>NW_016107703.1:525223-555223 GCF_001604975.1 Cebus imitator
TCTCCCCACCTTCCCTTCTCCCACCTTCCCTTCTCCCCACCTTACCTTCTCCCCACCTTACCTTCTCCCCACCTTCCTTTCTCCCCATCTTCCCTTCCCTCATGTTTAGGGATCCTTTGCTTGTGTCACTGTAGACTCGTGGCCATTGTTTTATTCTGCAGGCGAGGATCTCATATTTATCTGGATGTGCAAACTGTCCCAAATGTGGCTAGTGGGACACTGGGGCTGGCCCTTGTGACCTGGGACTGGTGCCCTCCATTCTCTCTGCTCTTCTACTTTCTGGACCAGACTTTCCAAGCTCAGCTTTCCCTGCTGGGAATCAGCTGAGCTGCTGCTCCTCTTGGCAGAGAACGGTAATTAGAAGCCAAGGTCTGGGCATGGGGTGTGCTCACTGCCCCCGGGGCGCTGCATTTCCAGGCCTCCAGGTAGGATACTAAGGCGTGTGCACAGTGCACACACACCTGCATCTATGTTGATTTCCTCGTCTCTACGCAGGACAGCAGCAGTTCCAGTTCAACAACACAGAGCTCATTCTAGCTTCTCCATCTGTATCATATCAGCTTTTTCAAGTGAGAAATCTGGACCTGGACCACTCAGTCTCCATAATGCAGCTGATCTCCTGGCCTCACTTGAATGCCCTCTTCATGTGGGCTGGGGCTACTGCACGGCCACCTTCCTACTAGGAGGGGAGGGAGGGAGGGAACGAAGAGAAAGAAAGGAGGGAAGGGGAGTGAGGGAGGGAAGAGGAAGAAAGGAGGGAGGCAAAGGGAGGGAGGGAGACGGATGGAAGGAGGGAGGGAGGGAAGGAGGGAAGAGGAAGAAAGGAGGGAGGCAGAGGGAGGGAGAAGGGAGGAAGGAGGGAGAAGGAAGGAAGAAGGGAGGGAGGGAAGAGGAAAAACGCAGGAGGAAGGGAGAAGGGAGAAGGGAGGGAGAAAGGGGCAGGGAGGGAGAAGGAGGGAGGGAGGGAAGATGAAGAAAGGAGGGAGGAGAAGGAAGGGAGGAAGGAGAAGGGAGGGAGGGAGCAGGAGGGAGGAGGGAGAAGGAAGGGAGGAGGGAGGGGTGATCTGTCCTGGCATTTGTAAAACTCACTTGGTGGCTCTTTAACAATAGATGGGGACAGGATGAGGGTGGCTAAGAAATGAGTGCTCATGGCAGCACCAGACCCACGAGAGGCGTGCACAGTGGACTCGCTCATGAGAGCCATAGCTGGAAGCAAAAGGAGGATGGTGAGTCCATGGCTATGCAGGCACAAGGTGGAATACTACACGGCACTGAAAAGGCGCTCTCCACAGACCCAGGCAACAGTGCTGGTGAGTCTCACAGGCATCCATGCAGGAACAAGCTCCAGATGCTGAGAAGAGCAGGACATGTGACCCCACTCAGGGACGGCTCACAGCTGGTGATGAAACCAAAAGAGCCATCACCCTGGTGGGGACACAGACTGGAGGAGCAAAGGGCTTTCTGGGGGGCTGGAATGTTCTGTTCCCCCATCTGGGGTTTTCCCCCCTCAGCGTGTTTGAGTATGCACACTAATCTCAGTGAGCCCTTGACACATATGGACTTTCTGTATATGCCTCCTTTAAAAAACAAAAATGTCCAGTTGGAAACCAAGACCTGCCCTCAGTTTCCCCATCTGTCAAATGGGTGCACATTTCACTCTGGAGCCTGGCTGATGCCACACCAGGGGGTCCCTTCCTGCAGCCCAGCCCCCCCCAACCCGTGCTCCTCCACCTAAGGTCCAGTCCCCCAGGCCCCGGCCCCTGTGAGCCAACTGGGCTGCTGACCCCGCAGGCCTGTGGGATGATTGTGCCTGGGGCTGTTTTGCCAGCGAGGTGAGGCGCCCCAGCGGGCAGAGGAAGGGTTTATAATGATGATTAGGACCGAAATTGGCGGAGATTTACAGCGCAGGCCAGGAACGGAGGGAGAGGGGGCCGGCGCCGGGAGCGGCCTAATGGATCCGTCAGCGCGTTCGGCTGCTCAGCGGGCCGAGGCGGGTCACCCGGCTTTCCACTGGCAGCACAAAGCACTTCAATTTCGTTAGGAAATGTATCAATTTAACTGACTTGAGCGGCACACTGAAAAACCTAATGAATCTGGACTCAATTTTCCGCCACACTGCTCCTGAGAACTGTCGGAAACAATGTCTGTGGTCGGAGGTGACGGGGTGGCCGCCGACAGGCCGCGCGCGCCCCTTCCCTTCCCACCCCGGCTCCCGGCCCTTCCCGTCAGAGTTAGTGGAGAGAGACGGACCTGTCTCCGCAACCTGGTGACAGCCCAGCCCGCCGCCACGTCCCTAACAATGATGTCATTATAGGTAAATTGGCCTCTATTTCAGCAGGGTGGTGGTGCTAATTGAGTGAGAAAATATAATACAGGGAGCTGTTGTCTGCGGCTCCGGGGAGGGGCCGCAGCCTAAATGGCCTACCATTGTCGATGTCAGGCTAGGCAGATGTTGCCTTCTGCCGATAACCGCGCTGACATATCTGGAGCTTGTCACCGCACTCCTGCCCGGGGAATCGCGGCTCTGGCGGCAGATGGCTTCGCTGAATGGCCATGGAGTTTCCCGACAGCCGGGCGTGGTAGGAGGTGGCCGCCTGGAAAACAGGACAGACCCTGGGGCCGTCCCCAGCCTCGTGGGGAACGGTTGGTCTGAAGCGCAGCCCTCACAGTACCGGGAGGACGTCCAGGGGCAGGAGCCGGGTCCCTGGGGGATTCTGGAAAACAGTATCTGTGATTGGGTTGCGGGTGCCCCTGCCGGGAGGAGCCCCTACTAAGGAAGAGATCCTCCAGCCAAACTCCATAGGGGCCAACGGATAGGCGTCTGCTGGGGTGAAGGGACAGGTTTCCCCAAAGGCCTCCCCAGAACCCAGAGGCCATGCCCCAGGCCCTGGCTCAATATAGGGAGCAACTCCCCAGTGCCCTGACCAGCCTGGCATGCCTGGGTGATGACTCCCTGGGTGTCCCCAGCCAGAGCACCACGATTCCCTGGATCCAGAGTCCATGTGGGCATCAGCCCTGGGGCCTCTCCTCAGCCAGGTCCCAACACACTCAGCTGCTTCCCCCTCACACACACACACACACACAGCCCCAGATAGAAAAAATCACCCCTGTGTCCAGAGGTCCAAGCATGCGGCGATCCCACCCCTTCCCTCGAGCCACTGAGCCTGGACTCACCCGCCCCACCAAAGGCCGCCCAGAGTGGCCAGGTCAGCTGCAAGTGGCTCTGTGCCTAGGTGGGCTGGAACCAGGGCTCCTCCCCACAGGCCAGCCAGGAGCAGGGACCCCCACACACACCACAGAGACATCTTGGGCCTAGGCTGGGCTACATGCATCTGCATGCATCTGATGGGGACTCACCCGGCCCAGGTGCCGGGCTGTGGGCTGCACCATGCTGGGGATGCTGCCCAAGAGGCCCCCAACTGGGGACACTGCAGGGGACAGAAACTGCCCCCAACTTTTCCAGAGGTGGGCACGGAACAGACCCTGAAGGATGGGGGTGCTGCCAAGCAGAGGGTTGGCCTGGGCCACGGCTTGGGGCAGATGCCCTGCTGGGGCAAGGGACGCCCGGTCCACACCTCAGGACTGCAGGGGTGGCCCAGGAGAGCTGGCATGGTGTAGTGAGTGCCTGCTGTGTACACCCTGAAGCACCTCCGAGCCCTTCTCCAGCGGGACTCACATACCACCATCACTTCAGGCCTGCAGGCACCCCAGGGGCTTCTCCTCCTGTACGAAGGAGGAAACTGAGGTGGGAGGGGGGCGTGGTTCCAGGGTGTCAGGCTGGAAGAGTTCAGGCGGCAGAGTCCAAGGCAACTCCCGAAGCCCATCTCCACACCCCATCCCACACCCCACACCTGCAACCCATCCCACACCCGCCCCCCATCCTATGCCCATGCCCCATCCTACACTCTCACTCCATCCCAACACCCACAACCCACCCCACACCCTCCTATACCCACACCTGCACCCCGTCCTCGCTGGCAAACAGTGTCTGTGGAAGGTAGACAGCCAAGGCCAGGTCCCCTGCGTGGCCACCCCTGATCTCCCACCTGCTCCTGAGCCCAAGGTGCAAGGCAAACCCTGCTGTCCAGCGTAGAGAGGGAAGAGCCCACACTGGACATGTGGCTTCCCTGACCTAGGTTGTGCCTGTGACCCGGGACCAGAGCCGCCTGGGGAGCCGTGGGCTCTGAGGGAGGCCGTGGCAGGAAGCCCGAGTGGGTGGACACTGGGGGAGGAAGGGGCTGTGGCTCCCAGACTGGGCCTCACACAGGACTGCAGCATCTTCCTGGGGTCCCTTAGCCGCATCTCCATATCCAGTACACTTTCCCAGGGCCTCAGACAAGGCTAGCTTCAATCCTTCTAGAAGATTCTAGGCTGGCTCCTAACTGCAGGTGCTTCCCTGAGTGTAATTGAGGTTTGCTTCTTTATCCTTTTCTGTATTTTCCAGATCCTTCTCCTTGGGCTTTTTTTCTTTTTTTTTTTTTTTTTTTTTTTTTTTTTTTTTTTTTTTTGCGACAGTCTCACTCTGTCACCCAGGCTGGAGTGTAGTGGTGCCATCTCTGCTCACTGCAACCTTAACCTCCTGCGCTAAAGGGATCCTCCCACCTCAACTTCCCAAGTAGCTGGGACCACAGGCATATGCCACCACACCCGGCTAATTTCTTTATTTTTTAAAGAAATGGGGTCTCGCTATGTTGCCCAGGCTGGTCTTGAACTCTTCAGCTCAAGCAGTCCTCCCACCCTGGCCTCCCCAGGTGCTGGGGTTCCAGGTGCGAGCACTGCGCCTGGCCAATGTTTGTTTACCACTCCTCGAGCTTGGGTTTTGCTGGTGCTCTGACGAAGCTGTGCAGCTCTGGGGTATCTCTGGGGGCACCCCCAGCATGGCAGCCTGCCCTCAGCGTGGCCCTTCCTGGGCCCACAGCACTGCCTTCAGCCTTGGGCAAGTGGTGACATCTCTGAGCCTCAGTTTCCTCCTCTGTATACTGGGAGCAGCTCAAGTGCTTGGTTCTCTAAGGACCCCTGAGATGAATGTGGGCCCCGAGAGGGTTCTCAGGAAGGAGATCCACCTGCTTCCCAGGACCTCTGTGTCCAGCCCCTGCCCTGAGTGCACACCCCACCAGCTCCCACTATGCCCATGCTGGCTGGGGAAAGGGTTCCTGGGTTCCTGGACAGGATGGCTTTAAGGATGTATCCCTCAGGGTAGACTGGCAGGAGTCTGGGCTGCAGGACACCATGGGAAGGCCAGGCCCGGCTCTGGGGCCGTGGCTGGCAGCACCTGGGAAAGAAGTCCCTGACCACCAGGTGAGGCTAGAAGCCAGGATCCAGCACACTGTGGCCCAGGGCTTTCTGCTGTGGCCCTGGGCACCCCAGCAAGGAGGGGACAGGCTCCTCTCTGATCTCAAGCTCTGGACTGGGGTGGTCACCGTTCACCCAGCCTCTTCACCTCACCTGGGAAAAGCTGACAGTGCCTGCACTCACAGCCTCCCCAGAAGTGTTGAGGGCAAACCGTAGCATGCTGAACACCTGAGAAGCCACTGTGACCCAGGCAGTACCCATCAAAGAAGGGCGCGCAGCCTGATGCCGCTGGAGTGGAACATGAGGACTTCCAGCAAAAGAAGTGACCAGGACTGGCCTGGCACAGTGGCTCACGCCTATGATCCCAGCACTTTGAAAGGCCAAGGTAGGCGGATCACCTGAGGTCGGGAGGTCGAGATCAGCCTGGTCAACATGGTGAAACCTCCCATCTCTACTAAAAATACAAAATTAGCCGATGCCTGGCACCTTTAATTCCAGCTACTCGGGAGGCTAGGGCAGAAGAATCGCTTGTACCCCGGAGGTGGAGGCTGTGGTGAGCCAAGATCATTGCACTCCAGCCTGGGCAACAAGAGCAAAACTCTGCCTCGAAAAAAAAAAAAAAAAAAGAAGTGTCCAAGACAAACCCTGCAGGACAGGGTGGTTCAGGGGGCAGTGAGGCAAGGCACCGGGTGGCCTGGGTTGGGGACGCCACGGAGACAGTGGTTGGCAGTTTGGCACTGACCTAGCAGGTGGGGGGTGAGTGAGGAAGACTTTAACCCAGGGACACGGCCCAGTGAGAGGGAGGTCAACTCTGGCCCCCTGAGGACAGGCCAAAGGATGAGGGGCTGCTGGGCAGGGCCAGGGGAGCTCTGAGGAAGGGGCCAACACGTGCAGCCCCCAGGACTGTGCGCAGCTTGCCACAGACAGGGGGCTGCCCAGCCTGTCCCGCACTTAGAGCCATCAGGAATGATTCAGGTGGCAGGTTTGTGTGCTGTTTGTTAATTTACTCAGACTCATTCATGGGAACAGCTGGCTAGGTCCCAGCAGGGCAGCCTCGCCCGCCCACCTGCCGCAGACAGCCGGCTCGGCACCACGGTGCTCACAGCTCAGCGGGCGCAGCCTTGGCCGGCCGGGGACACTCACGACCTTCCAAGGGGGCTGGCCTGGGGAGCTTGGGGGCTGGTGGGAGCTGGGGAAGGGGGTTCCTGGCCACATGAGGGGTGTTCAGGGTGGACCCTGCCTGAGAGAGCTGGAGACTTGGGTCGTGAGGACACCTCCAGCCTCTGCCACGCAGACCCCTGCCCTCAGCAGAAAGGGCTGTGAGCTGGTCCAGGGGCTGGGGCTGGGGCAGGCCTGACCCTCTCTGGGGCTCCGCCCTGCTGTCCCTGGATAATGTGAACCGTCCCTTCTGGTCCCACCATCCTGGGATGAGGTGACCCCCGGATGCTCAGCTGCTCCCCAGGCTGGGCCAAAGCCGTGGTCTGGAGAGAACTGGACAAGAGAGCGGGAGGTCAGGAGTGGCAGGCGTCACCAGGGAGCCAGGTCCCAGGCAGCCCTCCCTAGGTCAGACAGGATCCTCGAAGGAGCCAGTCTGAGCTGAACTTGCAGCCAGAGGGGATGGGCTCCAGGGTGGCCGTCACAGGGAAGGCTATTAGCGTGGTGAAGCTTCACCACCACTCGGGGTTTGGGCTAGATGTCAGGGCGTGCACTCGCTGAGCACCCTCTAATAGAACAGACAGGCTTTCCTCTCTTCATCTCCCCGTCCCCATAGCTTTGTTATTTAAAGTCAGGTTAAGGGAAGAAAAAAAACCCACAGACAGGTTTGGCTGGGAAGCCTGAGGACAGAAAAAGTTAGAGATATTTATTTGACAGGGTCAAGGTTGGAGCCTTTCTCTTCCCTCTCCCCAGGTCCCATAGGTGTTAGGCTGAGAGACATTTAATCGCGGGAGTAGCGGTTTCATATCTATAACAAAAATCAAATAATGCAAGATGATTTACTCCCCCTAGCAACCACGGAGCTCACCCTTAGCAACCAGCCTAGCCTCGGGCTGCGGTGTAATCAGCTTGAAAATATTTCAATTATTGTGTTGATTTTAGTGGATTTGAGAAGCGTTGTGTGGAGAGCTGGGCACATTCTCCCCGCGACCTGGAGAGGAAGATATTGATTTAAACAGGTGTCAGGGAGGGAAGTGGGGAAAATTTAAATGTGATGGGAGAACAGCGCGTCGCACGCGGAACAGGCCGGGATGACATTTTGTGCGTCTCCTTGAACAAAAGTGACTCAACTGAACTAGAAATTTCACCTTGAAAATCATCTCCCATCGACACAATCAAGGCAGGCCCGCCACACCATGCCTGCGTCCCCGGACGGCAGCCGGGAGGGTCAGGGTGGCCGGAGCGGGTCCAGCCCGAAGAGAGTCTCTGGGTGTCCTGAGGCTTCGGAGACGGGGGTGGGAGAAGCAGCGGCAGGGATCGGCCACATTCCCTCTCCCTGCCTCGGTGTCCCCTCTGTAGACCAGGCAGGTGTTCTGAGGGCCTGCGGTGAGCTGTCTTCTCCGAGACCTCCCGCCAGGGTCTTGGACCTTCACCCAAGCTCCCAGGCCAGGTGCTCAGCCTCAGATTCACCCAGGCGCTCCTGATCAGCACAGACACCTGGCACCTGGCCCCGTTATGCACCTTTACATAGGTGGCCAGAGGGCAGTGCTGCTATGTCCAGCAGGAAGGGAGGAGAGGGGCCTGGCTGTCCAGCCTTCACCCAAGAGGATGAGAGCCCAGCGCACACCCTGGCACGGCTCCTCCTCAGCTGCAGCCCCTCACACTGTCACCCCAGACCTGGCTGCTACAGGGCTCCCTGGGTTCCCCAACACCTACCCTCTCTTCACTGTGGAAAACAGAGCCCAGGAGGGTAGCAAGTAAGCCAGCCGCGGTGACTCACGCCTGGGACCCAGCTACTCGGGAAGCTGAGGCGGGAGGGTCACTTAAGCCAGGAGCTTGAGACCAGCCTGGGCAACATAGTGAGACTCTGTCTCTACCAAAAATTTTTTAAAAATTAGCTGGGTGTGATAGTGTGTGTCTGTGGTTCCAGCTACTCAGGAGGCTAAGGGGAGGATCTCTTGAGCCAGGAGTTGGAGACCAGCCTGGGCAACATAACAAGATCCCATCTCAAAAAAATAAAAATAAAATAGTAATAAAAAGGAAAGCAGCAAATGTGGGCTCTGTCCTGTCCTGGGATGCAGTGTGAGCCGGGGAAAGAGGCCTGGGCCACCCAGCTGTCGTGAAGAGGGTGTGCCTGTGGCAGGCGGGATGCCCACCCTTTCCTGGAGCCCTTTTCATGCAGTGCACTCTGGTGCTCCCGGATGTCAGGGGCCACCTCAGACAGAAAAGATCCCCCTCATCCCCCAGCTTGGTCTCCTGGCAGGCCTGGAAAAGCCCGGGCCACCTCACTGGGACTCTGTACATCCCTAAAGCTCCCCTAGCCCAGAGCTGCTCTGGGAGCGGAGAGATGCCCTGCCTCCAACCTCAGCGGTTCCTCTTCCTCCCTCAGACTCCCAATGTGGGAGGGCCCCCTTAACTGATGCTCCCCGGGTGGACCATGATCAATGCATGTCCGTGCAGCAGCTTGTGGACACCCCGTGGGGACGCCGGCTGGCCGCAGCCATGCTGAGCAGACTTCTCCTCTGACTGGACCCCAGTGCCCCACCCTCCCCTCGACCCCGGCATCTGCAGGAGCCCTCTTGAGCAGGGGCCCTAGTAAGGGCCAGGTGGGGCCAGGTGGGTCCTGCTGACCTCAGGGCACAGCAGTGAGGCCCATGCCAGCCCCCACTCACCACATGCACCTCCATTTGGGGCCCAGGCTAGGCCACCCAGCCATGGCCACCAGAGGGGCAGGTGCATCCTGGGGTCCTTCCCCATTCGTTCTTCTGCATGCAGGTCTCTGCTGGCCCCCTGTGGGGTGATGGGACCCAGGGATGAAGACCTGGACCCTGCACACCTAGAGCCACACGAAGGCCCCACATCATAGAGCGGGACAGGGGCTTGAGGGTCACCTCCAGGGAGGAGGCGTGTAGCATCTGACCACCTTCTGCAGGAAGAGTTAACCAGTGGAAGAGAAGAGGGAGAAGAGAAGAGAAGGGGACAAAACGGCTTACAGGAAGAGGCAGGACCTGGAAAATCGGCAAAGAGGAGGTGTGAGGTTTCCAGGTCCAGTCCCGCTATGGCAGGGGCACACTCCGTTCCCAACCCTACACAGTCTGTCCCCAGTCCTGGAGATTCTGTCTCCCATAACACTACACAGTCTCTCTCCCAACCCTACACAAACTGTGCCCCCAACCCTACACAATCTCCCCAACCCTACACGATCTCTCCAACCCTACACGATCTCCCCAACCCTACATGGTCTCCCCCAACCATAATACATGATCTCCCCAACCCTACTACACGATCTCCCCAACCCTACACAATCTCCCCAACCCTACACAATCTCCCCCAACTCTACACGATCTCCCCAATCCTACACTATCACCCCAACCCTGCATGATCTCCCCCAACCCTACACGATCTCCCTAACCCTACACCATCTCTGCTCCCAGCCCTGGGTGCCTCCATACTGATTTTTTTTTTTTTCTCCAGGCTAGGGAGAGCCCAGGCCTTCTGTACCTGCAATTCTCTGAAGGGAGGACTTCTCCCCAGACGCCTCATGGTGTCTTCTCCTCCTATGGGTGCCGCTTCCGCTGAGGGGCCCTATCTGACAAACCCTGGCCAAATCAGGTCCCTGTCACTCACCCCTCCAGTTTTCTCACAGCGCCCATCGCCAGACGCCTGAAGCTGTTTGTATGCGTCAAGTGTGTTTATGTATCCAGAAGCTCAGGGGCTGTGTCTGCTTTGCCCACTCCTGGACCCAGACGGCCTGGGCTGCTGTGTGACCAGCTACAAGGCCAGGGAACAGGTGGGGTGGATCCCTTGGCCTCTGCTCAGAGGAGCTCCTTCTCTAGATCTTACATGGGTCACCATCATGCCTAGACCAGCCTCAACTGTGCAAATGGACTGAGTTACTTCCTAACCTTTTCCAGCCTCAGCTTCTCCATCTGCAAATGGCAGTCCCCCATCTCCTCTGCCTACCTCTCAGAGCTGCCAGAAGAGTCCCAGGGGTGGGGGACACAGGGCTGCAGGCAGGCAGGGTGGGCTGATTGTGGGGGCTGGGGCATGGGGGCCCAGCTTCACGCTCCTGATGCCTCCCATGGGAAAGCAGAGCCTGCAGACAGCTGGGAGTCTCACCCAAATCCTCAGACGCTCCTCAAAGGCATCCCTGGAAAGACACCAGGTGGGCTGGTTCCTCCGGGACCCTCCAGGGTGTACACAGGGTGGGTGGCCAGGGAGGTCAAGGGTAGTAAGCCTCAGCAGGGATACCTTCCTGTTGTGAGAAGTGCAGGTCTGGGATTCTGGAATCTGGGGGCTGAGGACTGGAATCCCAGCAGTGCCCCCAGGTGTTTGCAGGACTTTGGGTGCATTGCTGTCTCAGCCCCATCTGTTCATCCACAGAAAGGGGTACCTGGCCAGGTAGGGGGCTTGGGTACGAGCAGAGCTTTAGCACCTACAAAAGCACCCAGGTTTATGACTGCGTCTGATTGAGGTCCGATCGAGAGCCTGAGGACTCCCTGAGTTTGGTTGTTACCAAATGCCATATTTGGCATTTTCAGTAGCAAGGGTTCTTAGCCCATCCCAACTCCTCTGAGGGGTCTCTGGCCTCTAAAGGGCCACCTCCCAGAAGTAATCCCTGAGGTGGGGAAACCTTCACAGGTGAGGAAACTGTCTCCCGCAAGCCACCTACGAACAGAACCCCACCCTGCCCACAGGTGTGGCTCAGGCACAGCCACGGCGACTCACACGCCCAGCACAGCCCCTCCCACGATCAACCTGGCCTCTGAATTTACAGCAAAACCTGGTTTCCTCCCCAGGTTTATATTGCTGTTTTAAGAACAGCAATATGCTACTTAAATGTGTATTTTTATTGCTTTCTCTATTATAAGTAAAAATATTGTAATGCCATCTGACGCTCTGCCAGCTGTCTGTGCAGGCACGGGCGGCACCATTCCGGAGCAAAAGCCGGGCGGGCGGTGAGTGTGCTGCCTGGGGAGGCGCACTTGGATTTCTACTTAGGTTGGCCTCACATATGCCAGGCCACATGTTCCCAGGCTGGGAGCGGGGTAATCGCACCCATTTATCTTGCTATAGTTGAAAGTGCAAACATTATAAAATCACGCCAGTGGTGGTGGCAGCTATGGAGTCATAGGGTGCAAAAAAACTCCGGGGTCACGAGGGCCGGCTGCAGCCCTGGTAAGCTCCAGGGAGTGCAGGGAGGAGACAAGACTGGGGCCAGGAGAGAGCTCAAGGTCCACAGGTCATGGCCGCTCCCCACGCCGGCATGGAGCTCCAAGCACGTGTCTTGGTGGAAGTGGGCACCTGCAGTTTAGCAGGCTGGCTGGCCTCAAGGACCAATGGCAGAGGGGACATTTTTGTCAAACACGCCTGTGATTAATGATATCCAGGACGGACGTGACAGTACTTTGAGAGGCCAAGGCGAGAGGATTGCCTGAGCCCAGGAGTTCAAGACCAGCCTGGGCAACATAGTCAGACCCTGTCTGTACGACAAATACAAAAATTAGCCGGGCATGGTGGTCTGTGCCTGTGGTCCCAACTACTTGGGAGGCAGAAGAGGGAGGATCATTTGGGCCCAGGAGGTCAGGGCTACAGTGAGCTATGATTGTGTTACTGTACTCCAGCGTGGGCTACAGAGCAAGACCCTGTCTCAAAAAAAAAGATTAAAAGTTTTTTTTTAATGTCCAGAAGATGGCATACTAATGGTAAAGTGGGAAAAACAAAAAACCACAGACCAGACCCAAGGTTGAAAGCAGCCTACATGGTGAATCTGGCCAGGAGGTATTTGCTACATAGTATTTTTTTTTATTGTGGTGGCATATACATAACATAAATTTCACCATCTTAACCATTTGTAAGTGCACAGCTCCACAGCATTTGGAACTCACAATGTTGTGCCAACAGCCGAGTGGCACTGTTAACATCTTTGAAATATTTGCCAGCATTTGGAAATCAGGAGATCTAAACTTTCAGCTCCTCTTGCAAATCTCATACAGAACAAAGATCCAGCAACTCCGGGCTGGGGCCTCTGCCTCCCGGCCGTGGCCCCTGCTACCAGCTTCTCCTGTGCCCTGCCCTGCCCGGCCCAAGAATCGGTGAGCAGGGCTGGGCTGGCCCACACTCATGCCAGCTCTGGAAATCCAGAGGGACCAGCCCAGCTCCTCCACTAACTCTCAGAGGCCTTGGCATTGCTCGAGGTGGGCAGGCCCTCCTGCCCACTCTACAGCTGACAAGGCACTTCCAAGGGTAGCCATGCCTGTTAGAACCACCTTCCAGCTTTCCAGGTCCCCAGGCGCCATCATTAAGAACCTGTCACCAGGAGAAGTGTCTTCCGTGTCCACCAGGATGGCGTCTGTTGTTCCCTGCTTCGTCCCTGGCTCCTAAACGCTGCTTCTGGCTGGCTAGCTGGAGCTCCCTTCTGCTGACAAGCCCCACGCGCATCCTACTCCCCGGGGCTGACCACTCATCCCAGCCCCTAGAAGACTGCCGGGCACAGCACTGCTGCTGGATGGATGGAGCTCTTGTCCACTAACCAGTCCAGCTGGCACCGCCCATCAAGGTGACTTGCCTGACCCCTGTGACCGTGTGAGTTTATGGCCCTGCTCTGAGCCAAGACACCCATTTTACAGATGAGAAAATGGGCCTTGCAGGCTGGAGACAGGGCAGGACCCATGGCAGATCTGAGCCTCCAGGCTGAGACGCCCTCTGATACTGGGCAAGCGTCCTCTGCCCTGCCATCCTCCCAGTCCTTCAGGAGCTCCAGATTAAAAGGCATCGCTGCCCCCCAAGGCCAAAACCACCTTCCCCGAGGCCCGGAGATTCAGCAGGGCTGGGGTGGGAGACTGGAGAGTGTGTTGCTCATAATTTAGTGAAACGGAGGTGGAGAAAGCCAGGGAGGGAGGAGGAGGAGACGGAGAGTGGCGGAAAACATTCTCAGCCAATCACTTTGATGTTCGGCCCATGAAACTTCTCAAATTATAAAAGAGAATCACTTTTGAGTCTTTAAGTGGCTCCGAATAAACCGACTGTCCAAAGATACAATGAAAAACCGACACCAGCTCTCCGTAACAAGGCAGGAAAAATTGTCAGCACTGAGATGAATATTAAAAGCCCTATCCGTGAAAAACACCCTGGAAACATGTTTTAAAGGAGCAGTGTGAGGGAAGGTGATTACGAGGGCGATTATCTGAGGCAGCTGGAGAGGCCAGGCTGGGCACCCGGAGAAGCCACTGCTCCGAGCAGGGACAGGAGGCGAGAAGTGGGAGAGCCTGCCGCCATGGGGAGAGGGGAGGTGGGCACTGGGCCTGTCTGGGTCTGCAGGGACCCATGCACCTGACCAGGGGTCACGGGTCTCCTCAAGCTCCAGGGCACAGCTGTGTCCTCCCTACCTGCTCCACTGCAGACCTCCCATCTCCCCTGCCCCATCCAGCCTCAGAAGACGTGATCAGGGTAGGGCTGGACGCACCAGCTCTCTTGTGCCAGCCCCAATTTGGCTGCTGATGCCCTGGTGGCTGTGGCCACCTCATCTCTCTCTGGCCTTGGTTTCCTGGGTGGGATGGGTGAGCCTGGGGTGCCCAATGGGCACCTGGGCTCTTTCTCCTGTGACAAGTGGAGGGAACGGGATGGCAGATGTGACGCATCAAAGCCTGAACTGCAGGGTTCCTTCGGGGCCTGGGGGCAGGGGGAAGGAGAGGCCCAGCAGGGGGACAGTGAGAAGCCCCCATTGGGTGCCCCCCTCCTCCTGTGCCAGCACCCACAACCTGGCCCTGCTGACAGGGACCCTACTCCGTGCCCCACGCCCATCCCTGCCCCCCAGGGCTGACCACTCACTGCCCACGCCATCTCTCCTTCAGCCCTCCACTCACCCCCAGCAAGCCCCCAAGCACGTTGGCACCTGGGGCCCGGAGGCAGCAGGCAGAGTGGCAGTGCACACGTTGCACCCAGGACCTCCACAAAGGAGGAGGCCACAGGCCCTGGTTTCAGGGAACAAAGAGGTTGTGACCATCGGACTTTGCCGGCTACACACACAGGCCTACTAAGGACCCACGCTGCAGGGAGCTCCTGACCCAGGCCCGGGGGCAGCCACAAGCCAGAAGCCCCTGGGGCCTGTCTTGTGCTGAGGCCTGGCCACCCTCCCTCTGCTCACACTTGGGGTCTCCCTCGGGGGAGTCGGACAGCAGGAGGACTCTCTAGGCCCCCTCAAAGGTTACCCCCTCCGCCCAGTGGCCCTGTTGAGGGAATCTCCAAGCTCCTCCTGTAGCCCGGGTCCCCAAGGGCTCCTGTGGCCTCCAGGATTGCAACTGGGTCAGCCCCTCTCCCGCCCCTCCCTTGCAGCCTTTGATAAACTAGTCTTTGTTAAATGCCGACCTTCCGCCCTGCACCTTCTATACTCATCCAGGTGACCCTGCAAACAACCCCTCCACCATTAGCATCCAGGGTTTTAAATTAATTTATTTATTTAGAGACAGGGTCTCACTCTGTTGCCCAGGCTGGAGTATAGTGGTGCAATCACAGCTCACTGCAGCCTCTTCTTCCTGGGTTCAAGTGATCCTCCTACTTCAGCCTCCCAAGTACCTGGGACTACAGGTATGTGCCACTATGCTCAGCTAGTTTTTCTTTTTTAATTAAAAAAAAATTTTTTTAGGCCGGGCACGGTGGCTCACACCTGTAATCCCAGCACTTTAGGAGGACGAGGCGGTTGGATCATCTGAGGTCAGGAGTTCAAGACCAGCCTGGCCAACATGGTGAAAACATGTCTCTACAAAAATTAGCCAGGTATGGTGGTACGCACCTGTAATGCCAGCTACTCAGGAGGCTGAGGCAGAAGAATTGCTTGAATGGAGGTGGAGGCTACAGTGAGCCAAGATCACACCACTACCTTCCAGCCTGGGGGACAGAGCAAGACTCTGTCTCAAGAAAAAAAAAAAACAACAACAAAATTAGGCAGGTGTGGTGGTGCATGCCTGTAGTCCCAACTACTTGGGATACTGAGGCAGAAGAATCGCTTGAGCTGGGAAGGCAGAGGTTGCAGTGGGCCAAGATCAAGTCACTGCACCCCAGCCTGGGCAAAAGAGTGAGACTTCACCTCAAAAAAAAAAAAAATTGTAGAAAGGAAGTCTCACAAAGTTGTCTAGACTGGTCTTGAACTCTCAGCCTCAAGGGGTCCTCCCACCTTGGCCTCCCAAAGTGCTGAGATTACAGGCATGAGCCACCTGTAATCTTGTCTGGTTTTTAAAAATTTTTGTAGAGACAAGGTCTTGCTATGTGGCCCAGGCTGTTCTCAGATTTCTGGGTTCAAGGGATCCTCCCACGTGGGCCTCCCAAAGTGCTAGGATTACCGGTGTGAGTCATCTTGCCCAGCTGTCTGTAGGTTTTAGAGAAGAGACCTACAGCCGGGCACTGTGGCTCACACCTATAATCCCAGCACTTTGGGAGGCTGAGGTAGGCGGATGACCTGAGGTCAGGAGTTCGAGACCAGCCTGACCAATATGGTGAAACTCTGCCTTAAAAAAAAAAAAAAAAAAAAAAAAAAAAAAAAAAAAATATATATATATATATATATATATATATATATATATATACACACACACACATTTATATATATATATATATATATGAGGAAAAAAAAAGAAAAAAGAAAAAGAGAGAGAGACCTAGGAAGCTTCAAAAGGGGCTGGGCTGTCCTCTCAGCACTTTGGGAGGCTGAGGAGGGAGGATCACCTGAGCCCAGGAGGTCGAGGCTGCAGTGAGCTCTGATCGTGCCACTGCACGCTGGCCTGGGCCGCAGATCAAGATCCTGTCTCTAATAAATAAATGAATAAGGAAGCTTCAACCTGGTAAGTAATTTGCAGGTGGATTTCGGCCCAAGGCTGCAGGTTCAGACACTGGCGGTCCTTCCACCCCTCGGGATCAGAGAGCCGCATCCCAAAAGCCCAGGACTTGCCCTGGTGCACCTGTGCCCCAGTGCACCCCAGTGCCCCAGAGACCCCATCTCTCGACTCCCAGGCCAGGGCTGCCTCTGCAACCCTCTTCCCTGACAACCCCAGATTAGTCACAGCAGGTGGACAGGGTGGGTTTCCGGGAGTCCCAGGGGCCTGAACCGAGTCCAGGGTTTGTGGGGTGGGAGGACGGGACAGCCGCCGTGTTTTGTCCTCTGCACCGTTCCTTGTAATTAAGAGTAAACTTTGTAGCAATGTCTCTCTTCCTGCTGTTGTCTCACTCCGCCTCCCAAATGATAAATTGTTAATGAACACCTGTTACAATGCTAATGAAAGTGGAATCCGTATGTAAATAAAGAAAATTTAATAAGTTAACAAGGTGGATTAAAATGCCTCAACCTCCTCCTCGGCAACTAATCTGGACCAAACACGAAAGAGGGCCCGTCTAAGCAGAACCGTGGCGCGCCGTCACCTCCACACACTTTCCAAAATATAATTAATATTTTAAAAATTTATAAAACTGAAATCAGAGGTCTTGATTGTAACAAACAAAATATCCATCTTTAATCTGCTACCCAGGGGCCACCCGGGTCCTCCTCCGACCGCCTTTTCCTTGCTTGGAAAATATAAAAGAGGTTCAAACTTGGGAGCCGATGGCCCAGAAGGTGGCAGCGCCCGCACGGGAGCTCTGGGTTCGAATCCCGAGCCCGCTCCCAGCCCTCCTGGGCGTCTCTCCGCCCCCCGCCTGCAGGAGGGTGGGCTGCCGGGCAGGACACTGACAGTCTACTCTTCCAAATGGGGTTTTCCTTCTTGTCTCCTGCCCCATGGGCAGCCTCAGGGGGCAACCATACCACCCTGGATTCAAAGCCCACAGAAGAGAGTTATAGGTACCTCTGAGGCTGGGCTGAAATTCTGGCCTGGGGAGCAGTGGGCTTGGAGCAGATGGGAGCTTGGTGGTCTCAGTTCCCCAGCTGCTGCCTCTCCACTTTACAGAAGGGGTCCCTGAAGGCTAGGGGACCTTGCACTGCCCAGATCCCCACTGCCACTCAGGAGGGGCTGGGCCTGACCCTAATCAGCTCCAGCTACTGATCATCGGGGCCAACCTCTCTAAGCCCCGGCTTTCCCTTCTAGAAAACAGGAACGAGAGAGGGCTCACTGCACAGGGTCCAATAAGTGTCTCATGACCCTCGGCGGGGAGGCAGGGGAGGGTTCCAGGTGGGGCCTAGTGCAGGAGGGGGAGGGGACATGCAGCAGCATCACCTGGGGATCTGTCACCCTGAGAAGGGTGGGGCGGACAGTGTCTGGGGATCCAGGCCCCTTCCCTGCAGCACCCTCCATCCACCCTGGCGCCCCTGGCTGCCCTGGGGTACAACCACCAACTCATCAGCCCTTCTGTTATTCTCCACCCATAGGTCTCGTGGGCTGCTGTTCTGGAGCAGAGGCTGCACCAGCCTCTCACTGCAGCATTCCTCAAGCTGTCCTCTTGTGACAGTCCCAGGATGGGGAGACAGTAGCCTGGCACAGGTAGGACATTGAGGATGAGCTCTGCCCAGTTCCACCTTCCCACGGACCAGGAGAGAGGAAGGGATCAGCCTGCAGGACCCTGCAGCTCAGCCCCTGCTCCACGCTCCTGCCTGCACGGGGCCTCTGTGCTCAGGGAGACTCTATTATGCTCCTACTGTATACCGGGCACCATCCTTGGCGACAGATGCACAGGGGGACCAAGCCAAGACCCTGCCCTTATGTTGGGGAGTCAGACACTGGGCAAGTAAACAAATATAAACTAGAATGAACCCCAAGTAGGGAGAAGTGCTGGCAAGGTACGGGGAGGAAGTGAATTGGGGGTTCACGGGACAGTGAAGCAGGAGGTGGCTGGTGGCATTTTGGCTGGGGTGGGCAGGCAAGGTGACCTCCAGCAGGGCCCTCACTGAATCTCGGGAGCACGCCATACGGACACCTGGGGGATTCGTGTCCCAGAAGGAACCACACAGACTCAGGCAGGATAAGCTGGTGTGCGTGGGAAGTCGGGAGGCTAGGAGGCTGGAGAGGAGCCCCTTGGGGTGCGGTGGAAGTGAAGTCAGAGCAGGGCTGGCCCAGGGCTCTCTGGGCTCTGTCCAGCAGCTTCTCACTCACCTGGGGAACCTCCCCCAGGCTGGACTCTGCTGCTGGATGCCAGAGCTGAGGCCTGGGAGGTTTGTTGTGTAAACCAGAGCCCCCAGCCTGCCTGCCTCTGATCTGCCAGCAATTTAATGCATCACGTGCCACTGTGCGTCCAGCCATTTTTCATCGCTTGACCTCACTTTTAATTAGAGACTAAATTATTCATGCCGTTTGATGGGAGACGGAACGCTTGGGAGGTGCCTGGGCCCTGGGTCGGCTCAGCTGGGCTGGAACCAACCCTTCAAATCAAACATGAGTGGCGGGAGGAAAACGGTCTTCCTGCAGGCTGCCATGCCCTGCTCCGTCACCTGCCCACCGTCACCTGCCCACTGGCAGGGCTGGGACCCTAGCCCCCCTTGGAGTATGCAGCTCGAGATGAAGGGAGCCTAGTGTGCCCTGGGGGCCTGGGCTCTCCTCTCCTAGCACCCCAACCTCAGGAGAGAGACACTGGGCTTGGCCATGGGGCAGGGCTGGTTGGCTGGGCACCTCAGCCCCAGCCTCTTCCTCCTGCCCCTTAGCTGAGCTTTGGGGGCCTCATGGGACAGGGGAGAGGGCAGGAGGCCTCCCAGGAAGCCCAGGGCTTTGGCCGAGGACAATGAGAAGGAGCTCACCTAGTGCCTCCCCCTCCCTTCCTGCCCCCACACCTCTGCACCCCTGAGCTGAGGACTGACTTCCTCTGTGCTCCAACCCGGGGTCATTGGGGATGTAGCCTGGAGGAGGAGACACTGCAGGCACTCCACCCTTCCCCTTAGTCCCAGTGCCCACCACAGAGTGTTGCCCTCAGATCAGGCCCCAGGCCAGTGAGCAACGGGAGCTGGGGTCACCAAAATGTGCCCCAGGCCAGGCCAGCCCTGCCCCAGGGGCAGGGGAGAAGGAGCTTCCGCAGCACAGGGAGATCCCAGAACTGTGTATTCACAGACCCAGAGGTGGAGTCTGCGGTGGCCCTACTGAGGCCAGTGTCAGCACCCCCATGTTATAGACAAGGAGGCCAAAACCTGAGCTTTGGAACTGTCCTGAGACCCCACAAGGAGGGACGAGGGTGGAGAAGCAGGAACTTCTCAGGCAGGCGCCTCCCCCTGTGGCCCCTTCCAGCCCCCACCCCTCCTCCCACATTCTCCCAGGCATCTTAGGGCCAGTCCCTCCACCCTGAAGGTGAAGCACTCTACAGAAACACCCAGCTGCAGGGCCACACAGCTGTGTGTCCTCGGGCAAGCATCCACACCTCTCTGAGTTTCTGCTTCCTCCAAAACAGCCTCTCAGAGGTGTCAACAGGGCTGGGACATGAGGCCGGGAGAGGACTTTTGAACTCTCCAGCATCCCTCAGGATGGGGCTCATGGTTGCATCCCTCAGGATGGGGTGGGGGAGACACTGGCAGGGCGCTTGCTCTGCAGTTTCTCGGGCTGAAGGAGGGACATGTGGGTCCCAGAGGACCACGCTCTGGGTGCTGGGAGGAGGACAGGTGGGAGAGGGCGGCTCCCCGTGGGCTTTCACCGCCCACCTCTGCCCCACCACGCTGAGATTTCAGTGCGCCTGGCCCTCATCTCTGCACCAGCAGACTGACACCTTTTTTGCGGGGCATTGGGAAGGTAGTCTGCCCTCGTTCCCACGGTGGTCCCCCCGTAGCCTGCAGGGGAATAAATCAATCGGCCATCGCCGGGTGAGGAGGGCTGAGGGGGACAGAGGCCGCATCCTGCTGCTGGACGGGGGCTTCCTCCCCTCACAGGAGGTGAATTTGTCCATGCTCAGCACCTAGGAAGTTGCCCTTTTCTCTGCAGTATTTGGAAGAAAATAAATTAAACGCAACAAGATTGTTCTAAAGTGCCGTCCCCGTAGCGTCATCGCGCTAAATGACAGATGTTTCGCTCTGAAAAGTGGCTCTAATGCCTGTGCTGTAACTTTGTCTCAAATGATTTCAGCAGACGTCAATAGAGGGGCCTGGCGGGGCAGCCTCGCCTGCCGCAGATGCAACATGGGAGGGTGGGGGTGGAGCAGGGCCGTGCCTCTAGGGGCAGGCGCCAGTGCCTGGGATGGTGGGTGCTGGGCAGGGAGAGGGGCAGTCTTGTCTGGGATGCCGTGAGTGGCATCAGACACTGGACTGCAGGGGGCCAGGCAGGGCTGGGGACGGTCACTTTGGGCAACCACTTCAGGTCACAGAAGGAGCTCAAGCTCCCAGACCTCAGCGTCCCTGTCCCAGACCTCAGCATCCTCGTCCCAGACGTGGGTGTATTGGACCTCACTGTGGCACCCTCACAGCCCAATGTAACCCCAAGACTCTGCACCTCATCAGCCAGCTCAAGGGCTCCCATGGAACTCTGCGGAAACCCCAAACCCAATGATATTTATAGGAATAATTTCCAAAACAGCTGTTCAAATATGACACCTTGTTGTTCAGGCAGAGGGGCTGGCATGGGAGAAGACGAGGCAGCTTGGGTTTCTGTTTTCCTTTTTCTTAAATCGTGGTCTTATTTTTTAAGTAAAATGATAGCTCGAGTCCTTGACTGGGAAGCTCAATCCAGTCTTTCAATCCAGCACCTAATCCCCTAATGCCCTTTATCAAACGCCTAGTCGTTTAAAGTGTTATTAAATGCCTTTTTTTTATTATAATTTTCACTCTTCACTATATGATGGCTATATAATCAAATATTCATTGGATAATGATGATTAAAATATCTAATCCCCCAAAAGATGTTTAGAACAATTTAGGCTACCATTGACTTAATTAAGGGAGTTAGGGGATTAGTGATAAAATGAAGGGGTAATTTTTTTAGAACTAATTTTGTGGTTCCTGTGACTCTGAAACCAGGGGAGGAGGGGGTTGAGGTGAGGGAAGAGGCAGGTGCCAAGGGCCAGGGGCCACCCCACCTTGGGAACCCCCAGGCCCCTGTGAAGATGAGGAGTGGGTGGCCAGGAAGCTTCTATTTTTGCAGAATGGGGCCTGGGTCCCACCTACGCCACTGTGAGCTCACAGGGTCCCGAGACCAGAGCTGACAGCACCCCTGGCCAGGCCACCCCACCCTCCTCTACTCGGCTCACTGAACTAAAGCCCCTCTGAACGGTCAGTGGCCCCTGTTGGCTCTGCCGGGCCTCTAGGAAGCCTGCCTCGGCCCACACGTGCTGGGAGTTCTAAGATGTCAGAGCTGGTCCTCCCAGCTTGTAAGACTGGCTGCCTGCTCCTTGTCCCTGCCCTGGGGGAGGGGGTGGGAGGCTTGGCTCCCTGTGGGTGACCAGACTCGAGCCTTGAGTTGACCCTCACACATGCCTGTCACCTGCATCTTTCTGAACTAAAGGTGGGCTCAGGACAGAATTCTGCCCACAGGCCACAGGCCGCTGAGCTCTGGGTGACAGCCTAGCCTCCTGGCAAAGGTAGAGATTCATGCCTGAGCCACCAGCCTCATCCCCACAGCCACCCTCAGACAGGAGAGCTGAGCCCTCGAAAGACAAAGGAAGTGGCACCATGCAGGAGAGGCCGGCCTGGCTGCAATAGCGGTGTGGACACAGAGCTGAGAGATCACAAGTGTGGGTCACACGCCCACGTCCCCACCCCCGCTTCTCTGTGGCCACAGCCCCACCCCTCGGATCACCCCCGATTTCCTCCTATCGCCCCCCAGCCTGAGCCAGGCCATCTCTTTCAGAGGCCTAAGCCCGCTGCACGGTGAGATAAGTAGACATTTGCCCGAGAATTAAGCATCGCTCATTGACAGGCTGCAGAAATCCACCAACCCACGGGCTCTAATACCCACGATGTTCCAGGGCAGGGGAGGGAAAGAGAAGGGAAAACTGGGACCAAATTCCATATTTACATAAATCTGCAGCTAGATGCAGGAACAGCCTGCCGCCCCACGTGCCAGCCTCCTCGGGAACCGAGGCCAAGGCCATGCCACACCTTTGTCCCTGCCTGCCATGAGTCAATGGCCAACTCAGAGCCTGGGGTTTGAGAGGAGGCCAGGGCCCCACCTCCTGCCCAGAGAGGAGCTGGGGTGGACAGCTCTCACTGCCAGAGAGGGCTGCAAGGGACCCCTTCCTCTGTCCTGGGCTGCTTGGCCAGCAGAGAAGCTAAAGGTCACACTGACCTTAGTATTTTAGGGAAACAGTTGCCTCCAAACCTTGGAGAAGCCAAGGGAGCAGCTTCCCAGTAAGGATGTCAGAACCCCCATCCCAAAGCGGGGATCCTAGGTCCCAGCACCCAGGCACCCACTTGCAAAGGGGTCAGTGGCTGGGCACCTCGTCTGTGGCAGGCTGGTCCCTCTCTGCCATATGTGTCTTCAATACGTTTCTGGGACCACTGTAACAAACACACATACGGAGCGGCTTACACAGCTGAGACTGACTTTGCGGGGTCCTGGGGGCCGGAAGGCCAAGATCCAGGTGTGGGCAGGGCCTGCCTCTCCTGGGCTGGCAGACTGCGGCTTCTCCGTGTCCTCACAGGGTCTTCTCTCTGCCAATCTGCGTCCTCGTCTCCTTTCTTTATAAGGAGCCCAGCCCTATTAGATTAGAGCCCACCTTCAGGGGCTTGTTTTATCTGAGCCATCTCTAAACGCCCCATCTCAAAATACCCGCACATTCGGAGGTCATGGGGGTTATGGCCTCAACGTGTGAATCGAGGGGGACACAGTTCAGCCCCTGACTTACGTTATCCCCCCTGTCCTCAGGACCACCCCACATGGGTCTGCAAAGGTTAAGCCCAAGGAGCTCAGGCCCCCTCTGCCACGGTGCGGAGACCCTGGTGAACCCACAGCGAGCTGTATCCCCTCAGCATTCAGAATCATACTGGCACCTAGAAGCCAGTATGACTCCTAATGCAGGTCCTCAAAACTACCTAGGAGAAGTCTGGCCAGAGAGAAATGAAGTCGGGGACAAGAAGTCCAGCGCTGAATTTCTCCTGCTTCCTCTTGGCTGTTGATAAGGTCAAGGAAGCCCCAAGTGATGTGTGGGATACCATGGTTGCTCCCTGCAGAAATGAAGTGTCCTGCCCAGAGAGTCCCTGAATCCCCAACCACTGCCCAGTGAGCTTCCCCAATCACTGTTCCACTCCCCGCCCTTCCACACAGCTGCCCAAGGATGGATGAGGGGAGGATTCCATCACCTATAAGACTGTGCCCCAGTCAGGTGCAGTGGGCTGAGATCACACTACTGCACTCAGCCTGGATAAAAGATCAAAACTCTATCTCTGGCTGGGCCTGATGGCTCTCGCCTGTAATCCCAGCACTTTGGAAGGCCGAGGTGGGTGGATCACCTGAGGTCAGGAGTTCGAGACCAGCCTGCCCAACATGGCGAAACCCTGTCTCTACTAAAAATACAAAATTATAAAAATACAAAAATTAGCCAGACATGGTGGTGCACCTGTGATCCCAGCTATCCACTTCATCAGCAAGTTCCCCCAGCAGTCCTGACTCCACCCACACCATCTCCACCATCCAGGTCCCCGGCCAGGGCACTGCCCGCTCTGCCTCAGCGTGGCTTTCCCGGTAAATAGCCTGTGTGGTGTGCAAAAGGCTTAGGGGAGGGAAGCAGGATTGGACCCAGGGAGAATTTAACCCACAGCATGGTTGCAACTGCAGCAGAGGCCCAGCCATCCCATGGGAGCTCCGTCAGAGCCAGCCCAGCCAGAGGCCCAGGCTGCCCTAGCACCTTCATGGCTGATGTTGGGTATGGATGGCTCAGAGCAGGAGCACAGTGCTAGGAGAGGCAGCTCCCCTCAGCCCCACAAGCACCTGTCCCAGAGATAGGGTGACACCACGGTATCGCCCCCCCCCCAGCCCCAGTGTCCTCCAGCTTCTCATCCCACTCAAAACCCGGGCACAGCAGATCCTTTGGCCCACACCCCTGTGCTGACCTCCCTGCTCGGCAAGCCCGCCTGTGTGGGGAACGCCCACCGGCTGTGCTCACAGCTGTCCTAGGGACAAAACACTATCCTCTCCTTTCCCATTTTCCAGGGGACCACTGCCTGCCTCCTGCACAGAACACCAGTTCCTTGAAGGCGAGGACCCAAACTGTCCTGCCCACATGCACCTCAGCACCGAAATCAGGTCTTGTAAATGGGGAAACTGAGGCAGGGGCAGAGGGTAGAGTGCCCAGGCCCCCTCTGGAAAGGTCCCTGGACACCGGTGGGTGGAGCTGTCCTGGCTATTGGAGAAAAATATGTTTTCAATCCCCCCTCCTAAGGGTGCGGCCCTGGCTGGGGATAAGGCGGGAGGAGGAAAGTTGCTCCAGCCCCAAGCGGCTCCGGCTCCGGGCCGGCGGGAACGCGAGGGAGAGGTGGCTTTGAAATCCTGCCGCCGCATCCACAGCTTGATGAGGGCAGTGTTGTAGTTACACTTTTTTAATTAAGTGAATAATTAAAAATAAGTTGATTATCAATTAGCTAATTAAATAATCCATTTTACTTTCATATTCCCGCTTTTCCCCTATTTTTTTCTTCCTTATATTTTTCTTTTTTTTTTTTTTTTTTTTTTTTTTTTTTTTTTTTTTGGTTAATCACTGTGGCCGCGGTAATGAGCCGCCTCGGGTTGCCAAGCAACCGGCTCCCAGTTAAACAGTCGCAGCTGCCTCCGTCAGCGCCCTGACGGCTGCGGGGGAAGGGCGGGTCCTCAGAAGCCCCTTCTGCGCAGCGCCCAGTGACACCCAAGGCAGACACGCCCGGCAGTGGGGGACCCGGGGTGGTCCACGCGGTCCACGCCTTCCACGCACTCCAGGCTCTGAGGGTCGGGGGTGGTGCGGCCTGCCTCCCCTTTCCGCCCCTCTGACCCTTTCAGAGCTGCCTTTCCCACTTCGGCGCTGCGGGCCTCAGTTCCACTGCTGCTGGTGCTGGGATCCCGCGGCCCCAAGGACCGGCTGAGAGCTTGGAGCGCTGCCTGGGGGCAGAAGGGAGGCAGCCCTGAGTCCTACGCGCCCCCCACAACAGGGCCCAGGATGGACACGCACCCAACAGGACCCCTGAGCCCCCAGGCTGGGGTCAGGGAGGGACTCCGGGGAGGCTGGTGAGGCCAGGATGAAGCCGCCCCCACGGGTAGCAGTGAAGCGGGGGTGCGCGACCCAGTGGCTGCCCCGACTGCAGCCGATGGGACGACCGGTGGTGCCAGCTGATTGACCCTGCTTGGCCACCGCCGCCTGCGAGTCTCCCGCAGGTCTCACCCACGCGCCCGCGGCCTGGACCTGTTCCAGAGGTTCAGTGAAGGCCGCTGCAGAAGCGCCGCCAGCCCCCCGTTTTTGCGCATCCCTGGCGCTCAGACACAGCCTGGGCCTGGCACCCAACAATTCCCCTCGGCCTCCACCACCTCCTCGGGAGAGGCTGCCCGCGGCTCCTACGAGAGGCCTGGGGGGTTTCCGCAGCCTTGGCCAGGCGAGTCCGCAGGCTCCTCCGCTCGGAGCCCCCCAGCGCCTCTTCAGAACGCTCCCCCCACCCTCGGCGCGTGTTGTTGTGTGTGTGTTTTTTTTTCCTTTAATTCTCCGGAGTTACTCTTTTGTTGCCAATTGTTTCTATGCCCGGAGGCCACGCTGTAAATGAGATGTTACATCTGCACCGAGCTAAGTAAACACTTTATAAATGAATAAATAAGTGAATAAATAACGAAATCGTCATCTCGGAGCGGCTGGGCCTGCCGGGGCCTGCGTGGTCCGGTGCTCAGGCCCCGGGGTCGGGGGAAGGCGCCGTGAGGGAGGTTTCCAGCCGTGTCCCTCCCCTGACCCCTCTTCCTTCCTCTTCCAAATCATCCTCCCGGCCCAGGGCGTTTGGTCCCCAGATGTCGTGTGGGATTCATGGCTTCCACCCACCGCTTCTCAAACAAAAACGGGTTGTCGCCACAGCTCTTAACCCTGGGCATGCCACGGAGTGTTTCTTCCCGGGATCGCGCTCCAGCGGCATCTGCGCGGGGAAGACCCGGCCCTGTCCGCCACCACCGCCCAGGTCAGGACTGGGGGCCTCTCTATGTCCTCAGAGAAACCAGAAAAACGCGGAGCAGCGGAGGCTCCCCCTCCCAGCCCGGCCTCTGCCCTCCCTGTCCGGCCCAACTCCGAGAGGCTGAACTTCGCAATTATCACGGATAACAAGAACAAATGAAAAAGCACTCATTGAGTAACTGATATCAATTATGAAGCCCAGCTTTAGAGTCTGGAATAAATGATAGGGGAATTGGCCTGAGAGAGAAGGAAGCAGGCGTGTTATTATTTACGCCAGATTAAGAAAAGTATCCAATTTGCTGGCCATCTCCCTCCCCGTGGGAATTGGCATCAATTTTATTATTGTTCCTCCGATTTTAATATTCTCTAAATGAATTACTATTGAGCGAGGTAGTTAGTCAATAGTTTAGTGCAATTAATTATCTTTAAATCGCTTTGTTATCTTTCCTTTTTTGAGAGACAGAGAGTCCTAACTCTACACTCTCATAAGTAATAGTTGACGGGAAAATGGAGAGAGTGGGTTTTTGCAGGGCTGGGGCCCAGGGAATCCGGGTAGGGTCAGTGCTGAGGGGATTCCCTGTCCTGGTTTAGATCTCCTTATCCGAGCAGGCATGAGCTGTGGACACTCCACCGTGGGTTTAGCCAGCTGCAGCCAAAAGGCTCAGAAGGTACTGAAGGCAGCTGGAAACGGTGCCACCGAGGCACCTCCAGTGACAATCTGGGCCTGTTTTGTGTTTAAGTGGAAAAATGAAACTCACAGATCACACCTGCAGCTGTTTCTTTTCTGGTCTCTGTGGGGCTCTTCCCTGGCCATGCCCAGGTGAGACAGAGGCTTGCCCCTGGGTGTGGCACTCAAAACTGCTCAGCAGCCCTTCCTGGCTCTCCGCCCCCGGCTTCTCCACCTTGGAAGCAGGGAAAGGACTTGGAAGGAGGAAGAGTGTGGTGGGAGGGGCCGTGGGGAATCTGATATTATTTCCAAGTGACTCTATGCCGGCTTCTTTCTTGTTTGTGGGGACAAGCAGAGGCCTCATCTCTCCCACACATACTCAGGTGGATTCCACAGGTGCCCCAGCACCTGAGGAGGGGAGCCCAGGCCCCAGGCTGTGGGACCAGGGTGGAGCCACCAGCTAAGTTTCCAAGAAGCCTGAATGCTCACTCCAGAACTTGGGGATGGGGGGGGCCTGGCATTTTGGAAAGCTGCTGGAAGCTGCTATCCTTGGTCCCAGCTGCCTGTTCGCAGTCATCTATTGCACTGGTTAGAAGCAAGAGGGGTCGGTGATCTCAGCTCCAACCAAGGGCCTCAGATTTTCAGGAAAAACAACAACAAAAAAAGTCTCCTGCTTTTTCCCATTGCATTTCCCAAGCCTGATGGCAGCACTGGAAACAAACTTATGCCCCATGAGGTCGGGAGGATGGAACATTTGCTAAGAGGAAAAAGATGGGAGGGAGGATGGTAAAGCAAACTTTTTTTTCCTAGCGGCTTAGAGTAACTGTTCTCCAAGACATTAAGAAACACCAAGGGGGTCTGTGGGGGATGGGCAGGTCCTGCTGGTAGACGGATGATAGATAACAGATAACCTTGTAGACAGTCCCTCGCCTAGGCCAGACTTTGAGCCCCAGGTATAAAGAGTGTTACTGGCACAAGGGCCAGCGATTAAAGGTGCCTGGTGTCTGGTTCCATCTAAGACAAGTTTGCAGGGTGTGCAGGTGTCTTTGTGAGACTGGGTGGGGGCAGGAGTGCCAATGTGTGGCCCTGACACCCACAAGCCTCTCTGGAATGCCAAGACAGTCCCTGAAAATCTTCCTCTTTCTCCCATTGAGCCACCCATCCGCCCCCAAAAGAAATGCTAGAGCTTCTCACCATTCAGCGAAAACTGAATTCCCCCGAAATAGCTCCGAGGACAGGACCTGGTATTTCATAGTGTTTTAAAAGTAATATCCCGTTTGTTGGTGCCGTGAAATAGGGCACCAGGAACACTACAAGAAATAAAAAGAGTAATTTCTCAGTGGAGAAGTTGCCTGTTTCTAATTCAGGGCCCAGATCGCTGGAACCTGGGTCCTGGACGCTTCGCTCTGACCGAAGCGGCTGGGTCCTCACCGGCCGGGAGACCCGCCCCTCCCAACTTGCACATCTGGAATTTGCATCAAGGGCGCTGCAGGCTCCGGAAGTTCTCACACTTCACGACTCATTAAACCGGGGTTTGGATTCCTCGGGAAAGGGGATGAGGGTGCGAGTTACGCTGGGGGGTTGGGTCTGGGGGTAGATGCGGGAGCCGGAAGGAGGGTCGGGGACACCATCTCGGTGGAGGCCCCCTCCCCAGGGCTTGGGAACACTTCCAGAGCCCACCTCTGTGGGGCAGGCCTGGTAGCATGTTGGCTGGGGTCGGGGTGAGCCTGACATGATTTAGAAAGGGAAGAAACACCTTTCCATCCCTGAAAGCCTCTGTGTCCGGCTGCGGGGTGCCCTGGGGGAGTGGGCCCCTGATCCAGGTGAACAGGACCAGAGAGGTGGGGGCATCTTATATACAATCACTCTGGCCTCACAGGAAGACTTAGCTGGGGCCAAGGAAAGGGAAGGAGCCAGCGCCCGCCCCTGCCGCCCTAAGAGGGGCTGCCCGCCCCACCCTCCCTGGCTGGTCTTTCTGGCGAGGTCTCCCGGGGGCGGGAACCGCCCAACCTCTCCTCCACACACTCTCATTTGATGGTTACTGATACTGCCTTAATGTCTGAAGGGGATAATACTTGGGAGCTTAAAATTACAATTGCTTCTACTTAAATTTATTTGATGGCCAGAGCGTTTCCGTTATATATCCGTATATGGGTTTTCAATATCTTAAATGTTTAAAAAGGTTTTATTCTGTACTTACACTGAGTGAAATTAAAAAGAAACAGTAAAATGTTTGAAAATGAAGTGCATTATGTTTAATAAATTTAAAATGAACAAAGACTGCTATATCGCCAGCAATATCATTCCCTGCCCAGGGGCATTAATAAAGACTGGAGGTTTGGAAAAACAATATTTTCTATTAAAATTCTGCACTGTGTTTCAATATTAAAAGGATATGTGATGAATTTCCAGTGTTACCCAGACGGGGTCAGAGATTAATTTCATTTCTTTCTGGTCAGCATTCTGTCGATAATTAATCAAAAGCAGAGTTTCTTAATGAAACACTTTTCATAAAGTGATAATTAGCAGGAAAGAGGCGGCTCGCAGACAGTCCCCGCGAGCTGTCTAATAACCGGTGAGGCGCAGGGCTGGGTCCTGGGGGCCGGGGGTGGGGGCCGCGGGGACGGGGGCTCCCCAGGGAAGGGGCTGAGCGTGGGGAGTTGGAGCCCTCGCCCGGCCGGCGGCCGGCGGAGCCCCGAGCTGAGCCGCTCTGCAGACCCACCCCAGTACGGAATCCGCGGAAGCCGGCTGTCGAAGGCCCGGGCCGGGCCGACCCCTCCCCTACCCAGTGCGGCCTCTGGGACGCTGTGTGATCTTAGGCAAGTCCCTTCCCCTCTCTGGGCCTCTGCGCGCCCTCCTACTGGAGGGATCGCTCCAAGTTGAAACTCTCT
>NW_016107703.1:560223-567723 GCF_001604975.1 Cebus imitator
GCTATTATTCTCCAATTTCAATTTGACACCCCAGCCTTTCATGCTAATTCTATTATTGTAGGAAGTTTATGTGATTCCATATCACTAGAAATCGGTAATGTATAATAACCCTTTGGGCAAGAAACCCAGTCCCCGCAGCAGCCACCGGAAAATAATTACTTTCATATCAAAACTCTGCAGGAGCCCAGCGGCCCGGCCCTTGCAGCCCCCGGCTCCGTTACCCCGCGCCGCGCGCCCCGGCGTGTGCCAGTGCGCTCGGGGGCGCGCGGGAGGGACGGGGGCGTGCGTGTGCGGCGCGGAGTAGGAGTGGGAACGCCGGGGCGGGCGGGGACCGGGAGCCGCAGATGCATAAATTTGTTGAATCAGAAAACATAAACACACAAGCACACAAAAGGACGCATTAAGCGAGGACCTCCGGGAAGTGCGGGGTCCCCCCCCCCGGCCCCACCCTTGGAGAGAGGCGTGGAAAGGTGGGAAGGGCGGCCGGGCTGGGCCCTCCGCAAATTAAAAAAGATGGACCCGAAAGCTTGCGTTTGACCAGCTTTATTTATCAAAAATGGTACATATATAAATATTCTTAGACATTTTTGCATTTTACAAGGCTGAGGATTCTTGTTGTGGGTTTTTTTGGGGGGGCAGGGGTTCTTTTTGTTCCCTCGGGAGGAGGAGGGTCTCACCCCCTGGTCCTGTGGTTGCTGCCTGGGTCCGAATTGATACAGCGCTTTTGTTTACTCTTATAAAAAATAATAAAAGGAAGAAAACAAAAGAAAAGAGGGAAAAGCAGTGTTTCTAGAGCCGATCACCTGATTCGTTGCGTGAGTCGGAGCCTGAGCGAGCAGCCGCAGGCCGGCTACGCGCCTCTCCCGGCCGCCGCGGCCTCAGTCCATGTCCACCTCCTTGCCCTCCGGCGGGCTGGGTCCGGCCGCCGAGCCAGGCTCGGGGACCCCGCAGTTGGCCGGCTCCCCGGCGGGGCTGGGAGCCCGTGGGCCGGGCCCAGGAGACCGCGAGGGCGGCGAGGGCGGCGGGGCCGCGGGGCCGACCGTCCCCGCGTCCGCGCAGTCCCCACCGCCGCCCTCCGTCGCCGCAGCCGAGGCAAGGTCCCGGAAAGGCGCCGGGGCTGGGGGCCCTGGGGAGGCCACGGCATCCGGGCTGCGGCGCGCGAAGGCCGAGTCCGGGGCGCCGCCGGGCCCCGAGAAGGCCCCGAAGCTGGCCTGGGCGGGCGGCGCTGGCGGCGCGGCGGGCGCTGGCGGCGCGTCCTTGGGCGCCGGCTCGGGGCCAGCGCCGCCCTTGAGCGCGGCCTGCGGCACCAGGAAGCCGAGCGGCTGCGTGATAGGGTAGAGAAGGAAGTGGCCCTTGCCGATCAGGGTCCGCGGCGCGCACGGCAGCCCAGGCGCAAAGTCCAGCCCCGCGGCGGCGGCCGCGGCGGCGTTGGAGGCCGCTTTCCGGCGCGGCGGCGAGTCGGACAGGAGGCTCTCCACGCTGAACGGGCTGGCCTTGGGCAGCCCCGCCGCGCCGCGCTCCGCCGCCGCCACACCGGGCCCGCACGAGGCTGCGTCCTTGTCCGCAGGGCGGCCTGGGCGCGGCTGCGGGCCGGCGCCGCTTCTTTGGCTCGGGTAGAAGGCGGGGTCGCAGGTGCCGGGCGCAGGCGGCTCTACGGGAGGGGCGGGCGCGGTTCCGGCGGCGCCCGAGGCTTGTGCTCCGGGGCCCTTGGCGGCGGGCGGCGGCGGTTCGGGAGGCTCCGGAGAGAGACCGCCGCCTCCGCTGTCGCTGTCGGAGCTGGGCGCGCTGTGCAGGGAGAGGCCGCCGGGCGAGTGCAGGTGGCGGCCCTGGCTCTTCAGGAGCTTCTTCTCGTGTTTGCGCTTCTTCTTCTCCATCTTCTCCAGCTCCTTGCGCGCGATCTCCTCCGGGTCCATGGGCTCGCCGCTGCACGTGGTAGGGTGCGAGTTGTGCGCGGGCCGCCCTGGGCCCTTCTTCGTGTTCTCCTTCTTTCTCCACTTGGCCCGGCGGTTTTGGAACCAGACCTAGAGCAGCCGGATAGGGGAAAGGAAGCCACAATCAGGTGGCGGGCTGGCCGCCGGGGCCGAGGACCTCCCCGCTCCCCCCAAGACTGGCCTGCACAACCTCCGCTCGGCCGGGGTCAGGAGTCAGGCCGCGCGGCTGGGCCGGCCCTGAGCTGGGCTTTGCCACTGGAGCTGCAGGATCCACCGAGCGCCTTTTCCACCCGGAAGGCGTGTAGACCGGGCCTACCGGCCAGCTTCCCGCTCTGGCTTCTCACCTCAGGGACCTGGGAGCCGCCCCTTCCTTGGAGGGCCGGTCTGGCCCCGGACGGAGGGCGTCGGGTTCCTGGTCCGGAGGCAGAGAGCAAGGCCCTTCCTCGCCCTTCCTGGCTGCTCGCATTCTAAGCAGCCCGCCCGGCCTGCCGCTGACCATCCTGCTGTTGCACCGCTGGGCCACAGCCGCCCTTCACACCTGTCTTCGGCCCCCTGGAGACTGTGTCAACGCCCAGATTTTGGGGGGCGGTTCCCTTAAAGGGAAATCTGGGTGCTTCTTCGTTCGGAAGGGGCTGGGGAGCCGTACTTGGGTGGGCTTCTGCAGCCTCTCTCCCAGAACACGTTTAACACAGCCTTCTTTCAGCATGCCCCGGGCCAGGGCACCAACGGAGCCTTCCCAAACCAGTCGTGCTTGGCCTGGGCCACCAGGCAAGGCAGGTGGGGAGGCAAGAGGCAACCACCAGGCCTGGAGGAGAGGCTGGGCCCATCCCATCTCTTCCACCCTCTCTGCCGTCCTTGTCCTGGGGAGCCACACAGGACAGCAGCTCTAGACCCTCACTCAACCGCCAACCACCACACAGAGTCAAAGCCGGCTGATCCCCGCGGAACCTCGGGCAGTCCTGCCCTCCCCAAGAGAGCAGGTTCATACCAATTCTTTGTCGCGGCCCTATAGAGACTCGCACAATAGCAGGCCCAGCCTGGTCGCAGGGAGCCTTGTCCGTGGGGAGGTCTCGAGGATTAAGCAAGATCCTCAAGGCTGTAACCCCCTTTTTCTTCTTTAAACTTTTTTTTTTTTTTTTTGGTACCAATTCTGGACGGCCTTGCCAGTAAGAATTAGTCATTATCGTATTAGGGAGACGTGAAGGGGTCTTGACTTCAATTAAGACACTTACAACAAATTGGATAAAAGGATTTCCAAGCAGAAGAGGTCACCAGGGAAGGTCCAAGCACGGGACAAACACACCTTTTTAGACAAAGCTATTGGTGATAAACAGGCATTTTGCCAGCGTCTGCCTCAACGTCTAGCACCCACAGCCACACACTGCACCCCAGACCTGGACCCCCACACCGCAGCCACCCCCCAAAAAAAGGATTTCTGTGCTCCAGGAAAAGGTCTAATTATGCACAAATCATCTTGGAATTTTTAGTCCACCAAGCTCACACTGTATTTTTTAAAAGAATACCACCAGCCATCTCTAAATGATAGCAAATTTTAGGGAGAAATAGTCATAAGACAAAGATGAGACCAGGGGTATTAAAAATTCAGACACCTTTTTTCTCCCACTTTCTCAATGTGTTAACTGTTTAAGCTTCCTCCTCCCTTTCCTCAGCTGTCCCCCTTCTGCAAAGCGATGAATAAATACATGTTTCCAGCTGAATATTTTGCAGGCGCAAGGTAAACAGACTCCTTTGCTCCAGGCTGGGCGAGAGAGCCTCGCGCGGGAGGTGGAGGCCGGGGGAGGGGGGAGGGCCCCCTTCCCTCTCTCCTCCAGGTCGGAGCCTAGCGGGTCCCTCCTCGCCCCTGCCGGGAGACCTCGCTTGGCCCGGCCGCCGCCAACCCTCCACGCGGCTTCCCGGTTCGGACGCAGTCGCCGTCCTGGCGACTTGGGTGCTGCCGCTGGCCCTTCACAAGCCACCTAGGCTTTTTTTGAGGGGGGGAGTGTTACCCACCCCGCTCTCCGTGAGGGCCCGAGCCTCAGAACACCCAACCCTCCACTCTTCCCCAGCAGGCGAGCGCGAACGGGGCCTGCGGCCAGTGGAGATCTCGCCACCTGGAACAAAGGCGTCCCAGCGTGCCCCGAGCCCGGGATCCGGATGGCGGATCCGGGAGCGACGCCGGGTCTTTACCTGAACTCGGGACTCGACCAGGTCTAGGCGCAGCGCCAGCGCCTCGCGCATGAACACGTCGGGATAGTGGCTCTCGTTGAACGCCTTCTCCAGCTCCTCCAGCTGCCAGCCTGTGAAGTTGGTGCGGGTGCGCCGCCGCTTGCAGCCCGGGCTCTCCTTGTCCGGGTCCCCCGAGTCTGCAGGCACGCACAGGACACCGCGCGGCTCAGCCACCGGCCCAGGCGCGACCCCCACCCCTCCCGCGACCCGCTGGCCGCTTGGGTCCGGGGGACGCAGAGACCAGGGGCTGCCTAGGGGCCGGCTGGCCTTCGCCAGCCGTGGGCCCCCCAGCGCCCCGGCCGGACGAGGGCCCCCGCCCCCAGCCGCCCTCCCCCCAACCTTCCTCCCCGCCGCCCGCCGCGCCCACCTGACAGCTTGAAGGGCTGGCTGTCCCCGCCGACCCCGCAGGCGGCCGGCAGCAGCGGCGTGGGGTTGACCACCGAGGCGGCGGCGGCGCACGAGCCGCCGAGCAGGCCGTCGATGGAGAAGGGCACCGAGGCGGCGGCGGCGGCCGACTGCAGCTGGTGGCCGGCCAGCTCGTACACGTGGTGGTGGCCCAGCGGGTAGGGGAAGCCCACCACGCCGCCCAGCGAGCCCCCGAACTGGGCATGCGGGTGCTCCAGGAGGCGGCCGTCCATCATCTCTCGCGGGTGGCTGGCTGGGCCGGCGGCGGGGCGCGGGGGCGCAGGCCGGGGCCGGGGCGGGCCAGCGGCGGGAGGCGCGGGCGGCGGCGGCGGCGGCGGAGACAGGGACCCGGAGCCCCACACATGCTTCGCCCGCACTCCGGCGCTTTACTTATCAACATCAAGCTCCCGATAATTAGCCGCGGCCCGGGGAATTTGGGACCAATAAGAAGCGCTAATCGGCTCTGACGTCAGAGGCGTGCTGGGTGCAGGGAAACGTTTTCCATATCGATTGCTAATTATACCTGACATGCACCTCAATAAACAGTATCAGGAACTGTCACAACAAGACGGGCTGGGGGGGCGGCGGGAGGGACCGAGGGAGGGAGGGGCCGCCCAGGGCCCGGCGGCAGCGGGCTGGGGCCTGGGCCCGGGGCAGGGGCCCCTGGCGAGCCCCCCACTTCACTCGGGGCCGGCCGGGAGCCCGCGCCTCCCACCCCCCGCCGCCTTCTCCCCGCCCTTCCGCAAATCACTAATAGATTTCCCTTTAAAACATTCAGTGCCGTGTTGTGGGGATTTTTCACCAGAAATGCTGTACTCTCTGAACCTTTAAAGTGATGTTGCTCCAATTACAGAGAGACATTGAGCGGCAAATAGACTGATCCAATAATAGGAGATTCATCATCCGCTTTTCCGAAACTGTCACATTGAATTTAAAACTACAAGGCTTCTCATCTCCTCCTCTCCGGCTGCAGGCGGCGGGAGAGGAGGAAAGAAGAGGAGGAAGAGAAGGAGGGCGACCCTGAAAGAGAAGAACTCCTACAGAATGTAGCACCCTGTCAATAAAGAGGCGTAATTAATGCCCTCTCTGATCGATTGGCAGTTGCCCTATCTACAAAGACAGAGGTGGGGAGGGGGTGTGGAGGCACCCTGACCCCCACCCCCATAAAGCCCAGGGGCAGAAGAGGAGAGAGGGGTGGGGGGAGGAGGGGAAAAGTAACTTTGGGGTGCGACCTATCCGCGCCCCACCCCCGCCCCCCGCCACATGCGCGAATAAAAATAAATACATCTGCTCTGACTTGGCCTCTGAAGGATGGGGCCGAGGCACCCAACCTATTTATTATAATTTAATTATGTTCTCAGAGAAGTGTCACTCCCTTCTCCGCTATAAAATATTGACAGACTCAGAGCTAAATCATTAAAGGATATATTCTTAAATAAGCAGCTAATTAGGACTGTGGGCAGAAAGGAAAGAAATCAGGGGATGTAGATCTATCTCTCTCCTTTGTGGAAAAAAAAGTTTTTCAGTGGGGTGGTCGCATTTGGCTGCGGGACCCCAGTGCTGGACCAGGCGGGTGAGGGCCACCTCTCCAGCAGTTTCCTGAGCCTCGGCCAGCCTCGGGCCGGGAAGAGAGGAAGAGAGCTCCGGCCTGGGCTGGGCCAGTCCTCATAGCCATCATCACCCCAGGGCAAAGCGACAGACAAATTGGCTTTGGGTCGAAGTAAGTGACTTGGGCCAGGCCTCCTAGCCCCAGCCGGGAGCGAGAGGGAAGGGTAGGCCAGGACCCTGTGCGTCTGTGCGTTCCTCCTGGTCAGGTGCCCGCGCCTGGGAGTGGGGGTGCCCAAAACTGCTCAGGAGGCGAATGCTGGGGGTGGGGGGGCGCAAGGCCACCCCGTCCCGCTACACGACTGACTTTCCCTGCGACTGGACCCACAGCCTGGCCTTGTTTCTAACTGAAGGTCGCGGACCAGCCCATGCACGCTGACTCCGACTTTAATGACCCTCTTGTTTCTCCTTGTGGGAGAGGAGGGGAAGGCGCAGAGTTGAGGACCAGGCCCGGCTCATCCGGGAGACCGAAAAGCAGCCTGGAATTTGGGGACCCCACTCCCTATTTCCAGTCTCACTAGGAAAACGCTGCAAGTATTAATTCCGAGGTCAGAGGCCAAGAGCACTACTTTTCGCCATAATTTAATTTCTGTCTCTATAAATACTAAATGTAAACTCCGTCGATCCGACTCTATTTTGCCGGCAGCCACCCGCGCCTGGCTTTCTGTCGGGTTCGCAAGGAGGAATGCGCGCGGCGCGTGTTTCTGAATACAGAGCTGTAATCAATTCGGCCCGAGGGGAGGGCAGAGGAGGGGCGGGCGCCGGCCGAGCTCCCTCGCCCATCTCTCTTTATTATAATGAATTAATTCGACTTTATTTATCCCATTTTCTGGAGCTGACAGAATGTTAATTTGAGTTGAAATTTCGCTCGCCTCTCACTCTATGACCCCTGGCCTTCAGATTGGCGTGTTGTAATAACCTGAATCTTTCAACAGAGGCCCTGATAATTGTTACCTTATTAGCATGCAAATTGTTTAATTAATATTATTATGAAGAAGCATACAATCCGTCCGTCACTTGACCTCAAGAGCGAGTCCGCGCCGCAGCCGGCTCCATGCATCTCAATGCGCCCATTTCAATCGCCCTGTGTTTTTAATGTCGTCGGGCCGGCTCGCGCTCCAAAAATCTCCTCAAGTGTTTGAGAGGGGCCTTTAATGACGGTGGGGGCGGCCAGGACGACCCCCGCCCCTCTCGAGAGCTCTTCAGAGGCCCTCGGCTGCGGCGGCGCGACGGGGAGTCGCTCCGCTTCTGCTCCCGGCGCCCCCCCACCCCGCCCCCCATTTTCAACATCAAAATTTCATAATTGCCTCCTTGTCAACTGCTGCCGCCGGAG
>NW_016107703.1:570223-579058 GCF_001604975.1 Cebus imitator
TAACTCATCCCCTGATTTAATCACCCATGGATTTGTTTCAGAGGCTGCTTCTAATTTGCTGTGCTTTATTTGAAAGTGCAATGAAAAGTAATAAGGAGGTTAATATTTTATAAACAATAAAATTTTAGCTCCAGTGGTTGCCTTGTATTTTATAAATTCAATCTGTGCCGCGTTACCCTCCTGTGAGCCATTTGTAACAGCCTTGCCTCCCCACTAGACGGCAAGAGCCCAAGTCACCTTGGGCCAAGTTTCCCGGCCGGGGATCCAGGTGGCTTCTTTCACCCACACCAGCAAGAGGGTAGCCCCAGGCCTCCAGGCAGGGTGTGGGCCAAAGTGGGTCCCACAGACCCAGGCCAAGGTGGGGGGACAGGCCTCCTGGGGCACGGTGGCAGGTAGGGGCCTGAGGGATGTGGCCAGCTTTGTGTTTGTGGTCGGGCCTTGCCAGCTCAGAGGGACCGGAGCCTCCCAGCTACTCAGCTGTGATCCAGTGGCAGAGTGTGCCTGGGAGGAGAAGGGGCTGGCCGGCGGGGGACCTTCCTCTGTTGTTTTAAGCAGAGCTGGCCTTCCTGCTATCTCCTCTGAAGCCTGTGGCCAAGGAAACCAGCCTGGGCCTTAGCAGAACCCCATGAAAATGGTGCAGAGGGGGACATTTTGAACCTCAGGTAGCCCTTCCCAGGCCCTACCTGACTTTTCCAGGGAGGCTGGTCTCCAAGCTCCTAGACCCTGGGCCTCTGGTCCTCTTCCACCAGGGAAGCAACCTAGACCAGCAGACAGCGAGGACCGCACTGACAGTCCCCACAGCTGCAGGGTCTCCTCCCCACACCTCTTGGAAGGCACTGGAGTCCAGGGAGCAGCTACATGGCGGTGCCAGGCCACAGCGGCAGGAGATGGTGTGAAGGTCCGCTGGGCCCAAGCCAGACATTCGCCCCCAGGCTGGGCCCCACCACCAGGGCTAGGGCTGGAAGCAGGAGGGTGAAGGAAGAGTGTGGCTCAGGCTGTGATGAACAGAGGGCTGGCAGGACAGGCAGTGGCCAGGCACTGAGAAGCCCCATCTGTGGAAGTCTGAGGTGGCCACCTCATTGTGCCAGCCCACCGGCCAGCAGTCATCATCCCTCCTCCCAGCACCCCCCTTCCCCTGAGGGCAGCCCGTGGCCACTTTCCCTGACACCCCAAGCCCCTGTCCCACCACCTCAGAGGTCCAGGATCTCTGCGGCCCTGGTCACTGTGCCCTATGGGTGCCCCCAGGCCAGGGGCAGCTCTGCCCTCAGAGTCTCGGGAGCCGGAAGACTGCAAAGGGTTAACACTCTTTGTTATCGCTGCTTTTAATCCTCAGATGGGCCGGCGGCTCACGTTGTTCGGATCTGGTAGAGAGAAAGCGTTAACTATTATCTGCTTCTAGCTGACCATCTGCTGTTGCAGAAAATTCAAAACCCTGGAGATCTACTTATATCCACATCGTAAACGAGAAAAGATGTTTTAATTAAGGGAAATCAGGTTAACTTAGCTCTAATTTACAAGCCGCCTGCCTAATGAATTGTCTGGGCTGCTCTCTCTTTGTAGAGAGTAAATCTAGGATCCTTTCCCTCCGCAGTTCAGACACTAATTAACTAACCAAGAATTTTAGTAGCACACCCGCCTGTCGTCTAATAGTTTTACCTAAAGCCAGCCCGGTCATTGCTCGTACAAATTGCCAATTAAATGTGATTGATATAATGAAATTGGATTGTATTTTTCACTCACCTTCTTCCTTCCCCTTCCTCCTGTATGTTCTGACCCTCTCTGCCCAGAGCCAGGGGTCCCAGGCGCCCCACGACGCGCACCAAGAACAACAAGGCCAAACAGAACCGGGCCGGCCCAGGCCACACGGGCTGGAGCGGTGCAGGCGCCCGAGCGGTGCAAGTTCCTGCTAAACCAACATTTCTATTAGTTGAAGTTAACAGGTATAATCTTGTTTCCAGATATTTATCCACGTTCGGAGGGCTGTAGTTACATGTTTGAAGTTGGGGGGTTGGGAAGTGAAGGATCCGAGCTGCCATTCTAAAAATACATTAACAGTTTCCAAAATCTATATCGCTGCTTAATTAAATATGTTATCCTGTTTATAGGATCTGTGGCTAATTATTTAGAGTCATTTAATCTACTCAATTTGCACGTTAATTAAACAGCTTCGGTTTGCAGAGCGCGGCTGGGCGGGCTCGGAGGGGCGCAGCGCCGCCTGGTGGGGATCGCGCCTGGACAGCGCGCTCGGGGCCGGAGCCTCGCGGACTGGGCCTGGGTCCCAAGGTTCCGGGGCCAGAGTCCCCAGAAGGTGAGCGTCCCCAATGGTGGAGGCCGCGAGAGGGGCTGCGAGGCTGCGAGGAAACGCTCTCAGGTCATCCTGCAGGGAGACAGGGGGTGGCCAGGGCCAGCCACCAGGGCGCAGCTCTTCTGTTATTTATGGACAGGGGTATTTTCTTTCATTCATTCATTCATTCATTCATTCATCCATCCACTCTCTCATTCGTTCATTCATTCCATCTATCCATCCCTGCCTCCCTCTCCCCTGCCTCCCCTTCTGCTCCCCAACCCCGGGACCGGACGCAGCGCACAGTAGAGGGGTCGGTGTGGGGCGCAGGCCGGGGGTGCAGGACTCGCGAGCGCGCAGCAGAAGCCGGTCTGAGCGCCAACAACGCCCCAGCCTAGGGCGCGGGGCCCGCGCCGGCCGGGCCTGGTTAACAGGAAAACGATGGAGCCGCGCCCCGCCCCCGCACTTGCTGCCTAATTGTCTTCCCTCGCCCGTCCCCATCTGTCCCTATCCGCCCATGTGTGTTTTGGCCTTTGTCTCGCTGCCCCGTGCGACACCCTCTTTCAAAGGCCGCTTCTGTCGCCCTTCACCGATCTCTTCTGCCCCATTAACCCATCGGCACGAGGCTCCGGCAACAAAGGCCTGAAATCGGATCGACGCGCGCGCTCCCTCCCCACTGTCCGCCGCGAACACTGCGCGCCGCACAACCCGGCCCGACGGGGCGGGAGCGGAACTGGCCGAGAAAGTGCCAGCAGAGGCCGGCCCAAGCCCGAGTCCGGTCAGCAGAAGCTGCAGCCGGCGCGTCGCCCTTTGCAGGGGCCGGCGGAGCAGCTTCACCCTGGGAACCCACGGGGCGCCGACAAGGCTAATCCGACCGCAGCCCACTTTGTCCCTCCCTGGACGTGAAACTGGCGAGCTGGAGGCCCAGGGCTGTGGCGGGAGAGAGGCAGGTCCTCTTCGGGGCCTGATAAACAAAGACCAGGAAGCCTGGGACTAAACCTCCGGATTCTCCTCCCCTCCCCGAGAAAGCCACACAGCGGCGGATCCTTGGCTCGCGCCACCCGCTCGCTCGCGCTGTGGCTCGAGAGCAGACACCAGCGCGCTGTGGCTCGAGAGCAGACACCAGCGCGCTGTGGCTCGAGAGCAGACACCAGCGCGCTGTGGCTCGAGAGCAGACACCAGCGCTCAGGCCCACGCTATGAAACCCCTGGGGCAGAAAACCCACAGTCCCGAAGAGAGTAGGGTCCTGAAGTCCCAGGCCCCCTCCCCAATCCACCACCCTCCCGGAGGCCGGGACCTCTGTGCTGAAGTCGCGGTTCCACTCCCGGGCATGCATCCTCTTCCACTCCAGCTCATTGAAGAGGAAGGGGTCAAGGCTTTCTTTCGCTGGGACCTGTGCAGTAGCTTGACACCTGGCAGCTCCTTGGAGGGGGCTGGGGGCGGAGGGGAGCCTCCGGGGCCGACTATCTGCAGGGTGGCCTGCATCTTCCCTCTCCTAGAGGGGTTTCCTCCCAGGGCTGCCTTATTCTGACCACGGTGATAGGAGGAAGTGGAGGTCACCTGAGAGTCATCACGCAGGCCACCCGAAGGTCACCTCTCTCTAAAGCCTGGCTTGGGACCTTGGCAGGAGGCCTCACACTGGTTCAGCTGGTGCTGAGACCCACCATGGGTGCTTAGCCAGTGTGGTCTTGGAGTCCAGCTTCAAGAAAACTTTTTTCACTGAGCACTGACCTGTTCTTATTTTCTGCCCTATGACTCGGCAATGTTCTTTGCAGAGCAATCCTAGGAGACACCAAGCCAGTCCCCCCGGAGGATGGGGACACCTTGTGTCCAGGCTGGGTGAAGGGGTTCCAGCATCAAATTGAGCCTGGGTTATCTTCTTGTTTTTCAAACTCATTAAACATTTGAAATTAGGAAGTTGCAAGAACAAGAAACGGCATAGCAAGGCCACAGGAGGCCTCCCGGTCCCCTCTGCCAGGACCTCCACGCCCCATCCTTGGGCTCCGTGGACCAGAGCCCCAGTTCTGGGAGTTCTGCCATTTCCTGCAGCTAACCTGGTGAAAGGAGGGTCTTTTTTTAATTCCGTTAGGAGAGTCGCCCTTCACCGATCTCTTCTGCCCCATTAAGTGGGCTCTGAGGGTCCGGAAAGAGCAGGGTCCCCCCTTTCACTGCAGCCCAAGTCACATTTCAGTTTTGCTGCTACAGGATTTTCATAAGCTCATTTTACAACTTACAAATCGAGCCCTGGCCGGGCACGGTGGCTCACACCTGTAACCTAGCACTTTGGGAGGCTGAGATGGATGGATCACCCGAGGTCAGGATTCCAGACCAGCCTGGCCAACATGGTTAAACCCTGTCTCTACTAAAATGACAAAAATTAGCCAGGAGTTGTGGGGAACGCCTGTAATCCCAGCTACTTGAGGCTGAGGCGGAAGAATTGCTTGAACGCAGGAGGTGGAGGTTGCAGTGAGCCCACTGCACTCCAGTCTGGGCTACAGAGCAAGACTCTGTCTCAGAAAAAAAAAAAAAAAAAAAAAGAAAAGAAAAAGAAAAAGAAAGAAAGAAATTCAAGCTCTGTGTCTGCTCCAGATACAGCTTAGCACACGGGCTCCAGATGGGACACCAGAGGTCTTTCACATTGGCCAACTTGTGCAAGTGTTCAGGCAAAAGCTAGGGGAGAATTCAAGCTTTGAGGGCAACTCACAGGAGCATTGGAGTAACCTCACATGAGTTTCCCACCTGGGGGCTGAAGACTAATGGTCTCAGCCATTGTAATACGACCACAACAAAAGGCAAAACTGATATTTTTTGTTTGTTTTTTGTATTTTGAGACGGAGTCTCACTCTGTCACCAGGCTGCAGTGCAGTGGCATGAGCTCAGCTCACTGCAACCTCTGCCTCCCGGGTTCAAACAATTCTCCTGCCTCTGCCTTCTGAGTAGCTAGAACTACAGGCATGTGTCACCACACCTGGCTGATTTTTTATATTTTTAGTAGAGACGGGGTTTCACCATGTTGGCCAGGCTGGTCTCGATCTTCTGACCTTGTGATCTGCCTGCCTCAGCCTCCCAAAGTGCTGGGATTACAGGTGTGAGCCACTGTGTGCGGCCAAGGCTGATTTTTAAAACAACACATTTATTGAGATATCACTGACACCATCGAACCCATTCTTTTAAAGTATACGATTTGGGGCCTGTTTATTCATCGTCGCCACCAGCCCTCTCTAGTTCCGGAACATTTTCATCACCCCTAAAAGAAACCTGGCACCCATTAGCAGTCACTCCCCACTCCTAGCCCCCTTCCCCAGCCCCTGGCAACCACTAATCCACTTTCTGTCTCTATGGATTAAGCGAGGATAATTTTGCAAGAAGAGATCCTACCCGTCTGGAAAGGAGTACAAAATGAGGAAAGGCAGGGTGAGGACTGAAAATACTTTCTCTGTGATCAACATGAGAGAAAGAAACAAGAGGGGGAAACACCTCCTGGGAACTGGAGGCGGGGAAGGACCAGAAGCCGAGCTCTGTGTCCCTGCGTTTTCGGCCCCTGCCGTATGGTTTAAACATCAGCACTCTTGTTTTTTTCAGAGTTTACAGATATGCTCTTAAAATCTCCCCAGCCCCTTCTGCTGGCAATGTCTGCATTCTATGGGTGCAGGGTGGTTGCCAGCATGGTGGAGGTCACAACTATCCTCTCAGTCCAGCCCCTCCTGAATATTATATGCCAACCTGTGGGTCCAGCTGGGTGCCCCAAGGTTTCCCTGGGGAGGATCCTCTCAGCCTACGCTTCTCTCCCCACTCTCTGGCCTTGAGGACTCACTTCGCTATCTGCTGGCTTGGTGTCCTACGACCTTACCAGGTTGGATTTGGGGTTTAATACACTTCAGAGGTTGCTCAGTTCAGAAAATGCCATTTTGTTTTCCCCAAATAAAAATACTTCTGAACTTAGCCTATTTTCACACCAAATTTTGCCTCCCCCCCAGTCCTTTACAAGCCCCTGCTGCTCCTGGCAATCTCGACATCAGGCTTCTAATGAATATTTTCTTGATTTACAGCAGAAACAAGCAGTTATCTGCTAATAACCCCTGCGTCTGAAATTAAAAGGGATAGAGAAAATAAACCAAATTGCAAAGATCAGCTCGTGTTAAATAAAGTCATTGTGAAAAGACATATAACATTTTCATGCATCAGATCAGCTACACGATGGCTCATCATTTGAGGGTTGCAATTATTTAACACTACTTAGCAGCCAAGGAACACTTACCCTGGGAACATTTAATGGACATTTGTTAATTAATTCTCAACAGAGCCCTTCCAGCTACTTACACACAGAGAAACTGAGGCAGGGGTAAGGGGTGAGGTGGAAGGGAGCTCTTCCCTCCTTCCCCCTGCTCCTTTATGACCTAGGCCTCTCCAGTCTTACTAACTCCTTCCTGCCCAGGGGCGTATGACAGTCAGAGAGTGGCTAAATGGCTCTGAAGAATTCATAAACAAAGGCATAGCTAAAGGTATCCTGTTCCTGTTGCCTTTGACCTTCCTACAGGGTCAGAGGCCAATCGTATTCCACCTACCAGGAGAAAAACAAGAAACTTGAGATTGTTCACATTAACTTCAAGTTAAGGAGTCTATGGGTAATGAGTTCCAGGGCTGACGGGGATAGGAGAAATGCAGCGAATTTGCAAGAAGAAATGCATCCCAGTTAGGGTCATGAGCATGAACTGGAACTCACCGGCACCATTGTGAGTGAGAGCCAAGGTGGCAGAGAGGTTTAAACTGTAATTCTCCCGGGTTCCTGGTCTTCAGCCCCCACACAAGAACAAGAGGGGCTCTCTGTGGCTTGCTCCAAAGAGTTTTCATTCCTAGATACAAGTATTAATAGCAGTGAGTCAGAGGAGTGAGCTCAGAAGACCAGGGGGCATGGGACTTCGTGGTGCTCTGTCTGGGAGCCTTGTTGCGCAGTTTGTTGGGGGAAATCAGCGTGGCAGGCGCAGGGGTTGCCACTCCAGAGCCCATCCTGACCCTATGCCCTCATCCCTGGCTCATTTTCAGAACCCCTTCATGACTTCCCACCGGGCCACTGCAGCTCTAGGGTGGTCAGACTGACACCACAACGCACCCAGGCTGCACCCCACGTTCAGAACAGGCAGGAGGAAAGCTGGGAGCTTGTGTCTCAATGGCCTGAGCAGAGGCAGTTTGGTGCATTGGCCCATCGGATGCTTGGGACCACTGTGACGTAGAGGGAGTGCAGCCTGTGGAAAGCGTGGGCAGGGGCTGCCTGCTGCTCCTTCTCTGCCCATTGCACGAGCTAGGGCAGGGTGGTGGGAGAGCCCCACCGAGTTCTGCCACGGCATCGTGTCTGGGGTCTCAGCACCCAGGCCACTACCACGGAGCGGCCAAACCATGCCCTACTCCTGGTGCTGCCAGCATTGCTGAAAAGGCCTCCTTTGCTTTCATCAACGTTAAAGTGCAGTGGAGACAATGGGCACCTGTCTTGTTCACCTTCAGGTTGGCTCAGGGCCGCTGGCAAGGGCAGGCCAACCCTCTCTCTGCTGCTCTAGGGAACTTTGTTTCCCCCCAAATAAGATACCCTCAAACTCACTGAGACAAGAAAGAATGACTCTTCTTTTCATTAACAAAAATTTATTATTATTATCAGGCTGAGTGTGGTGGCTCACACCTGTAATTTCTAGCACTTTGGGAGGCCGAGGTGAATGGATCACTTGAGGTCAGGAGTTCAAGACCAACCTGGCCAACATGATGAAACCCTGTCTCTCTACTAAAAGTTAAAAACAATTACCCAGGCGTAGTGGTGCTTGCCTGTAATCCCAGCTACTTGGGAGGCTGAGGTGGGAGACCCGCTTGAACCCGGGAGGCAGAGGTTGCAGTGAGCTAAGCTTGTGCCATTGCACTCCAGCCTGGGAGACTGAGACTCCAACTCAAGAAAACAAAATTATTATTATTATTTTTAGACAGGGTCCCCCTGTAACCCAGGCTGTCACCCAGTCTGTCGCCATGAAGACATCCCGGCTCACTGCAGCCTCGACCTCCTGTGCTCAAGGGATCCTCCTGTCTCAGCCTTCTGACTAGCTGGGAATACAGGAACACACCACCATGCCCAGCTAATTTTTATATTTTTTGTAGAGATTTTATGTTGCCCAGGCTGTTCTCAAACTCCTGGGCTCAAGCAATACTCCTACCTTGGTCTCCCAAAGTGCTGGGATCACAGGCATGAGCCACCATGCCCAGCTGATAATGACTTTCTTCTTCTATTTATTTGTTTTTGAGACAGTCTCACTTTGTCACCCAGGCTGAAGTACAGTGGCAGGATCTCAGCTCACTGCAACCTCTGCCTCCTCGGCTCAAGCAATTCTCCTGCCTCAGCCTCCCAAGTAGCTGGGATTACAGGCGCCACACCTGGCTAATTTTTGTATTTTTAGTAGAGACAGGTTTTCACCATGTTGGCCAGGCTGATCTCAAACTCCTGACCTCTAGCAATTCATCCACCTCAGCCTCCCAAAGAATGACTTTCTTTTTCTTTTCTTTTTTTTTTTTTTTTT
>NW_016107703.1:579823-584745 GCF_001604975.1 Cebus imitator
GTAGAGACGGGGTTTCACCATGTTGACCAGGATGGTCTCGATCTCTTGACCTCGTGATCCACCCGCCTCGGCCTCCCAAAGTGCTGGGATTACAGGCTTGAGCCACCGCGCCCGGCCTCTAAGAATGACTTTTCAAACAGAGTTCCATCATCATATGATGGAAGAACCACAGACTTCAAGATGGAGGAAATGGTCACAAGTCAGTGCCTCAGGCCCGGACGAAACATAGGACAACAGAGACAGGGAAGAGGACCTGTGTCACCAGGAGGCTCCTGTGGCTGCCGTCCTGAGAAGCTGGGCGATGCCTGGCTGAGCTCCGATACGTGAATGAGAAGGTGAGTGGCGTGGTGTGAGGGGGTGGCTGGGAGCTGTCCTAGAAAGGAGGCTTTGGTCGTCCTTGAAGGACAGGCTATTCCAGAGTCCTGGAGAAACCCCACTTGCCTGAGTGCCCAGGTGCCGGCGACCTCATTGCCTGGTGCACAGTACACGCAAGGGCCCCAGCTTGAGGCAGTGTCCCGGGCCTTCAATCAAGACTGCCAGGCCCCACCTGCACAGGGCGGGTTTACTGCCATGGCCATGAGAGACACCACCTGTCTAGGGGTTTGGGGGAATCTCAGTAAAGAAGAGTAAAAATGACCAGGCTCGGTGGCATGCCTGTAATCCCAGCACTTTGGGAGGCAGAGGCAGGCTGATTACTTGAGGTCAGGAGTTCAAGACCAGTCTGGCCAACATGGTGAAATCCTGTCTCTACTAAAAATACAAAAATTAGCCAGGTGTGGTGGCAGGTGCCTGTAATCCCAGCTACTTGGGAGGCTGAGGCAGGAGAATTGCTTGAACCCAGGATGCGGAGGTTGCAGTAAGCTGAGATTGTACCACTGTACTCCAGCCTGAGAGACAGAGCAAGACTCTGCCTAAAAACATTTTTTTGGTTTAAATGTCAATTTAAAAAAATTAAAATTTAAAAATGCACCTTTAGCCCCAGTTACTTGGGAGGCTGAGATAAGAGGATCACTTGAACCTTGGGAGGTCAAGGCTTTAGTGAGCCTTGATTATGTCGCTGTACTCCAGACTGGGAGACAAAATGAGATCCTGTCTCAAAAAAAAGAAAACAAATGGTTAATATGGTAAATTTCATGTTATGTGTATTTTACCACAATGGAAGGGAGAGATGAACTGGTGATGGGTGTGCGCGGATTGACACTACTGATTCTCTACTTTTGATCATGATTGAAATTTTCCATAGTAATTTTTAAAAAGATTCGCAGGGCCGGGCACGGTGGCTCACGCCTGTAATCCCAGCACTTTGGGAGGCCGAGGCGGGTGGATCACGAGGTCAAGAGATTGAGACCATCCTGTTCAACATGGTGAAACCCCGTCTCTACTAAAAAACTACAAAAAATTGGCTGGACATGGTGGCGCGTGCCTGTAATCCCAGCTACTCAGGAGGCTGAGGCAAGAGAATTGCCTGAACCCAGGAGGCGGAGGTTGCGGTGAGCCAAGATCGCGCCGTTGCACTCCAGCCTGGGTAACAAGAGCGAAACTCTGTCTCAAAAAAAAAAAAAAGATTCGCAGAGAAGTCCTAGTCAGAGCAATCAGGCAAAAGAAAGAAATAAAGGGCATCCGCATAGGAAAAGAGGAAGTCAGATTGTCCCTCTTTGCAGACAACATGATGTTACCTATAGAAGAATCTAAAGGTCCTCAAAAAACTCTTGGAAGTGAAAAGTGAATTCAGTAAAGTTACATGATATGAGATCAATACACAAAACTCAGTAGCATTTCTACATACTAATATGTAGAAAACTAGCTGGAAAAGAAATCAAGACAGCAATCTTATTCATAATAGCCATAAAAATAATAATAAATCTAGGAATAAATTTAACCAAGGAGGTGAAAGATCTCTATAATGAAAACTGAAGGCCAGGCACAGTGGCTCTTATCTGTAAGCCCAATGTTTTAGGAAGCCAAGGCAGGAGGATCATTTGAGGTCAGGAGTTTGAGACCAGCCTGGGCAACATAGTGAGACATCATCGCTACAAAAATTTTTAAAATAATAATAATGCATGGTGTTGCATGCCCGTATTCCTAGCTACTCAGGAGATTGAGGCAGGAGGATTGCTAGGGTCCAGGAGTTCAAGGTTACAGTGAACTAGGGTTGCACGACTACACTCCAGCCTGAGTGACAGAACAAGACCTTGTCTTAAAAAAACAAACAGGCCAGGCATGATGTCTCACACCCGTAATCCCAGCACTTTGGGAGGCCAAGGCAGGCAGATAACAAGGTTAAGAGATCGAGACCATCCTGGCCAACATGGTGAAACTCCATCTCTACTAAAAATACAAAAATTAGCTGAGCATGGTGGTGCGCACCTGTAGTCCCAGCTACTTGGGAGGCTAAGCCAGGAGAATCACTTCAACCCAGGAGGCAGAGGTTGCAGTGAGCCAAGATCGAGCCACTGCATTCCAGCCTGGCGACAGAGCAAGACTCCATCTAAGAAAGAAAGAGAGAGGGAGGGAGGGAGAGAGAGAGATAGAGAGAGAGAGAGAGAGAGAGAGAAAAGAAGAAGAAGAAGGAGGAGGAGGAGGAGGAGGAAGGGAGGGAGGGAGGGAGGGAGGGAAGGAGGAAGGAAAGAAGGAAAGAAAAGAGATACCTACACCTCCTTTGTTGCGGCACTATTCACAGCAGCCAAGATTTGGAAGCAGCCTAGGTGTCCATTAACAGACAAATGGAGGCCAGGTGCAGTGGCTCACAGCTATAATCCTAGCACTCTGGGAGGCTGAGGCAGGCAGATCATGAGGTTGGGAGTTCGAGACCAGCCTGACAAACATGGTGAAACCCTGTCTCTACTAAAAATACAAAAATTAGCTGGGTGTGGTACTCCTTGTCCTCACTCATGTGTGGGAGCTTAAAAAACTGAGCTCGTAGAAGTAGAGAGGAGAATTGTGTTAGGAGAGCCTGGGAGGGGAAGAGGGAGGGAGGAAGAAGAGAGGTTGGTTAATGGAGGCAGAATTACAACTGGACAGAAGGAATGAGTTCAAGTGTTCCACGACGCTGTAAGGTAACTCAAGTTAACTATAATTTATTATATATTTTCAAAACGCTAGAAAAGCAGATTTGGGTTTTTTTTTGGGGGGGAGGGTTATTTATTTGTTTTTATTTTATGAGATAGAGTCTTGCTCTGTCACCCAGGCTGGAGTGCAGTGATGCAATCACGGCTCACTGCAACCTCAGCTTCCAGGCTTCACGATCCTCCCACCTCAGCCTCTCAAGGAGCTGGGACTATAGGTGTGCACGAACCATGCCCTGATCATTTTTTAATCTGTAGAGACAGGACCTCACTCTGTCGCCCAGGCTGGTCTCAAACTCCTGGGTTCAAGCAGTCCTCCTCCTTTGGCCTCCCAAAGTGCTGGGATTACAGTCATGAGTCACCACAGCCACCAAGAGTGGAACTGTAATGTTCTCTACACAGATAATGATAGACATTAGAAGTGGTGGGTCTGAGAATTACTCTGATTTGATCATTACCCATTGTATATATATATATCCAAATATAGGGTACAGGGTGATATTTGGATACATGGATACGATGTGTAATGATCTAAATAAACATGATATAAATTATTATGCAGCAACTAAAAAAAAAAAAAAGAAGACATTTCTCAAGCCTCCCCCGGGAACAGCTGATCTTATCTCTCTGCAGAAGTGGGGCTCCCCCAGGAACAGGGTCTTGGGTGCTGGTTGAGCTCCACTGGGCAGGCTTGAATGCCGCACCTGAGCAAAATTCGGGTTTCAGCAAAGCCATAAAGTCCATGGAAGAAGGGAAATAAAACAGGTCCTCAGGGGAAAGCTGAGGGCGTCGTTTGGACTTCTCGATCCAATTCCTTCCATCCCAAGCCAGCCTTTCTTCCTCTGGGTCGCTTTTGCCCCTCCTTTCTAAGGAGGCATAAACAAGACCCAGGACTCCCCCTGCCTCTCTCTGCGGCAACTCAAGACGCAGGGCTTCCTTGGTGCACCCTGGTTCCCAGGGACGCGGCCCCAGGCAGGAGGCACCAGAAGGCTCTGACCGCTGCTTGCTCCCTCGGGGTCCCTCTGCAGACATCACTCCCACTGCATATCCCGGCCTGGAGACCTCGCAGGTCACACCTCGTGCTCCGTCTCTCCCAGATTCTCCACAGGGCAGGTCACCAATTTCTGGCCAAGTTTAAATTATTTCCAATTCTAGTTCTGGCATTTAGGGAAGCAAGCTTGCTGCATGAAGACCACACCAAGTATGCTTTTCTCTTCCCTATTGCTTTCATTTTTATACTTTCCTCGTCTTAAAAAATCTGTCAGTCTGGGCGCAGTGGCTCATGCCTGTAATCCTAGCACTTTTGGAGGCCAAGGTGGGAGGATCACTTGAAGTCAGGAGTCTGAGATCAGCCTGGCCAACATGGCGACACCCCTCCCCCCAGCTCTACTAAAAATACAAAAATTAGCCAGGTGTGGTGGCAGGTGCCTGTACTCCCAGCTACTCTGGAGGCAGAGGCAGGAGAATCGCTTCAACCCAGGAGGCAGAGGTTGTAGTGAGCCAAGGTCATGCCACTGCACTCCAGCCTAGACAAGACTCCATCTCAAAAAAACACCAAAAAACAAAAAACCTCTGCCTAACCAAAAACATTCTCATTTGATCAGCCGGCCAGGGTAGAATCTCTCAGTGGAGCAGACCCCGACTAGAAGCCCTGGGCTCTGACACGGGCACTTTTCCAAACCACAGCAGTCATTCTTCCCGTAGAGGCCACGTCTCTGCAGAAGGGAAAACCTCCTTCTCCTGTGATCACACATCACACCTGGAATTTGTTTTCTTTTTCTTCCTTTCCTTTCTTTTTTTCTTTCTTCCTTTCGTTCTCTCTCTTTTTTCCTTTCTCTTTCTTTCTTTCTTTTTTTT
>NW_016107703.1:584775-586849 GCF_001604975.1 Cebus imitator
CACCCAGGCTGGAGTGCAGTGGCATGATCTCAGCTCAATGCAATCTCCTCCTCCTGGGTTCAAGTGATTCTCCTGCCTCAGCCTCCCAAGTAGCTGGGACTACAGGCATGCACCACCACACCTGGCTAATTTTTTGTAATTTAATAGAGATGGGGTTTTGCCTTATTGGCCAAGCTGGTCTCCAACTCCTGACTTCAAGTGATCCACCTACCTCAATCTCCCATAGTGCTGGGATTAGAGGTGTCAGCCACCTCACCTGACCTTCCTTCCTTCCTTCCTTTCTTTCTCTCTCTCTCCCCTTCTCTTTCCTTCCTTCCTTCCCTCCTTCCTTCCTTCCTTTTCTTTTTCTTTCTTTCTTTTCCTTCTTTCTTTGTCTTTCTTTTCCTTCTTTCTTTCTCTCTCTTTTCTTTCTTTCTTTCTTTGACGGAGGTCCACTCATTGCCCGGAAAAGCGCGATCCTGGCTCACCGAAACCTCCACCTCCTGGGGTCAAGCGATTCTCCCGCCTCAGCCTCCCAAGTAGCTGGAATTACAGGCCTGGGCCACCACGCCCAGCTAATTTTGTATTTTTAGTAGAGACAGGGTTTCTCCATGTTGGTCAGTCTGGTTTCAAACTCCTGACCTCAAACAATCCATCCGCCTTGGCCTCCCAAAGTGCTGGGATTACAGACGTGAGCCACAACGCCCGGCTCCTTCCTTCCTTCTACCCTCCCTCCATCTCTCTTCTCTTTCTTTCTTTTTTTTTTTTTTTTGTTTATCTCTCCCTCCCTCTTCTTCTCTCTCTCCCTCTTTTTCTTCCTTCCCTTCCTCCTTTCCTTCGTTTCCTTCCTCCCCTTGCTTCCCTCCTTTCTCCTCTCCTTCTTGCTTTCCTTTTTTCTTTCCTCCCTCCCTTCTTTCCTTCTTTCCTTCCTTCCTCCCTCCCTCCCCTCTCCTCTCTTCTCTTCTCCTCTCCTCCTCTCTCTTTCTCTTTCTTCTTTTTCTCTTTTTCTCTTTCTCTTTCTTTCAAGACAAGAATCTCACTGTGTCACCCAGGCTGGAATGCAGTGGTACCATCACAGCTCACTGCAGCCTTGAACTCCTGGGCTCAAGCAATCCTTCCACCTCAGCCTCCCGGGTAGCTGGCACCACCAGTGCACACCACCACGCCTGGCTACTTGGAATTTCTTTTTTTATTTTTATTTTTATTTTTATTAAGATGGGGTTTCACCATGTTGGTCAGGCTGGTCTTGAACTCCTGACCTCAGGTGATCTGCCCACCTTGGCCTCCCAAAGTGCTGGGATTACAGGCATGAGCCACCACACCCTGCCTTGGAATTTCTTTACCCAACTTGAGGTGCAGGCAGACCCAGCCCTGGAGAGGCAGGAATGCAGCAGCAGCCGTGGAGAAGCGTCTGTCTGTGTGTCCCCCAGGGTCAGTGGCTCCTTTGCCCTGTTTCTGTCTTGGAAAGTAAAACCAATCAGACAAACATCATATTCTTCTGGGAACACCACCTGGAGATGCATGCCTTGTGAATGTCGAAAATCCTGCTCTTCCCTGTCCCTGAAGCCACATCTGTTTTTGGTTTTCTTTTCTTCTTTTTTTCTTTTGAGACGGAGTCTCGCTCTGTTGCCCAGGCTGGAGTGCAGTGGTGTGATCTCGGCTCACTGCAATCTCTACCTCCTGCGTGCAAGTGATTCTCCCACTTCAGCCTCCCAAGTAGCTGAGATTCCAGGGATGGGCCACCACACCCAGCTAATTTTTGTATTTTTAGTAGAGACCGGGTTTCACCATGTTGGCCAGGCTTGTCTCAAACTCCAGACCTCACGTGATGTACTCACCTCAACCTCCCAAAGTGCTGGGATTACAGGCGTGAGCCACTGACCCCAGCCCCTGTCTTTTGGTTTTCTTAAAATCCTTGTCCTGCCATTTCCTCTGTGAATTTTTTTTACTGTTTTTGACACTTGGACATTATAGCTGTCTCCAAGCTTCTTTTTTTTTTTTTTTTTTTTTGGGGGGGCGGGGTTTCCCTTTTTTTTTTCTTTTTGTTGTGGGATGGCGCGATCTCGGCTCACTGCAACCTCCGCCTCCTGGGTTC
>NW_016107703.1:586901-607433 GCF_001604975.1 Cebus imitator
GCATCAAATTAAAAAATTTGAATAATTAAAAATAAGCTTCAAGGCTGGACGTGGTGATTCATACCTGTAATCCAAGCACTTTGAGAGGCCAAGGAAAGGGGATCATTTGAGCACAGCAGTTTGAGACTAGCCTGGACAATATAGCAAAACCTTGTCTCTACAAATAAAAAATAAAGTAAAATAAAATAAAAAATTGGCTGGGCACTGTGGCTCACGCCTGTAATCCTAGCACTTTGGGAAGCTGAGGTGAGTGGATCACCTGAGGTCAGGAGTTCAAGACCAGCCTGGCCATCATGGTGAAACCCAACCTTAAAAATTAATTAATTAATTAAAAGAAAAAATTAGCCAGGTGTGGCAGCATGTGTCTGTGGTCCCAGCTACTCAGGAGGCTGAGGTGGGAGAGTAGCTTGAGCCTGGGAAGTCAAGGCCACAGTGAGCTGTGATGATGCCACTGCACTCCAGCCTGAATGGCAGAGGGAAACCTCATCTCAAAAAAAAAAATTAAATGAGGCCAAGCGCAATGGCTCACTCCTGTAATCCCAGCACTTTGGGAGGCCAAGGCAGGTGGATCACCTGAGGTCAGGAGTTTGAGACCAACCTGGCCAGCATGGTAAAACCCTGTCTCTACTAAAAATACAAAAATTAGCTGGGCATGGTGGTACGCACCTATAATTCCAGCTACTCGGGAGGCTGAGGCAAGAGAATCACTTGAACCCGGGAGGCAGAGGCTGTAGTGAGCTGAGATTGCACCATTGCACTCCAGCCTGGGAAACAGAGTGAGACTCCGTCTCAAAAAAATAAATAAAAATAAATACACTAATTAATTAATTAAAATAAAATAAAAATAAGCCACCAAACAAGGGAGAGTTAATTAAAGGTTCAGGGAGATGTTCGACGCACAGAGTGAGGGAAGGGCACTTGGAGGGCATCTGTCTGGCCCCCTTGCCACACGGCTGGCAGAACACAGACTGTGTCCCCATATTTGAGCCTCACAGTCCCTAGCCTCAGCTGTTTTTTAATTTTTTTATCTACAATTTTAAACTACTGTTGCATTTATTAGAACAACGGGAGAGCTTATTGAGGTTGTATTTTTATTAAAATTTATATTAACTTTTGCTATCAGTGCAATTGTAGATTAATTAATTTGTACCACTCTTCTAAAGCAAAAACATACTAGAGCCAATCCCAAATTACCTCAAATGTGAAACAAGTCAAGCCAGAAAAAGAGCAAGAGTGATCTCCAAACACACATTTAGACTTGGAAGAAGTCTGAGACTGAGGCGCTGAGTCAGCAAGGTGGAGTCTTGGGAGAAAGTTTCCCCTCATCTAGGAAGGACTCAGGTGAAGTTCCGCATTCCGCTTGAAGAAAGGGGCTCTTGGCCGGGTGCGGTGGCTCAAGTCTGTAATCCCAGCACTTTGGGAGGCCGAGGCGGCGGATCATGAGGTTACGAGGTCCAGAGATCAAGACCACCCTGGCGAACATGGTGAAACCCTGTCTCTATTTTCTTTTTTAATTAAAAATAAAAAATAAAAATAAATTTTAAAAAAAGGAAGGGGCTTTTACTCATTAATTCTGATAAACAAACACATACCAATTTACTCTTTTAGTTTAGTTTTGGGGAGTGCAGTTCTTTTTTTCTTTTCTTTTTTTTCTGAGATGGAGTTTCCATCTTGTTACCCACCCAGGTGAGAGTGCAGTGGCACCATCTTGGCTCACTGTAACCTCCACCTCCCAGGTTCAAGCAATTCTCCTGCTTCAACCTGCCGAGTAGCTGGGACTACAGGTGTGCATCAGCACGCCTGGCTAACTTTTGTATTTTTAGTAGAGATGAGGGTTCACCATGTTGGCCAGGCTGATCTCGAACTCCTGACCTCAGGTGATCCACCCGCCTCAGCCTCCCAAAGTGCTAGGGTTATAGGCAAGAGCCACCATGCCTGGCCTGGGGTGTAGTTCTAAGAGTTTAAACTGAGGTTAGATTCACATGATCTGAAATTCACTATTTTAAAGTGAGAAGCAGCCAGGCATGATGGCTCACACCTGTAATCCCAGAACTTTGGGAGCCTGAGGTAGGTGGATCATTGGAGATCAGGAGTTCGAGACTGGCCTGGCCAACAAGGTGAAACCCTATCTCTACTAAAAATACAAAAATTAGCCAGGTGTGGTGGTGCACGCCTGTAGTCCCAGCTACTCAGGAGGTTGAAGCAGAATTGTTTGAACCCAGGAGATGGAGGTTGCAGTGTGCCAAGATTGTGCTACTGCACTCTAGCCTGGGAGACAGTGAAACTCTGTCTCAAAAAATTAAAAAAATAACAAACAGTCCAGGCATGGGGGCTCATGCTGTCATCCCAGCAAGAGAGATGGGAGGCTAAGGCAGGTGGATCACTTGAGGCTAGGAGTTTGAAACCAGGCTGGGCAACAGAGCAAGACCCCATCTCTCTTTTTTTTTTAAGATGGGGTTTCACCGTGTTGGTCAGGCTGGTCTTGAACTCCCGACCTCAGGTGATCCACCCGCCTTGGCCTCCAAAGTGCTTGGATTATAGGCATGAGGCACCACGCCTGGCCAATTATTTTTATTTTTTATTTTATGGATGAGAGGTTCTTACGTTGACCGGGCTGGCCTCGAACGCCTAGCCTCGCCTCCTCAAATGCCAGGACAACTGGCCTGAGCCACCGCAGCTCCCACAAGACCCCATATCTACAAAAAAAAAAAATACAAAAATTAGCCAGGTACTGTGGCGTGTGCCTATAACCTCAGCTACTTGGGAGGCTGAGGCAGGAGAATCACTTGAACCGGGGAGGCAGAGGTTGCAGTGAGCAGAGATCACACCACTACACCCTAGCCTGGGCAACAGGAGTGAAACCCTGTCTCAAGAAAAAAAGAAAAAAAAAAAATCAGCCATGCATGGTGGTGCACACCTGTAGTTCCAGCTACTTAGGAGGCTGAGGCAGAAGATCACTTGAGTCTAGGAAGTCAAGGTTGCAGTGCATCATGATCGCATCACTGTACTTCAGCCTGGGTGACAGAGTGAGAACCTGTCTCAAAAACAGAATAGCAAATGGAGCTGAGGCAACCCTGGCCACCTTCATTCCCCTGGTCTGGACGTTCTTGGCTGAGAGGGCATCACAGCCATTCCAGAGCCTCCTACATGGGGCCACTGGACTGGGCAGTGTGGGCTGCCCATGTGGCTGGCTTGGCTTTCCTGCCTGGCCCCCACAAGTCCTCATCTGTGCCCAGCAGCCGGGTCTTCCTGTAATGACAACGCTCGTAAGTTCGCCAGTTGAATCAAGCCCCCAAGCTCCTGCCATGGGCCCCAAAGCTCTCCAGGGTCTGTGTCCAGGGACCCTGTGGGCCAAGCACCACAACGGACGGCCGTGACATGGTCCAACCCCACCTGCTCTTGAGAACGGAAACGGAGGTCACTTCCTGCGGCTTTTCCCGGGTGAATCCCAGCAGAGATACTCAGGCATGAATAACCCACACAGACATCAGCGTCGGCCGCTGCAGTAGCCAAATGGAGGCCGGGCAGCCGCTCCTTTGCACTGTCAGACGGGAAGGGGTGCGGCGGGTCTGGGTAGTGCCGAGAGGAGAAAGGCAGATAGCAGAGAGCGAGACAGGAAACCAGCCAGGCCAGTCTCAGGTCGGCCTCCAGCCCTGGTCCCTCGGAGCAAAGCAGCTACGGTGTGGGTGTGGAAAGTGCAGCCTTTGAGTCAACAGCGCCCCCCACACCCTGGGCACAGGGCACATCTGGAGCCCAGGTGTTCCAGCTCCGCCTGGCAGCCGGCCAGCAGGCGGGATCCCGCTCCCCTTCCTCTGACCTCGCCACGCTCCGCGCTACCCGAGGAACAATTTGGAGTCGTCTCCTGAATTGGAGGAGGCCAAACGGCAAAGCAGCTTCTGTCTGGGAGCCCCGGCTTGGCTTTTCACCCCTTACCCTGGCCTGACCCAGCCTTCTGCGCTCGGGCTGGAGAAAGAGGGGGCAGGAGGTGCTGGGCTGACCGCTCCTGCCTAATTAGAGCAGCTGGGATGAGCGGCATCTGCATTCCACAAAGCTCCAGCACCAGCGGATGGTGGATGATTTTCCTGGGAATGTCGTGAAGAGAGGTTTCCACTCGGCTTTGGGAATACAAGCCTGCACACATTAGGAAACTCCCCTGTAGGGGCCTTCGGCCTAGGGCGTGGCTGGAGGGGGCCTGTGGGCAGCAACGCAGCACCGAGACAGTCGCCCCACGTGGCTAACATGCGTCTTTAACCCTTCCCGATAGTGAGCACCGCCTCCTGCCATTGATACACAAGATGAGCGTTTAGAAAGGGCTTTACATCCCGCGTTTGCATTTTTTCTCTTTTGAGAAGCTCGGTGGTGAGATGACTAACTGCAGAGAGCAGACCCTGGCCTGCTGGAGGGTCCGCGGCTCCTGGGAGCGGGCGGTGAGCCGGAGCTCGCGGCCGCCAGGAAGCCCAGGGCGATGATTTGTCTGTCAAAGCTTGAAAGCGTAAATGCAGTTATCAAAATAAGCACCGGCTCCTATGCATGGGACCAAAAATAAATTAGGGCGGGCCAAAAAGAAACGGGCCAGCTGCCAGCAGAAACCCCGGCGTCTCGGAGAGGAGTCTATAAAGGCAATCCTGTTTGTTTAGATGGCGTTCTCAAGGAAAACCTTCTTTGAGTGGAATTCTGTGTGTTTCTTCCTACAATTTCTTTTTTGTTGTTGTTGTTTGCTTTTTTTTTTTTTTTTTTTTAGAGACAGGGTCTGTTGCCCAGGCTGGCTCAGTCTCGGCTCACTGCAACCTCTGTCTCCCAGGCTCCAGTGATCCTCCCACCTCAGCCTCCTGAGTAGCTGGGATTACAGGTGCCCGCTACCATGCCTGGTTAATTTGTTGGGTATGTTTGTTTATTTTATTTATTTTTATTTATTCATTTATTTATTTAATCCAATTTTTTTTAGATGGAGTCTCTCTCTTGCCAGGCTGGAGTGCAGTGGCACTATCTCACACACTGCAACCTCTGCCCCCTGGGTTCAAGCGATTCTCCTGCCTCAGCCTCATGAGTAGCTGAGATAATGCTCACCACCACACCTGGCTAATTTTTGTATTTTCAGTAGAGTCAAGGTTACCAGATTGGCCAGGCTGGCCTCGAACCCCTGACCTCATGATCCACCTGCCTTGGTCTCCCATTGTGCTGGGATTACAGGTGTAAACCACCACACCTGGCTAATTTTTTTGTGTGTGAGATGGAGTCTCTGTCTGTCGCCCAGGCTGGAGTGCAGTGGTGCAATCTCAGCTCACTGCAACCTCCACCTCCTAGGTCCAAGCGATTCTCGTGCCTCAGCCTCCCGAGTAGCTAGGAGTACAGGTGTGCACCACCACACCAGGCTAATTTTTTGTATTTTTAGTAGAGACAGGGTTTCACCATGTTGGCCAGGCTGGTCTTGAACTCCTGACCTCAGGTGATCCACTCAGCTCGACCTCCCAAAGTGCTGGGATTACAGGTGTGAGCCACTGCACCCAGCCTGAAATTTCTTAAAATGAAATTAAATGAACAAATGGTTATTGTGGTTGGATGATGAGTAAGGTATTATTTGGGGTGATGTAAGCTGTCTTAAGGTGAAATAAGGACATATGTTTTCTTTTTTTTTTCTGTTTTGAGATGAAAGTCTCACTCTGTCACCCAGGCTGGAGTGCAGTGGCACGATCTTGGCTCACTGCAACCTCCACCTCCTGGGTTCAAGTGATTCTCCTGCTTCAGCCTCCCAAGTAGCTGGGATTACAGGCATGAGCCACCATACCCAGCTAATTTTGTATTTTTAGTACAGATGGGTTTTCTCCGTGTTGGTCAGGCTGGTCTCAAACTCCCGACCAAAGGTGATCCGCCCGCCTCCGCCTCCCAAAGTGCTGGGATTACAGGCATGAGCCACCCTCCTCAGCCCAGGACATACATTTTCAAACAAGAACATTTACCTCAGCAGGCATTTGCTGAAAGAACTACCAGGCCAAGTGCGGTGGCTCTTGCCTGTAATCCCAGCACTCTGGGAGGCCAAAGTGGGTGGATGGCTTGAGTCCAGGAGTTCGAATCCAGCCTGGGCAACATGGTGAAACACTCTTTCTACAAAAAAAAAAAAAAAAAAAAAAAAGAAAAAAAGATTACAAAAAAAAAAAAAAAAAAAAAAAAAAAAAAGCTGGGTGCGGTGCACCTGTGGTTTCAGCTATTCAGGGGCTGAAGTGGGAGAATCCCTTGAGCCAGGGAGGTGGAGGTTGCAGTGAGCCAACATTGTGCTACTACACTCCAGCCTGGGTGACAGAGTGAGATCATATCTCAAAATATAATAATTTTAAAAACACAAAGAACTACTAAGGAAATAAAGAAATTCCAGCAGAGGGAAGTGAGATGCATGAGGCATTGGTGATATTAAAAAAAAAAAAAAAGGTGGCCAGGTGCAGTGGCTAACACCTGTAATCCCAGAGCTTTAGGGGGCCAAGGTGGGAGGATTACTTGAGTTCAGGAGTTTGAGACCAGCCTGGGCAACATAGCAAGTCCCATCTCCAGAAAAGAAAAATTACCCGGTGTGGTGGTGCATGCCTGTGGTCCCAGCTACTCAGGAGGCTAAGGTGGGAGGATGACTTGAGCCCGGGTTGAGACTGCAGTGAGCTGATTGAACCACTGTACTCCAGCCTGGGCAACACAGCAAGCCTCTGTCTTAAAAAAAAAAAAAAAAAAATGAAAACAAAGCGCCAGTTGAAATAGCATGTAACACAGAGGATCATCGTGACAACTGAAGAAATCTAAGGTCCCTGTCTGCTTCAGGAGGACGGTAAGATTTTGGTTCATCGCAGATTTTGTTAATTCAAGTATCCCCATTAAAAATTAAGGGTAGGCCGGGCCTGGTGGCTCATGCCTATAATCCTAGCACTTTGGGACGCTGAGGTGGGTGGATCACCTGAAGTCAGGAGTTCAAGACCAGCCTGGTCATATCATGGTGAAACCCCATCTTATTAAAAAACAAAAAAATTAAGAGTAGGCTGATTGTGGTGGCTCACCTCTATAATCTCAGCACTTTGGGAGGCCGAGGTGGGTGGATCACTTGAGGTCAGGAATTCAAGACCAGCCTGCCCAACATGGTGAAACCCTGTCTCCACTAAAAATACAAAAATTAGCCAGATGTGGCAGCCTGCACCTGTAATCCCAGCTACTCAGGAGGCTGCGGCAGGAGAATTGCTTGAACCTGGGAGGCAGAGGTTGCAATAAGCCTAGATTGCACCATTGCACTCCAGCCTGGGAGACAGAGTAAGAGTCCGTCTCAAAAAAAAAAAAAAAAAAAAAAAAAAAATAAGAGTACAGAAGTTCTCCCTTATCCAGAGGGAATATGTTCTAAGGCCCCAGTGGATACCTGAAACTGCAGACCGTCCTGAACCCTACTTATACTAGATTTTTTTCTATGGACACATATACACCTATGATAAAGTTTAATTTATAAATTAGGAAGAGATTAACAACAACTAATAATAAAATAGAGCAATTATAGGCTGGGTGCAATGGCTCACGCCTGTAACCCCAGCACTTTGGGAGGCCAAGGTGGTGGATCACCTGAGGTCAGGAGTTCGAGACCAGCCTGGCCAACCTCGTGAAAACCCACCTCTACTTCATATGTAAAAATACAAAAATTAGCCAGGCGTGGTGGCAGGTGCCTGGAATCCCAGCTACTTGGGAGGCTGAGACAGGAGAGAAGCTTGAACCCAGGAGGTGGGTGTTGCAGTGAGCCGAGATCGCACCACTGCGCTCCAGCCTGGGCAACAAAGAGCAAAGAAACTCCATCTTAAAAAAAAGAAATAAAGCAATTATAATAATAGACTGTAATACATGTTATGTGAATGTAGTCTTTCTCTCTCTCTCTCTCCCAAGATACTGTAACATTTTCAGACTGAAACAACAGAAAGCAAAACCTTAAATCAGGGGGCACTGCTGTCCTCCAAAAAGTTTACACTTCTACGGCAGTGAGGCAGACCTTCATCTTAAGTGAATTTATTTAAGCTACAAGAGCAAATTGGTTTAAAAAACACAATTCATAGTTGATCATACAAGTGGTCTAGGGATGTGACCATGTCCGTGCAGGTGGCCTGTGAATGACTGAAGCTTGGAAACATTGCTGCAACAGATGTCACAGAGCTTACTTTTAGATGAAAGACATCAAATTTGTTTGAGTGTTTGGGATTTGTTTTTTTCCTGTGCAATCCTTGAGAGCCATCTTCAGGCTGGGCACGGTGGCTCATGCCTGTAATCCCAGCACTTTGGGAGGCCGAGGTGGGTGAATCAGGAGTTTGAGATCATCCTACCTGATATGTTGAAGCCTCATCTCTACTAAAAATGCAAAAATTAGCTGGGCATAGTGGCAGGCACCTGTAATCCCAGCTACTGGGGAGGCTGAGGTAGGATAATTGTTTGAACCCAAGAGATGGAAGTTGCAGTGAGCCAAAATCGCACTACTGCACGCCAGCCTGGGGGGACACATCGAGACTCTGTCTCAAAAAAAAGAAAAAATAGCTGGGCCTGGTGGCACCTGTCATCTCAGCCACTTGGGAGGCTGAGGCAGGAGAAATCCATTGAACCTGGGAGGTGGAGGTTCCAGTGAGCAGAGATCGTGCCACTGCACTCCATCTTGGGTGACATAGCGAGACTCTGTCTCAAAAATAAAATAAAATAAAATACAAAAATTAGCTGGGCATGGTGGTAAACGACTGTAATCCCAGCTACCTGGGAGGCTGAGACAGGCCAATCACTTGAACCCAGGAGGCAGAGGTTGCAGTGAGCCAAGATCGCACCAGTGCACTCCAGCCTAGGCAACAAGAGTGAGACTCTGTCTCAAAAAAAAAAAAAAAAGAAGAAGCAAATGAAGAAAAGAAACCTATCTTCAGACCCTTATCCATGTATGCTTTGAGCATTAATAATTACATCTTTTAGATTTTCAAATGACTCCAGAATCTGTGGGTGGTATTGGGTGGTATTTAAATGAAGTCGCCGCTTGGTATCTGGAGATCATCTATTTTCTTAAACCAAATGCGCAGCTGAGGACTTCTGCTTTGGCGCTGTTCTGTTCCTGGTGTCACCAGTCATGGTTTTAAATGAACGCAGGCAAGAAGGCCTGGAACCCAGGGGACCTCACTCAGCCCAGCTGAGCCCAGACACTACCAGAAATTCACAACAACACCACTTCTGAGGCTTGCCAAAATAAATACGAAGCTCCTCACACAGCCTAGGGGGTGCGACTGACTACAAGCATCGTGCTTTTTCCTATAGAATCTGAGTTAGAGGGGAACTGCCTTGTTCTCTGAAATCCTTAGTTGTGCGTGTGCACGCACACATGCACACACGTACACACACGTGCACGCACATACACGCACGCATACACACAGCTCCAGCAAAGCCCAGTGCTGCCAATGGGGCAATGCACATGTACTATTTGAGGGACATTTGTCCAGCCAGTCCTGGCCGAGAAGGCTCAGACCTAAAACCAAGACAGAGTGGGGTACCTGGGCAGAGTGGCTGGCATGCCACCCTCTCCTGAGTCTCTGGTAGCCTTATTTAATTTTTTTTTTTAAGACGAAGTCTCCCTGGTGATATCACCCAGGCTGGAGTGCAATGGCACTATCTGGGCATCTGGGCTCACTGCAACCTCTGCCTCCCTGGTCCCAGCGACTCTCCTGCCTCAGTCCCCAAGTAGCTAAGATTACAGGCATGCACCACCATGCCTGGCTAAGTTTTGTATTTATAGTAGAGACAGGGGTTTCACAATGTTAACCAAGCTGAACTCGAACTCCTGACCTCAAGTGATCCGTGTGCCTTGGCCTCCCAGAATGCTGAGATTGCTTGTGTGAGCCACTGTGTCCAGCGTGGCCAGCCTTATTTATTTTACATTTTGTTTATTATTTGAGAGTTCAGAGGAAATTACTTGACAAATCTTCATATTAAAGAGAAATTTTTCACATTCAGCCAGCTTTAATCACCATCAAAATCTACCCACAGCTCTCTTCCCTCCGTCACCTGTTGTCGGAGTTTCTGAGTATGGCTAAAATCTGAATGTGACAGGTCTTCCCAGGTATCAGTAACTTACATACATTTCCAGATCCCCCTTGGCACTTGTGGTTCTCAGGAATACTCCTTCCAACCTTATGGAGAATAAATTGCTACCCCATTTAGGTTACATGTGACTTGACTTCTTTCTGTTATACAACCTCTTTGCACAAATATGTCGAATTTGAATTTTCACAAATGAGTTAGTCCCATTCAGTGGCTTATCAAGTCAGCTTTTAGTCCATGAAGGCCATTGTACTTTGATCATTGCATAGTGTAAACCTTCTTTTTCTACTGGTCCACAGATTCTCATTAGTGAAGTGCTATTCTTTTTTCATTGGGGCTAAAAATAAAACTAGGGAGCCTCTGTTTTTTCTTTCTTTTTTTTTTTCTTGCACAACCTTCACTCACTGCAATCTCCACCTCCCAGGTTCAAGTGATTCTCCTGCCTCAGCCTCCTGAGTAGCTGGGATTATAGGCGCCTACCACCATGCCTGGCTAATTTTTGTATTTTTAGTAGAGACAGGTTTCACCATGTTCGCCAGGCTGGTCTCAAACTCCCAACCTCAAGTGATCCACCCTCCTCAGCCTCCCAAAGTGCTGGGATTACAGGCGTGAGCCACTGTGCCCGGCCCCTCTGTTTTAACTATATTCTGCACGACACTACTGTGGCAGTTTGGGGAAGAAAGAAGAAAAAGAATTTGTAGGCTGGGCACGGTGGCTCAGGCCTGTAATCCCAAGCACTTAGGAAGGCAGAGGCAGGAGGATCGCTTGAGCCCAGGAGTTTGAGACCAGCCTAGACAACATAGCAAGACCCTGTCTCTACAAAGGAAATATTTTAAAAGTATCTGGGCATGGTGACACACACCTATGGTTGCAGATACTTGAAAGGCTGAGGTGGGAGGATTGCCTGAGCCCAGGAGTTCAGGGCCAGCCAGGATAACATAGCGAGACTCCAACTCTAGAAAATTGGCCGGGCACAGTGGTTCACACCTGTAATCCCAGCATTTCGGGAGGCCGAGGCGGGAGGATCACTTGAGCTCAGGAGTTTGAGATCAGCCTGGGCAACATGGTGAAACCCTGTCTCTACTAAAAATACAAAAATTAGCTGGGCGTGGCGGCGTGCACCTGTAATCCCAGCTACTCAGGAGCCTGAGGTGGGAGAATCACTCAGACCTGGGAGGCGGAGGTTGCAGTGAGCTCAGGTTGCACTCCAGCCTGGGCAACAGAGTGAGACCACATCTCAAAAAAAAAATAAATAAATAAAATTAGCACCTGACCGTGCTTTTGTTCTATGGAGGGCAGATGTCATTGGCTGATGACAAGGGAGGTGGCTGTGACAGCACAGCACAGTTGCTGAAAGTGCCTGCATGAGGGTCCCTGTTGATGCCACATGGCCACCTCCAAAGGACCAAACTGCCGGGAATATGGAGACAGGAATACCGAGAAGCCAGCACAGAGGCCTCACAACCTCTGCTCCCCAGGGCCTCCAGCTCTCGCTTTCCCAACAGCAGAGATGCACTTGGGAGAAGTGGCAGGGGCACTTCTGAAACTGAAAAGGTTCCCTTGTCCCACATGAAGTGCCCTTCATGCCATGGGGATGTGGCTTGCTACTTCAGTGCCCTTCTGCTAAACCTGTTTGGGGGCATACAGACAGGCAGGCTGAGGGGTCCAACCCCACGGCAGCGTCTAGGGGTGAATGTTTACAGCTCCTGAAGCCCCAGTGGGCATGTGTTACAGGGTGCCCTATAGGCAGCTTGTGTTAGCCAGCTCAATTCAAGCCTTTACCTTGCTGCAAGGACAGAGGGCTTTCGGCATCCTTGTGCCTGCCTTGGTGGACCAGAGGATCACATTTGGGCTTGCAGAATGAGTGCAAAGTTTTACTGAGTGGAAGTGGTTTTATTAAGCCAGAAGGGAGATGGTCTTTCCCTGGAGTTGGGTGTCTCGGTGGCCCCAGCTCTCCTCTGCCCCGGCCAAACTCCACCTGGTCTGCCGGTAGATGGGTCGATGGGTCAACGGTCTCCCAGCGTGCCAGCATGCCGGCATCCGTCGGTGCGCTCTCCTGCCAGCGTGCTCCTCTCGACGACCAGCCGCTTGCATCTTCTTCCTCCATTATGCTCCTCTCCACCTCTGGCCACCTGTGTGTCTGCCTGATCTCAGGTTTCTAGAGGCCCAGGATGAGGGCATGGTGGGCCAGGGTGGTCTTGGGAAATGAAACATTGGAGTAGGTAATGCCTGTCCTCACCTAGGTCTGTGGGGGTGGGGCCCTAGCCAGGGACCCGCCTTTCTCTACCCAGCGCTTCCCTCCTGCCTTCTGTATCATTTCAAGGGGCCACACTTTTCCCTTCCCAGTACTCCAGTGTCATTCCCACTGGAGAAGTGGCAAATGTGGCCGTGGCCTGGGTGGCCGGCTGCAGCATTCATAGCTGCCAGTACTACCTGTACATCTTCTTCACAACTTTGCAAGGAAGCATTCCTGGTTTGGCGAATTTGTTGTTGTTGTTGCTTTTTTGAGACAGAGTCTCGCTCTGTTATGCAGGCTAGAGTGCAGTGGTGCAATCTCAGCCCACTTCCACCTTTGCCTCCTGGGTGCAGGCAATTCTCCTACCTCAGCTTCCCAAGTAGCTGGGAATCCAGGCGCCTGCCACCACACCTGGCTAATTTTTGTATTTTTAGTAGAGATGGGGTTTTACCATGTTGCCCAGACTGGTCTCGAACTCCTGACCTCAGGTGATCCACCCATCTCGGCCTTCCAAAGTGCTGGGATTACAGGCCTGAGCCACTGCGCCCCACCCATTCCTGGTGTTTTGTTGGCTGAAGTTAAAAATCAATCTTAAGAAGCAACAATCTGCTTCCCAAGCTGTATATATATATAAATAAAAGAAGTAACAGAACCAAGCCGCTCTGAAGAGCGCTGTTCTTGTGCATGCCCATTCTCGGGGCTCCCTGGGTTTGCACGGAGCCTCCCTGGGATGGATGATTGGCAGTCTGGAGCCCTGGGGGACGGGCCATTCAGCATCTTTACCTTAATTACTTCCATGCACCATATGTATCCAAGGACCGCGTAAACAACAGCCCAAAACACTAGGAGGGAGGACTGCACTTCTCGCAGGGGCTTCTGCAGAACTTGGGAAAACTGCCAGCAAAACTCAAGAGCCAAGCGCGGCGCCTGCCCCTGGCTCGAGGCCAAGTGGAGGCCGGGGAGCGCGTGGGCACGTGCCCCCAAAGAACTGCGCACTTCTTGGGGAGACCTGAGTCAGGGAGCTACCACCCAGTGCTGTCAGGACAGGCACAGACCCATCTCTAGTACGGAGATGACAAGCATTAGAATTCAGCGAGGCCAGGGTCGGGGACGGCTTCTGAGAATTTAGAGGCAAACAGTTTTGGTAGGTGAGGAAGTTAGAAGAAAATAAGACCCTTGACCCAAACTTCAAAAAAAAAGTTGTGTATTTTGTTTTTATTTATTTATTGAGACAAAGTCTCGCTCTGTCTCCCAGCCTGGAGTGCGTGGCACAATCTCGGCTCACTGCAACCTCCACCTCCCAAGTGCAAGTGATTCTCTTGCCTCAGCCTCCCAAGTAACTGGGACTACAGGTGCTCGCCACTAACCTGGCTAATTTTTGCATTTTTAGTAGAGATGGAGTTTCACCATGTTGGCCAGGTCGGTCTCGAACTCCTGACCTGAGCCATCATGCCCGGCACCTAACTTCACTTTAAAAATACTACTTTTCTGGTCGGGCACAGTGACTCACACCTGTAATCCCAGCACTTTGGGAGGCTGAGGCGAGAGATCATGAGATCAGGAGATCGAGACCATCCTGGCTAACATGATGAAACCCCGTGTCTACCAAAAAATACAAAAAATTAGCTGGGCATGGTGGCACGTGCCTGTAGTCCCAACTACTTGGGAGACTGAGGCAGGAGAGTCACTTAAGTCTGGGAGGCGGAGGTTACAGTGAGCTGAGATCACACCATTGCACTCCAGCCTGGGTAACAAGAAACTCCGTTTCAAAACAAAGAAAAAGAAACGACTTTTCTTCATAAACAATAAACATGTTACATGAGTCTGTGTTTAACTATCTAGTCTGGGCTTCAGCCTTGGTGGCAGATGTCTTGTGTATCACATCTAAGAAGCTGCTGTTACTCCATAAATATTTATGGGCAACAGTAATCCTCCGACATTACGAGGATTTCTGTACTCATTTTATGACCCTGGTCGGCGTTCTGTGTTGGGTTAGAAGTCATTTCACCGAAGTGTTTCTAACACTCCAGAAACCCCTCTCCTCACCCTCGTCTCTGAATGAAGAGCAGAGCTACAACCAACGAGGGTCAGTAAAAGTGTTTAAACCCCTCCAATGCCGGGCAGCCGGGCCAGGTGGTGCCAGCGACACTGCTAATACAGCCGCGTTGGTCTGGTGACTGGTTCAAAGGTATCCGGTGGGCCTTGCTTCGTTGGTGAGTGAGATTTTCACAAGAAAGCATGAGATTTCTGGCTCCAGCCAACTTGGCCCTAAATCTAAGACTGTAGGAAAAATATCTGCTGTCTATATGGTCTTACTCCGTCTTAAAGGAATTTATGTATGCACTTAAAGTTTAGCTATTTATTTATTTTATTTATTATTATTATTATTATTATTATTTTGAGACAGAGTCTTGCTCTGGAGTGCAGTGGCACTATCTCAGCTCACTGCAGCCTCTGCCTCCTGAGTTCAAGCGATTCTCCTGCCTCAGCCTCCCGAGTCGCTGGGATGACAGGCGCCTGCCACCTCACCCGGCTAATTTTTTGCATTTTTAGTAGAGATGGGGTTTTTACCATGTTGGGCAGGCTGGTCTACGAACTCCTGACCTCAAGTGATCCGACCAACTCGGCCTCCCAAAGTGATGGGATTACAGGCATGAGCCACCGCGCCCAGCTTAGCCATTTCTTTAAAACAATCAGTGTGCATGTTCTTCTCTGCAAGCTAGGAGGTCTCTCCTTTATTTTTCATCTGTTGGTGTGGGAATTGTTAATTTAGTGGTTAATTTAATGAGTATCAATTGGTTAGGGGAACAGGACAAAGTTTCTGATCCCATGGAACTTACATTTTAGGGGAGAGAGACAGAAAATAAAAATAGTCACTTAAATAGAGAGGAAAATACCAAACGGCAAAAAGTGCAAAGAAAATTAAAATAAGAGATTCAAAAAAGAGAATGGCTCTGAGATGTTGGGGGGCAAGTGAAGCCCCCCCTGGGGGAGAGGGCTAACCTGATGTCCGCCCCACAAGGGAGCCAGACAGGCCAGAAAGGAGAGCTCAGGTCTCAAACCACTAATTTAAGGCTGGGTGTGGTGGCTCCTGCCTGTGATCCCAGCACTCCGGGAGGCAGGAAGATCACTTGAGCCCAGGAGTTCCAGATCGGCCTGAGGAACGCAGCAGGACCCAGTCTCTACCAAAAAAAAAAAAAAAAAAAAGAATTAGCCAGGCATGGTGGCATGCGCCTTCAGTCCCAGCTACTGAGGAGGCTGAGGCGGGAGGATATCCTGGGCTCAAGACGTTGAGGCTGCAGTGAGCTATGGTTGCACCACTGCCCTGTACTCCAGCCTGGGCAACAAAGTGAGGCCCTGTCTCAAAAAAAAAAAAAAAAAAAAAGCAAAAAAACAAAATCACTGATGTGAGCACAGTTTGTGAATCATAAAGGACTCCACAGGCTTCTGCACTCCCCCAACTGCCCCTCTTCAACCATTCTCCAGCCCTGGGAGGTGAATCCTGGAAATGCTGACCACAGTCTAATCCCCTCCATCCTGCAACCTGTGTGTGTGTGTGTGTGTGTGTGTGTGTGTGTGTGTGTGACAAAGTCTTGCTCTGTTGCAGAGGCTGGAGTGCAGTGGCACAATCACAGATCACTGCAGCCTCAACCTGCTGGGCTCAAGTGATCCTCCCACCTCCGCCTCCTAAGGAGCTGGGACCACAGACATTCACCACCGTGCCCAGCTAATTTTTTGATTTTTTGTGGGGATGAGGCCTCTCTATGTTGCCCAGGCTGGCCTCGAACTCCTGGGCTCAAGAAATCTTCCTGTCTCAATCTCCCAAAGGCTGACAGGTGTGAGCCACCATGCCTGGCCCCAAATCCCTTTACAGCATGTAGGAAATAGTAACCAGACACCAGGCTGGACCCTGGATCTGGTAATAAAATCAAAGAAGGCGCCGCGGGCTGCATGGAAGGTGAAGTTCCTCCAGTTGAGGGGATGATCTGGACAGTCCATGCGCCAGGAAGCAGCAGTCTTTGGGTCAGACAGCCCGAGGTGGAATTCCCACTCCGCTCTTCCCAGTCCGGACACTTTGGGCACAGTCCCTCGAAGCTTTGAGCCTCGTGTCTGTGACCGTCACCCACACTCCCCTGCAGGGTCACTGTGAAGACTGGACAAAGCATGACACAAAGGGCACAGGGGCAAGGTAGGAACTGTTGGTTTTTTGTTTTGTTTTGAGACAGAGTCTCGCTCTGTCACCCAGGCTGGAGTGCAATGGCACCATCTCAGTTCACTGCAACCTCCACCTCCCGGGTTCAAGCGATTCTGTTGTCTCAGCCTCCCAAGTAGCTGGGATTATAGGCACCACCACCACACCCGGCTAATTTTTGTATATTTTAGTAGAGAAGGGGTTTCACCATATTGGCCAGGATGGTCTCGAACATCCTGATCTCAGGTGATCCGTCCACCTCTGCTTCCCAATGTACTGGGATTACAGGCATGAGCCACTGTGCCCAGCCGGTAGAAACTGTTTTTATCAGTGAAGAGCCCAATACTTAAATAAACAGCTCCCCAAGCAGACAGATTTCTTCCCCAACATAAAGACCACTGATCTCAGCTGAATACCTGCCTCCAGGAGTGAGTTAACTCCACAACCCTCTGTGCCTTAGCACACCCCCTCGGGGAACAGGGGAGAACTTGGGGGCCCAGGCCATCCGGAGCATCGCTGTCCTCTGCAGAAAGCTGCACCTGTGTGTCCCTGGGACACCTGCTGTGTTCAAGGACATGCTCCCGGGATTCTGCTAGGTTCAATCACCCTCTCTGCATTTCCAAAATACAGATAAAGGAAACTGACTAGATAAAAGGTTTTTCTATATGACCTCTCCACAGCCAATCCAGTTCCTGAAGGAAATGTCTAAGTTGTGTCGTCCAAACCAGAACAACATGATTTTTAATTGTAAATCTCTGGCCTGGGATCGCAGGTGCTCACGCCTGTAATCCCAGCACTTTGGGAGGCTGAGGTGGGAGGATCACCTGAGGTCAGGAGTTCAAGACCAGCCTGGCCAACATGGTGAAACCTCATCTCCTCAAAAATGCCAAAATTTGCTGGGCATGATGGCAGGTGCCTGTAATCCCAGCTACTTGAGAGGCTGAGGTGGGAGAATTGCTTGAACCTGGGAGGTGAAGGTTGCAGTGAGCCAAGATCGTGCCGTTGCACCCCAGCCTGGGTGACAGAGAATCCATCTCAAATAATGATAATAAATTTAAAGCTCTGAGCAGCACAGGTTTCCTGAGCCTTGTTGGAGCAGGAGTACTTGGAGCCTGAGGGATGCCTGTGAGGCAGAGAATGCCTGGGAGGCCGAGGGCTTCCATGCCTCGCTGGGCACCACTCTGCCAGCAGAGGCCAATGGTGAGCAAACAGTGCCACCCCCTGGCACCCAGCTCAGAGATGCTCATAAACAGGCTCTGCAAAGCCAGGGTGTCCTGAGAGAGGCAGGTGAACGGACGTCCTGGTGCAGCTGAGATTCCCATGCAATGTCCCAGAGCAGGGCTCGTCCAGGAAGACAGCTGCCCTGGGGTCAAGCCCACTCTCTCTACAGCTAGTACAGATTCGATGGCTCCGGCACCGCCCTGCCCAGAGGCTGCAGGCAGGAACCGCCCGGCCCCTTCACAATCACCCTCTGAGGCAGCCACACTTATCTCCATCTGTCTTCTTCAGACCAGGAAACCAGCAGACGGGCCCACACAGCTGGGAAGCAGCAGAGTCTGGAGACAGCGCCAGCGCGCCTCACAGCAGTGCCCGCTCCCTGACATCAGGGCGACAGAGCTCTTGGATGGAGACCCACATGGGAAGAGCCACTGCCTGAGAAAAGCCAAGTGCGGCTGCACAGGGCCCCTCAGGTGCAGGCGGATGACTGGACTGAGGTGCCAAGTACGGACGGTGACTCACTCACTGTTCACACATTCACCCACCCACCGACATCCCCCACGGCCTCCACACAGGCCTTGCTCTAGGCACTGGAGCTGTGGTGGCCTCAGGTTATTTCTCTGTGTGTGTGTGTGTGTGTGTGTGTGTGTGTGTGTGTGTGTGTGTGTGTTTTGAGATGGAGTCTTGCTCTGTCACCCAGGCTGGAGTGCAATGGCACAATCTCAGCTCACTGCAACCGCCTCCCAGGTTCAAATGATTCTCCTGCATCAGCCTCCCATGTAGCTGGGATTACAGGCACCCACCACCATGCCGGGCTAATTTTGTGTTTTTTTTAATAGAGGCAGGATTTCACCACGTTGGTCAGGCTGGTCTTGAACTCCTGAACTCAAGTGATCCTTTTGCCTCGGCCTCCCAAAGTGCTGGAATTACAGGCATGAGCCGACCGCACCTGGCCTGTTTTGGTTTTTGTATTTTGGTGAGGGGGCACAGGGTCTTGCTCTGTTGCCCAGGCTAGAGTGCAGTGGTACAATCATATCAGTAGCTCACTGCAGCCTGTACCTCCAGAGTTCAAGCAATCCTCCCATCTCAGCCTCCTGAGCAGCTGGGACCACAGGCAAGAGCCACCACGCTCAGCTAATTTTTAAATATTTTATAGACATGGGGTCTCTATATGTTGGCCAGGCTGGTCTCAAACAATCCTTCTGGTCTCAAGCAATCCTCCCACGTTGGCCTCCCACAGTGCTGGGGTTTAGGTTTGGGCCCGTGAGCCTGTGGCCTCGGTTTCATTTGTTCTGGTGCCTCTCCACTCTCCAGGTGACTGAGGGTCGCTGCTGATGCCACCCTGTTGCATATGGATTGCCCCACACTAGTAAACGACTCCCCCACTTCAACTCCCTTGGTGTTACACAACCTGAAGGTGACTCCGTTTTCCTGTTTAGACTCTGACTACCATGAAGCCACAGGAAGCTTCAAACGAGCAAATAACATCACGTATTTCTGTTTTTGAAATAAATGACTCTGGCCGTTGTGTTAAAGAAGGATATTACCAGGGTAAAGCCAGAGGCAGGAAGTCCAACTGGGAAGTGTTATGGCCGTCCTGGGGAGCCAGGACATGGCCTGGAGCAGGGCGGCTGCGGTGACAGGGACAGAGACTAGAAGGCAGGTTGGGAGATGTGTGGGGGTCATCAACAGCAGGGATACCCAAACTTTTTGGCACCAGGGACCAGTTTCGTGGAAGACAATTTTTCCGTGGACAGTGGGGGTAGGGGCGGTTTGGGGATGGTTCAAGCGCATCACATTTATTGTACACTTTATTTCTATTATGATTACACTGTAACATGTAATGAAGTAATTCTACAACTGGCCATTATGTAGAATCAGGGGAGCCCTGAGCTTGTTTTCCTGCAACTAGGTGGTCCCATCTGGGGGTGACGGGAGACAGCAACAGATCCTCAGGTGTTAGATTCTCATAAGGAGGGCATGACCTAGATCCCTCGCATGCGCAGTTCACAGTAGGGTTCTGCTCCTATGAGAATCTAACGCCACTGCTGATCTGACAGGAGGCGGGGCTCAGGCAGTAACGCCAGCAATGGGGAGTGGCTATAAATATGGATGAAGTGGCCAGGTGCCTGGCTCACACCTGTAATCCCAGCACTTGGGAGGCTGAGATGGGTGGATCACCTGCAGTCAGGAGTTCAAGACGGCCTGGGCAACATGGTGAAATCCCGTCTCTGCTAAACACACAAAAATTAGCCAGACATAGTGGTGCATACCTGTAATCTCAGCTACTTGGGAGGCTGAGGCAGGAGAATTGCTTGAACCCAGGAGGTGCAGGTTGCAGTGAGCCTAGATCGTGCCACTGCACTCCAGCCTGGGTGACAGAGTGAGACTCCGTCTCAAAGAAAAAAATACAGATGCAGCTTTGCCTGCTGCTTACCTGCTGCGCACCTGGTGTGCCACCCCGTTCCTAACAGGCCTCGGAGGAGGACTGGTCTGTGGCATGGTGGTTGGGGACCCCTGGTCAACAGGACACAGTGATGGATGGGATTGGGGGTTAGGAAGGAAACGAGGCGTCCGTGTCTCCTGGGTGTTGGCCGAGGTGTCTCCTGGGTGTTGCCTGGCTGAGCTCCAGCTCTGGAGCTCTGTTCCAGACATGCTTTGTCTGAGTTCCAGGGAGCAGCCAGGCACTCACAGCAGCCACTGCCCAAGGGGGAAGGAAGGCAGGAGGCTGCGTCCCAATTTTGTCTAGGACTAAAGTTAATCTCCCTCCTTGAAATACACTTCTGAATTTTTTTTTTTTTTTTTTTTTTTTTTTTTT
>NW_016107703.1:607474-617674 GCF_001604975.1 Cebus imitator
TTTTTTGATATGGAGTCTTACTCTGTCACCAGGCTGGAGTGCAGTGGCACAATCTCAGCTCACTGCAACCTCTGCCTCCTGGGTTCAAGTGATTCTCCTGCCTCAGCCTCCCCGGTAGCTGGGATTACAGGCGCCTGCCACTAAGCATAGCTAATTTTTGTATTTTTAGTAGAGATTGGGTTTCACCATGTTGGCCAGGCTGATCTCAATCTCTTGACCTTGTAATCCACCCGCCTCGGCCTCCCAAAGTGCTGGGATTATAGGCATGAGCCACTGTGCCCAGCGACACTTCTGAATTTTATGGGGAGGATCGGTCCTTTTCAAAAAGCTCAACTCCTAAGTTGGCATGGGAATGTTCCAGAAGGCAGAGATGGTTATTCCCTGTGTGCCAATGAATCTCAAGTTTGCTCAGGCAGCAAACTTGAGGTCATCAGGGTTTTGTTGGACATTTAGAACTATGCATACATTTGACTCCCTCTCCAATAAACTGCACCAGGGACACTTTGCATGTAGTTCTCTGCGCCTAAAAATTCACTCTAAAAATGTAGTATTTCAAGAAACCCCATTTCACCAGACAGAAATACATTTCCTAAGTCTACTTACTAAATCCAACTTGCAGGCTCTCTCATGGCAAAGCCCTGCTGGTGGTGGACAGCTGAGCGACCATGCGCCCTCGTGGTCAGCAGGTGGCAGTCCTGGGTACCCCAAATCTGAGAAAGCTGCTGAGAGAAAAACCTTACACGGAGCACATCCCTTAGGTAACTTAGCCTCCTTCTCCTAAGACCACTTTCTTCTTATTATTATTCTGTTTTTGGAGACAGGGTCTCTCTCTTTTGCCCAGGCTGCAGGGCAGTGGTGTGATCTCAGTTCACTGCGGCCTCAACCTCCCCATGCTCAGGCAATCCTCCAGCCTCAGCCTCCTGGGGAGCTGGGACCACAGGGATGTGCCATCACTCCCAACTAGTATTTTTGTACTTCTTCTGTATTTGGCAGAGTCCCTCCATGTTTCCCAGTTTCTTGAACTCCTGGCCTCAAGCGATCCTCCCACCTTGGCCTCCCAAAGTGCTGGGATTGCAGGCATGACCCCCTGTGCCTGGCTGAGACCATTTTCTGACTTTGTTACAGGATTCCCTGGCATGGGGGTTGGGGGCCTCTGGTCAGCAGGATGCAGTGATGGATGGGATTTGTTACAGGATCCCCTGAGTCCCCAAACCCCAGCATTAAAGAGCTGGTTATAGACAGCCCATCTAGCCAGGTGCCTCATGGCCAGTGGAGGAGATGAGGTTGCAGACTGAGAAGGCCTTGCCCAGGCTTTTTTATTATTGCTGTTATTTGTAGAGATGGGGTCTTCCTATGTTGCCCAGGCTGGTCTCAAACTCCTGGGCTCAAACAGTTCTCCCGCCCTGGTAGGAGAAGGGTTAGACTTAAGGTTAGGGTTAGGATTAGGTTTACGGGAAGCAGCAATGCCATCATTTTAGTCTAGAAAGTCACAGCAGATAAATCACTTTAATTTACAGAATGTGGTTAGATGCATGCTTCTTTCTTTCTAGTCAAAGAAAAGTAGGCTAGAGCTTTTGCCAGAGAAAAAAGGTTACCCCTGGCACTCCTGGAAGCCTGGGCAGACCAGGAGCAGTGCTCATGCCTGTAACCCCAGCATCTTGTGAGGCCAATGCAAGAGGATCCCTTGAGCCAGGAGTTCAAGACCAGCCTGGGAAACATAGAGAGACCCCTCTTCTCTACAAAAAAAAAAAATTTAAAAATTAGCTGGGCACGGTGGCTCATGCCTCTGAGCCACCATGTATTTGACAGCTGCTCAGGAGGCTGAGGTGGGAGGATTGCTTGAACTTGGAGGTGAAAGCTGCAGTCAGCTATTAATACAATCACACCACTGCACTCCAGCCTGGGCAACAGAGCGACCCTGTCTAGAAAAACGGAAACAAAAACAGATAGACTCAAAGACTCACTAATTCAAATTCAAAGCTTCTCAAAAGAAAAGATAGACTTCTTTTTGGGTGGGGCGGGGAACGGAATCTTGCTCTTTTGCCCAGGCTGGAGTCCTGTGCTGCAATCTCAGCTCACTGCAACCTCCGCCTCCCGGATTCAAGCGATTCTCCTGCCTCAGCCTCCCAGGTAGTTGGGATTACAGGGGCCTGCCACCACACCCAGCTATTTTTTTTGTATTCTTAGTAGAGATGGGGTTTCACCATGCTGGCCAGGCTGTTCCCAAACTCCTGACCTCAGGTGATCCGCCTGCCTCTGCCTCCCAAAGGGCTGGGATTACAGACGTGAGCCACCGCGCCCGAGCCGTGACCTGTATTTCTACGTAGTTGTCATTTCAGGAATGTTGTAGATATGGAATCTCATGGGCTGCAGCCTCTAGAGTTGACTTTTTCTCATCCAGCACAGTTCTCTGGAGATTAACCCCAAGTTGTGAGTATCAACAGTCCCTTCCTCTTTCTTGCTAAACAGATTCCATCTGATGAGATTTTAAAAGAGAACAGTTTTAAAGACCACGTGCCACTTCTCAGATGAAGGAGGATTCGCCCTGCTGGGATCTGTAGCACTCGAATAAAAACACATTCTCGCGTATCACCAGAATCTTTAAAATGCGTAAAAATTCTACTTGCTTGTCTCTTTTTTAAGGAACTAACTTAATCCATTTTTTTTTTCTAAGATGGAGTCTGGTTCTGTCACCCAGGCTGCAGTACAATGGCGTGATCTCGGCTCACTGCTACCTCTGCCTCCCTGGTTCAAGTGATTCTCGTGCCTCAGCCTCCCAAGTAGCTGGGACTACAGGTGCCCATCACCACACCTGGCTAATTTTTGTATTTTTAGTAGAGATGGGGTTTCACCGTGTTGGCCAGGCTGGTTTCAAACTCCTGACCTCAGGTGACCCACCTGCCTAGGCCTCCCAAAGTGCTGGGCTTACAGGTGTGAGCCACTGCTGGCCAGGAACTAACTTAATCGTGATTATGTGAAAATTCAGCCCAATTTATCACCTCTTACTTCACTGCAATTAAATAATCTCCACCACATATATTAAAAGTTATAGAAGTCATTTGTTGTTCCTCTTTATTTATGCATAGAATATAACCTACATCTTATTTCTATTTTATTTTCTTTCCCTCTCGGTTAACACCCTGTCTATTCGTCTCTTCCGTTGGCTTGCTTTTTAATTGTGCTACTGCCATAATATATAGTCTTTATTGTACTAGTTTATGCCTTATATTAAATTATGTTCATATAAGATTTGCAAGAAAAATAGCTTTTCAGCTTACTCAGGAATTTGGGAGACTTAATTTTAGTCAGCTGATTCTCAAGAAAGAAATTACAGTGTGAAAGGCAGAGTGCCGGGGAGGGAAGGGGGTTTCTGAGAGGATGCAAAGCAGATAGGAAAGCTACCCCAGCCTCGGGCTTCTCTCAAGGTGAAAGGCACCTGGAGATGTTTTCATTCAACACTATTTCTTTTGTTTTGCTTTGCTTTTCGAGATAGGTCCCATTCTGTCACTCAGGCTGGAGCACAGTGGTTCAATCATAGTTCACTGCAGCTTTGACTTCCTGGGTTCATGTGATCCTCCCACCTCAGCCTCCCAAGTAGCTGGGATTACAGGCGTGTACCCTATGCCCAGTTAGTTTTTGTGTTTTTATAAGAGATGGGGTTTCACTATCTTGGCCAGGCTAGTCTTGAACTCTGGACCTCATGATCCACCTGCCTCAGCCTCCCAAAGTGCTGGGATTACAGGCAGGAGCCACCGTGCAAGGCAGCGAATTTTTTTTTTTTTTAATCAGCCGGGCCTGGTGGTATGCACCTGTGGCCCCAGCTACTCAGCAGGCTGAGGTGGGAGGATCGCTTGAACCCAGGAAGTTGGGGCTGCAGTGAGCTATGATTGCACCACTGCACTCCAGCCTGGGCAACCAAGTGAGACTTTGTCTCTACAAAAAAAAAAAAAAAAAAAAAAAAAAAAAAAAAAAAAAAAAATAAGAGACAAAAAAAAACAAAAAACAAAAAACAAGGAAGCAGCCCAGATGTCCATCACAGAATGGGTGAGTTCTGAAATGCACTCATCATGGAATACTACACAATAAGGAAGTAAAGTAAACTGTGCTGCACACGGCACACAGCTGAACCACACAGAACCTGAGGCCATGCGCAGTGGCTCATGCCTGAAAATCCCAGCACTTTGGGAGGCTGAGGCAGGTGGATCACCTGAGGTCAGGAGTTGAGACCAGCCTGGCTAACACGGTGAAACCCCATCTCTACGAAAAATACAAAGATTAGCTGGGCATGGTAGCATGCATCTATAATCCCAAATACTCTGGAGGCTGAGGCGGGAGAATCGCTTGAACACAGGAGGTGGAGGTTGCAGTGAGCTGAGATCGTGCCATTGCACTGCAGCCTGGGTGACAGAGGGAGACTCCATCTCAAAGAAAAAAATAATAATAATAAATAAGCAAATAAAAATAAAAACTATAAAATTGTAAACAATTTTAGAAACATACTAAGCTGTCTGTTTAAGGTCTGTTTACAGGACTGCATACGACAGGACTCAGTTTCAAAACCCTGTGTTTTAAGGGTCTCATACCCAGGGGACCCTAGCCCAGAGGAAATGGGGGTGAGCATTTTATTTATTCTATGACAGACCAGGGATCTCAGAAAGCCCCCTCTGGGTTTTCCTGAGATGTCCGTCCTTTTTCTTTCTTTTTTTTTTTTTTTTTTTTTTGGGTTGGAGTGCGATGGCACAATCTCTGCTCACTGCAACCTCCCACTCCCGGGTTCAAGAGCAAGAGATTCTCCTGCCTCAGCCTCCTGAGTAGCTGGGATTACAGGCGCCCGCCACAACACCTGGCTAATTTTTGTATGTTTAGTAGAGATCGGGTTTCACCATGTTGGCCAGGCTGGTCTCAAACTCCTGACCTTGTGATCCACCCGCTTTGGCCTCCCAAAGTGCTGGGATTACAGGTATGAACCACCGCGCCCAGTCGAGATGTTCGTTCTTACTAACAGTGTCTCAGGTGTGGGGCCAGTGTCAGTTCACAGCCCGCAGACAGGAACCCCTCAGCACCTCATCCCCACGAGGGCTTCCCTTCTTCACAGGCTGCTGAGGGGGTGGTGAGTGTGCACGGCCCCCTGAAACCCCTGGCATCCTGCAAGACTCTCCTGGGGGACCCGGTGCTTGTGGCCCCTAGGCCCCCCTCAGCATCCACAGCCCGCACTCAGCAGCGTGGCGGCCTGTGTGAATGCTGGCCACCTGTGCATGCCCAGAGAAGGGACTACTGAGCCCTCCCAAGAGGGATCCTGGGCTGGAGTCTGGTTTCTGAGGCTGAAATGAAGGCGATTGGAAAGGCTTCAAACAAATAAAGCTTTTGGAAAAGAAGCTATGAAGCTGCCCTCAGGAGCTACACACCTGACCTTCCGCATTTTCATAAATATCCCACGGGGTGAGCCACATGCCTTCGTGTCTCGACAAAGGATGCAAGCAGGCTCGGTCAGAGAGTCACAGAATGAGCCAGGCCAGTGTCACTCAGGCCGTGTAAAACAAGCCACAGATGGACCCCTGTGATGCATCCCCATGAGCTGGCTTTACTGGAGTAAACGATAATAGAAACTGTCTTATCTGGCCAGCAACTGGTGAGTGGACAGACAAATGAGGACTATTATTCAGACATAAAAAGGAATAAGGTAGCTGGGCGTGGTGGTGCATGCCTGTCGTCCCAGCTATTCCAGAGGCTGAGGCGGGAGGATTAATTGAACCCAGAAAGTGGAGGTTACAGCAAGCTGAGATTGCACTCCAGCTTGGGCAACAGAGTGAGACTTTGCCTCAAAAAAAAAAAGCCGGGGGGAATGAGGCTAGGCACAGTGGCTCATGCCTGTAATCCCAGCACTTGGGGAGGCCGAGGCGGGAGGGTTGCTTGAGCCCAGGAGTTCGAGACCAGCCTGCACAACATGACAAAACCCTATCTCTACTAAAAATACAAAATTAGCCGGGTGTGGTGGCATGCTCCTGTAGTCCCAGCTGCTCAGAAGGCTGAAGCAGGAGAATTGCTTTGAACCCAGGAAGCAGAGATTGCAGTGAGCCAAGATCGAGCCACTGCACTCCAACCTGGGCAACAGAGCAAGACTCTATCCCCCGCCCCCGCCCCCACCCCCCAAAAGGCTGTTTCATAAAGATCTTTACAGAATTCATTCATTCAATCAGGCTTTGCTCTTGGTGCAGGCATGGGCTCAGAGCCGATGCCTCAGTGGTGAGCAGGGGCCCCAGCCTGGGATTCTCCATCTGCCGAGGTTTTTAAAATAGAGATGCCTGGGTCTCACCCCCAGAGCCTGGGACTCTCAAGGCTGAGATGGGCACAGGGAGCTGCCAGGACCAGCCAGGTCTAGCATTTGAGTGAGTGCCTGAGACAACCTCTAGCCAAGCTCATAAAAAGCCCAATTTTGGGCCAGGCACTGTGGTTCACGCCTGTAATCCCAGCACTTTGGGAGGCCAAGGCAGGCAGATCACCTGAGGTCAGGAGTTCAAGACCAGCCTGGCCAACATGGCTAAACCCTAGTAAAAATCTCTAATAAAATACAAATCTCTAATACAAATACAAAATTAGCCGATCGTGGTGGCAGGCACCTGTAATCCCAGCTACTTGGGAGGATGAGGCAGGATAATAATTTGAGCCCTAGAGCCAGAGGTTGCAGTGAGCTGAGATGGCACCACTACACTCCAACCTGGACGACGGAGTGAAACTCCATTTCAAAAAAAAAAAGAAAGAAAGAAAGCTGGACTCTGGGCTTTGCACTATTGCCAGGAAAGGCAGGCACTCCGCACCCTGTGAGGAGGTAAAGTCCTTGTGCTCAGCTGAGCTGGACTCAGGTTCTCATCCCTCCAGGGCGGGTCGGCCGCGGGAACAGGTGTCTTGCCTGCCTCTTGCCACTTGGTGGCAGCGTGTTGACCAAAGGAGAATTGGATCTTGTTACCCTTTTCCCAGGAGCAAATCATAATGGAAAACCTTCAGCCAGGCGCAGTGGCTCAAGCCTCTAATCCCAGCACTTTGGGTGGCTGAGGTGGGAGGATCGCTTGAGCCCAGGAGTTTGAGACCAGCCTGGGCAACATAGTGAGATCCCCGTCTCTACAAAAAAGTACAAAAGAAAAAATTTGCCAGACATGGTGGTGTGTTCCTGCGGTCCCAGCTACACAGGAGGCTGAGGCAGGAGGATCACTTAAGCCCAGGAGGTGGAGGCTGCAGTGAGCCAAGATTGTAGCATTGCACTCCAGCCTGGGTGACAGAGCGAAACCCTGTCTCAAAACAGAAAAGAGAAGAAAGTCAACCTTTGTAAAGGAGAACAGGACATAGTTGCTGGAGAACAAGTCATTCAGGATTTATCCAGAAAGCTGTGGATCGGCAGTAGCCACGGGTCTGCGTCTGCAAGAGCAACACGGCCAGGTGCCAAATGCGGTGGGTTCTGGGGCTCCCCGCGTCTGGGGGAGTTCGCAGCAGAGGTGATGCCTGTGCTGAGCTGGGTGAGAGACTGTGTGCAGAACCAAATGGACGCCACCCTCGCTCCAGGCCTGGTCTTACCATTGGGTCCCCATGCAAGTAGGAAAGGGGTTTCCTTCCTGCCTAAGCAGATTTGCCCAGGCTCAACAGGAGACAGGACTCACACTCTGAACACTCCAAATATTCTGAGCATGGTTTCCATTTTTAGCCAAATGCATTTGCTCATTCAGAAAATATCCATTTATTTAATTTATTTTTAGAGACAGAATTTCTTTTTTTTTTTTTTGAGATGGAGTTTCACTCTGGTCACAGAGGTTGGGGTGCAGTGGTGCAATCTTGGCTCACTGCAGCCTCCATCTCCTGGACCCAAGTGATCCTCCTGCCTCAGCCTCTCAAGTAGCTGGGATTACAGGCATGCACCACCATGCCTGGCTAATTTTGTATTTTTAGTAGAGACAGGGTTTCACCGTATTGGCCAGGCTGGTCTCAAACTCCCTACCTCAGGTAATCCACCCGCCTTTGCCTCCCAAAGTTCTGGGATTACAGGCATGAGCCATCACACCCAGCCAGACATAGAGTTTTGATCTTTCATCAAGGCTGACTGCAGTGGTGTGATCTCGGCTCACTGCAGCCTCAACCTCCTGGGCTCAAGCGACCCTCCTGACTCAGCCTCTTTGGTAGCTGAGACCACAGACGTGTGCCACCATATCTGGCTAATTTTTTAAAATTTCTTTTGTAAAGACAAGGATCTCACTATGCTTCCCAGGCTGATCTCGAACTCCTGGCCTCAAGGGATCCTCCTGCCTTGGCATACCAAAGTGTTAGGATTAGAGGTGTGAGCCAGTGCACCTTGCGGGGAAAATATTTATTTATTTACTTTTTTTTTTTTTTTAGACAAGGTTTCACATTTGTTGCCCAGGCTGGAGTGCAATAGTGCAATCTTGGCTCACTGCAACCTATGTCTCCCAGATTCAAGCGATTCTCCTGCCTCAGCCTCCCAAATAGTTGGGATTACAGGCATATGCCACGCCACCTGGCTAATTTTTTGTATTTAGTAGAGACAGGCTTTCACCATGTTAGGCAGGTCTCAAACTCCTGACTTCAGGTGATCCACTGGCCTTGGCCTCCCAAAGTGCTGGGATTATAGGCGTGAGCCATCGCATACAGCTGAATATTTGTTGGGTGTTTTTTTTTTTTTTTGGAATCCCTGGGTGGGCTCAAAAATATTTGTTGATTCATAATAGCATTATTCATAAAAGTGGAAGCAGCTCACACGTCCATCAGTGGAGAAACACAACCTGTCCTGGAATATTATCCAGCAGTAAAAGGAACAGGGTCCTGGTACGTGCTATGTGAATGAATCTTGAAAAGATGATGCCGAGTGAAGGAAGCCTGTCACAAGAGGCCACATACTGTGTGATTCCATTTCTACAAATCCCTAGAGACAGAAAAGAGACTGTCACAGCCCTCATGGTTGCCCAGAGCTGAGAGACTTGGGGGTGCACTGGGGATTGTCTGCTAAGGAATTGGATTTTCCTGTTTCTTTCGAGGCGGAGTCTCGCTCTGTTGCCCAGGCTGGAGTGCAGTGGTGGGAACACAGCTCACTACAGCCTCGACCTCCCCAGACTCAGTGATCCTCCCACCTCAGCCTCCTGAGTAGTTGTGACCACAGGTGCACACTGTGCCAGCTAACTTATGTATTCTTTGTAGAGATGGGGATCTTGCTGTCTCTATAGCAGGGTGGTCTAGAACTCTTGGGCTCAAACAATCCACCCACCTCTGCCTCCCAAAATGCTGGGATTATAGGTGTGAGCCCCTGCGCCAGCCAAGGGTTTTCTTTTTGAGATAATAAATGTTCTGGGCCGGGTGCGGTGGCTCACACTGTAATCCCAGCACTTTGAGAGGTAAAGGAGGGTGGATCACTTGAGTCCAGGAGTTCAAAACCAGCCTGGCCAACATGGTGAAACCCTGTCTCTACTAAAAATACAAAACAATTAGCTAGGCATGGTGGCAGGCACCTGTAATCCCAGCTACTTGGGAGGCTGAGGCAGGAGATTCACTTGAACATGGGAGGTAGAGGTTGCAGCGAGCCAAGATGGCACCACTGCACTCATGCAGCCTGGGAGACAGAGCAAGCCTCCATCTCCAAAAAAAAAAAGTGTTCTAGAATTACACAGTGTTGACAGTGGCACTCACCCTAGTGAGGATACACAAAATCACTGAATTATACACTCGGTTTGTGTGAATTGCATCTCAATAAAGCTGCCACAAATGGATACACTCTGAACATTTCTTTCTTTTTTTTTTTTTTTTTCTGAGACAGAGTCTCAGTGGCTCAGAGTCTCATGAGCCACCGCGCCTGGCCTGTGTTCAATGCTAACTGCCCATCGCTGCTGCAGAGGAAAGCAACAGACTTTTGTGTCATAACTTTGCACCTGCATTTGCTCATGAGTTCCAAAAGTTCTGTTTTTCTTTTCTTATTTTTTGGGGATTCTTTAGGATTTTCTGCAATCACGTCATCTGTGAACAAAGAAGTTTTATTTCTTCCTTCCCAATCTGTATCTGGTGATTTCCTTTTCTGTTCTTTTTGCTTTCCCTGGGACTGACTCCCAGTAAGAGGTCGGATGGTGGGAGGGGATGGCCAGAGGGTGTGGTCGGGTGGCGGGAGGCAGTGGCGGGTTGGGGAGGTGGGAGAGGGTGGTGGGAGGGGATAGG
>NW_016107703.1:618829-661227 GCF_001604975.1 Cebus imitator
ATGTAGGCCACACAAAGCACACTCATTTTCTGTCATAAATATAATATCTTTAAAAATCTCCAACGCAATGCATGGGCCTGTTTCTCCTCGTAAATAAATTCTGCTTTTCCAGCAGTTTTACGGCTAAGTCCTCCCACATAATTTGTAATCGTTTCTTTACAAAGGACATTAAGCTAAGCATGAGCCTGTGCTCAATTATGTAGCACTTACCACATTCCTGTTTTTAGACGCCTCATCCCTTTCTAGTGGATTCTAAAAATATCGGTTAAGCCACCAACTAATTTCTAATCCTTGCTTCTATTAATATTGACTGTTCGTCTCTTAGCCTTTGTCCTTGATTAAGCAATTCAAATCTTTTCCTGAAAATTTGATTGTTGACAATATGACCGGCTGTGGCTGAAACACCAGGCAGGAAGGGATTCTGGCTCCTGGGGGTCCCGAGACCAGCTTAGCCACAGAAAGCCCTGCAGGTAACTCTGAGCATTGTCTCCCCCTCACTCTCTCATTAGGCAAGAAACCAACAGTATCTTAACATATAGATTAAATTTTAAATTCTCCATGCTCGGCACCCTGCACAGTGAGACAGGTCTCCAGATTTTGAGGTTGGCTTAAAAGGCCTCCTAACAGTGAGGCTGCCTGGGCGGACCACTGAACCTGGAGCCGCATCTGTCAACGCAGACGGCTTCTCTGATGAGCGAGATACGGCTGAGATCTGAAGGCGATAGTGGGTGCTGTGCTCCACCATCCAGAACCCTGCAAAACAGAGGCACTCATTCCCCCAGGGGCCGCTCTCTGCAAGGGACCTTCCCACTACCCAAGGGGCCTCCTCACCCAGGGTCGCACTGACTCGTTACTAGATGTAAGGACAATGCCCAGTCCTTGGCCTCAATTTGGGGGTATAGTGAAGGGACAGCCCAGCTACAGAGCCCCTGGGGTGCCCTCGGATGCCACTGGATTGCCTTCCTCTCTCCCTGTCTCTCTCTCTCGCCCAGGCTGGAGTGCAGTGGTGTGATCTCGGCTCACTGCAATCTCTGCCTACCGGGTTCAAGAGATTCTCCCGCCTCAGCCTCCTGAGTAGCTGGGATTGTAGGTGCATGCCACCAAGCCTGGCTAATTTTTTTTTGTATTTTTAGTAGAGATAGGGTTTTGCCATGTTGGCCAGGCTGATGTCAAACTCCTGACCTCAGGTGATCCACCCACCTCGGTCTCCCAAAGTGCTAGGATTACAGGCTTGAGCCACCACACCCAGCCCACTGGATTGCATCAGCTTCACCCTCTGCCCCCTAGCTTCCCGCAAGGCCTTCCAGGTGCGGCCCACGAATGCACCCCTCAGGAGGTCCCTGCACGCCATGAGCCATCTAAGTCTGTTTTCAGGGAACCCAACCTACAGCAGTCGGTACCAAAAAGTGGCCTCAGCAAGTACTCTCTGCGGGGGAGGCTTAGAGCCGGGCCCCTGCCAGCCTGTATCAACACTGGCCACCAGCACCCGTCACCCGTAGTTGTAGATTACATTCTGATAACCCCTAGCAGGTGGAGTGAAACCTTTTTTTTTTCTTTGAGACAGAGTCTCGCTCTGTCATCCAGGCTGGAACACAGTGGTGCTCTCAGCTCACTGCAACCTCCATCTCCTGGGTTCAAGTGATTCTTCTGCCTCAGTCTCCCCAGCAGCTGGGACTACAGGCACACACCACCATGCCTGGCTAATTTTTTGTATTTTTAAAAATAGAGATGGGGTTTCACCATGTTAGCCAGGATGGCCTCAATCTCCTGACCTTGTGATCTACCCAGCTCGGCTTCCCAAAGTGCTGGGATTACAGGCATGAGCCACCGTGCTCAGCTGTGAAACCATTTTTAAGGCTTTTAATACCACCTGACTTCAAGGCTTAACATAAAGCTATAATAATCAAGATAGCGATATCGGTGAAAGAACACAAATAGATCAATGGAACAGAAAGGAGAGCCCAGAAATTGGCCACACAAATACCATCCACTGATCCTTGACAAAGGAGCAAAAGGAGCCGTAATGAAGGAAGGATAGACTTTTCAACAAATGGTGCTGGGACGACTGAGCATGCACATACAAAAAGAAAAAAGAATCTAGGCTGGGTATGCTGGCTCACACCTGTGATTCCAGCACTGCAGGAGGCTGAGGCAGGAGGATCACTTGAGGTCAGGAGTTCGACACCAGCCTGGGCAACACACTGATACCCCATCTCTACAAAAAAATTTTTTTAATTAGCCAGGCCTGGTGGCATGTACCTGCAGTCCCAGCTACTCAAGAGGCTGAAGCAGGAGGATTGCTTGAACCCAGGAGTTCAAGGCTGCAGTGAGCTGTGATCATGACACTGCACTTCAGCCTGGGCAACAGAGTGAGACCCTGTCTCATTAAAATAGATAAATAAGGGCCGGGCTCTGTGGCTTACATTTGTAATCCCAGCATTTTGGGAGACCAAGGTGGGAGGATCACTTGAGCTCAGGAGTTCAAGACCAGTCTGGCCAACATGGTGAAACCCTGTCTCTACTAAAAATATAAAAAATTAGCCAGGCATGGTGGCACATGCCTGTAATCCCAGTACTCAGGAGGCTGAGACAGGAGAATCACTTGAACCCTGCAGGTGGAGGTTGCAGTGAGCCAAGATGGTGCCACTGCCCTCCAGCCTTGGTAACAAAGCAAGGCTTCATCTCAAAATAAAATAAAATAAAATAGTATATATGTATATATGTATGTGTGTATGCATCTATACATACACACACACACATACATATATACAATGTACATATACATATATATAGACACAGATCTTACACCTTTCACAAAAATTAACTCAAAATGGATCATTACTTAAAATCACTTAATTATAAAATGCAAAGCTATAAAACTCCTGGAAGATTACATAGGAGAACATCAAAGTGACCCTGGGTTTGACAGTGAGTTTTTATTATCTTTATTTTTGTTATATTATTATTATTATTTGAGATGGAGTCTCACTCCATTACCCAGGCTGTTCTCCAACTCCTGGGCTTAAGCAATCCTCCCTCCTCTGGCTGGGACTCCTGCAGGCTCATACCACCACACCTGGCTTGGCAATGAACTTGTAGATACCACACCAAAAACATAATCTATGAAAGATTGATAAATTGGACCTTATAAAGGGCAACAGATGTCAAAGAAGTTATATAGGCTGGGCACGGTGGCTCAAGCCTGTAATCCCAGCACTTTGGGAGGTTGAGGCGGGTAGATCACCAGGTCAGGATATTGAGACCATCCTAGTCAACATGGTGAAACCCTGTCTCTACTAAAAACACAAAAATATTGCTGGCCATGGTGATGCATGCCTGTAGTCCCAGCTACTTGGGAGGTTGAGGCAGGGGAATCACTTGAACCCAGGAGGTGGAGGTTGCAGTAAGCTGAGATCACACCACTGCACTCCAGCCTGGTCAACAGAGCAAGACTTCGTCTCAAAAAGAAGAAGGAGAAGGAGAAGGAGAAGAAAGAAGGAGGAGGAGGAGGAGGAGGAGGAGGAGGAGGAGGAGGAGGAGGAGAAGGAGAGGAAGAGGAAGGAGAAGGAGAAGGAGAAGGAGAAGGAGAAGAAGAAGAAGATGAAGAAGAAGAGGAAGATATATAGATGGCAAATAAGCATATGGAAAGATGTTCAACATCTTATGTCATTAGGGAACTGCCAATGAAAACAACAGTGTAGAAACCACCACAAACCTGTTAGAACGACCAAAATCCAGACACTGACATCACCAAATGCTATGAGGACGTGGAGCCACAGGAACTCTCATCATTGCTGTGAGAATCCAAAATGGTGCAGCCACTTTAGAAGACACTTTCGTGGTTTCTTACAGAACTAAACATATTCTTGCCATCAGATCCAGCAATTGTGGCTCTCAGAATTTACCCAAATGAGTTGAAAACATATATTCACACAGAAACCTGCACATGAATGTTTGTAGCAGTTTTATTCATCATTGTTCAAATTTGGAAGCAATCAAGATGACCTTCAAGGGGAAAATGTTGACTGGACAAGCAAAGTGCGGCACATCCGTCGGTGAATATCATCTGAGGATAGAAAGAAATGAGGCCAGGCACGGTGGCTCACGCCTGTAATCCCAGGACTTTGTTAGGCCAAGGTGGGCAGATCACATGAGGTCAGGAGTTCGAGACCAGTCTGGCCAATATGGTGAAACCCCGTCTCTACTAAAAATACAAAAAATTAGCCAGGCGTGGTGGCAGGCACCTGTAATCCTAGCTACTTGGGAGACTAAGGCAGGAAAGTTGCTTGAACCCGGGTGGCAGAGGTTGCAGTGAGCCCAGATCGCACCCAGATCACACCACTGCACTCCAGCCTGGGCATGACACAGCGAGACTCTGTCTAAAAAAAAAAAAAGCTGGCTGGATGTGGTGGTTCGCACCTGTAATCCCAGCACTTTGGGAAGCTGAGTCAGGGGAATCATTTGAGCTCAGGAGTTCAAGAGCAGCTTGGGCAACACAGCAAGACCCCATCTCTACAAAAACAAAATTGGCTGGGCATGGTGGTGTGCATCTGTAATCCCAGCTACTTAGGAGGCTGAAGCAGGAGGATAATTTAAGGCCAGGCATTCAAGCCTGCAGTGAGCTGTGATGATACCACTGCACTGCAGCCTGGGCAACAGAACAAGATCTTGTCTCTATAATAAAAAATTATAGGCTCCGAGATTTGGGCAGCTAACAGGGTGATTCCACATAAAGCTGGAAAACACAAAAAAACAAAAACACCAGCCAACCACATGTCACAGAAGGGTCCAGGGGAATGGTAACTTTGTATCAACAAGGAATGGGCTGGTCTGGGGCACCGGTGTTGTCAGGGGGCTCAGGAGTGTCTGTCCTCTGTAAGCCAGAGCAGATGTTAGAGGACCTGGTTCTAGAAAGGGTTCCTTAGTCACAATGAGGCTAATGGGACCCCAGAATAACTGGGGGCAGGTGGCAGTGCTGACTCATCAAAGCCAGGTGGGTGGAATCCTGGCAAGCCAGCATTCCAGGGGAAAGAGGACCTGCAGACGGCTGTGAAGGTGGTTCATAAAACGTGGTATTCCTAGCGGGCCCACAGACAGGCAGCCAACAGGAGTATTACTTAAAGATATCACCAAGAAAAGTCAACAATGGATAAGCTTCCAGACCTGAGCCAGCCTTTGACCTGTGGTTCACCGCCTGGAGAAAGACCTCCCCAAACCACAGCACATGCAAGCTGTCACGATGCGCCTGGGCCTTGCCCAAGAGGATCCCACAGCCTCCCTTGAAAGGGGAGCCGGACACTTCAGGGGCTGCTGGACGGGAGTCTGGGCTGTGGTTAATCCTTAAGGGATGAAAGCCCCATAGTGCTCAGTGGGTCTTCGGGTCCCGACCAACCGTCATTCCCCCAAACACCACTGGAGGGCGCACGTGGTAACTGGAAGAACTCTGACATGGGGTCCCACAGTGTCCTAGTGGAGCTGTCCTAGTGGACAAGGCCACGCAGAAGCCTCTGAAACCACGACACCTGCTGCCCCCACCCCGCTTGCAAGACAGGAAATCAAAACGATGATGCGTTCCTGGGAGACGGGCAGGGCTTTGAGCCAGCTGCAAAGGCTCAGAGGTCCCCATCCCATGCCCATTTAAATCGTTATTCTGGCCCCTGCAGAAAACAAGAGCAGTCATGAAATACAGCAGTGGACGGTGCAGACCCCACCAAGTCAAAGCCTGAAACGGCTACAGGCATGGCGTCCTCCCTGGAGCAGACATGCCACGTTGGCCACTGAACTGTAAAGTGCCTTTTCCCCATCCCTGTCAGTAAGGAAGTCAGAAGCAGTTCCTGTTCATATGGAAAGACAAGAGCATGCATTTAAAATTTTGTGGCCAGGTGCAGTGGCTCATGCCTGTAATCCCAACACTTTTGAAGTCTGAGGCTGGTCAATCACAAGGTCAGGAGCTCAAGACCAGCCTAGCCAACATGGTGAAACCCCATCTCTACTAAAAATACAAAAGTTAGCCATGTGTGGTGGCGGGCGCCTATAATTCCAGCTACTCAGGAGGCTGACGCAGGAGAATCGCTTGAACCAGGAGGCAGAGGTTGTGTAAGCCGATTGCACTCCAGCCTGGCCAACAGAGTGAGACTCTATCTCAAAAAAAAAAAAAAAACTTTGTACTGACTGGGCATAGTTGTTCACACCTGTAATCCCAGCACTTTGGGAGGCCAAGGCAGGCGGATCACTTGAACACAGGAGTTCAGGACCAGCCTGATCAACATGGCGAAACCCCATCTCTACAAAACGCATATATTAGCTGGGCACTGTGGCGCCCACCTGCTGACCCTAAAGGCAACTAGGGGTTCTCTGGGGTGGGAAGAGATGTGGCATGAAATTCATGGTGGCCCCGACGGGAGAAACATCGTAGACTCCCAGGGCTCCAGAGTAAGGCCAGGCATCCCCTGCCCCGTGTCCCCTGCAGCAGAGAAGCACAGAAAGCTCCTGCAGGCCATCTGTCCCCAGTGGAGACGGAACAGGGGACCATCTGGCCATGGGACATGAAGCGACTGTGCTGTGAGAGCTTCCACTCTGAGCTAGACCCTGTCAGATCCAACAAGTCACAGGCCAGGCAGCCCAGCAGCAGTGCTCTGAGTGATAGGGTCCACGGGACAGCCCCAAGCAGGCCTAAGTACAGGGGGACACTGCCCTGCCCTGCCAAGCCAGAGGCTTCCACCCGTTCCCACCTGGGCTCATGGGAGGGGATCTTGGTGACCAGCAGATAGAGGAAGAACAAGGCTGCCCTCAGTTCACAAGTGGATTGGCTCAGGACTGAGTGCCCACTGAAAACGGACGGTGGCCACGTTACAGGCCCACTCAGAGGTGGCCCTGAGAGACACTGTAGACAGAAACCTCCGGGACAGAGCCTTAGGCTATGCACCTCACCGTCTAGTCAGCATGGGAAGAACAGTGGCCCAAGGTCAGAACACACAAAGCTCACGGGCAGAGGTGAGTGGCGTGGCTGTTTTGTCAGGGGCCTGGACGTGAGGTAGGAGAGGGGGCTGGACTCCAAAGGTGGGGCTTGGACGTCAGACCTGACTGAAAACTAGCTGAAACAGGGGCGGGGCCTGGGCACCGTGGCTCAGACCTGTAATCTCAGCACTTTGGGAGGCCAAGGCCAGTGGATCACCTGAGGTCAGGAGTTTGAGACCAGCCTGGCCAACATGGTGAAACCTCATCTCTACTAAAAATATAAAAATTAGCCTGGTTTGGTGGTGTGCACCTGTAGTCCAAGCTACTCAGGAGGCTGAGGCAGGAGAATCACCTGCAGAGGTTGCAGTGAGCCAAGGCTGCGCCACTGCGTTCCAACCTGGGTAACAGAGTGAGACTGTGTCTCAAAAGAAAAAAATTCAGGGTGTGGAATGGGAGTGCTCTCACCAAGGGCACCTCACTCCATTCACTGCGTCTCCTGGCTGACATGTGTCCAATCCAGCTAAAACCAGTGCTTCCTCCTGATAGCAGCCTTGTCTCCCCGCACCCCTTACTTACGACACCCTGGGGAGCCGAGTAACTGCCAATTATTATTGCGGGGAAGGAGGTAAGAAATCTTAACGGTGTTTTATACCTTTACCCTCAAGGAGACTGTCAGGGAAAATGGGAAGGGATGGGGTTCCGCGTGTGTGGGACTCAATTTTGACGCTCGTGGGCACGTGGCACATCCAGCCCATCTCCCCACCACGTTCCCGGCCCTGGATGAATGGGGCTGGGAAGCCTCAGCACAGCTATGGAGTTCTGCCTCAGAGGCTGCAGCCGCATAATTACTCATTTGCCTTGGTTATGCGTCTTCATAGCGCCCCATTCTCCTGGTTCAGGGCTCTGTTCATGTTCCACAGAGTCTGTGTCGCCGGGTTCTTTATGTGCCCACTTAGCCGTCCTGGCACCTGCCGCCCTATTTCCTGCTTAGACCTAATAGGAATGGATTTCCGTCACGGCCGTTTCTAATGTGTGCTCTGAGCAAGCTTCTGCGAGGTGCCGGGACGTGCAGAGCGGATGGCTACAGATGTGACAGGTGGAAGGAAAGCAGGAGGCACGCTTGAGCCTGTGTGTCCTTAGAGAGGAGACAGAGTTTGCCAGGTGCAGTGGCTCACACCTGTAATCCCAGCACTTTGGGAGGCTGAAGTGGACAGATCACCTGAGGTCAGGAGTTTAAGACCAGCGTGGCCAACATGGTGAAACCCGTCTCTACTAAAAATACAAAAATTAGCTGGGCATGGTGGTGGGCGCGTGTAATCCCAGCTACTCGGGAGGCTGAGGCAGAATTGCTGGAACCTGAGAAGTGGAGGTTGCAGTGAGCTGAGACCATACCACTGCACTCCAGCCTGGGCAACAGAGCGAAACTCCGTCTCAAAAAAAAAAAAAAAAAAAAGAGAGAAGAGATGGAGTTGAACCCCATGTGTGAGAATCAAGGGCAGAGGAGAGGGTGGCCTCAAGGCTGCCGTGTGTGGGCAACAGCGTGCTGTGACAGGATCCAGGGGACAGAATCTCCCACCCCCAGCTACCCTGGACTCACGCCATCTGAAGCCAGGGAGAATTCACCCCAGCAACCCGGTGGAGGCCAACTGTCTCCTGCTGATGGGCAGCCACCGAGCTCACCCCACCCACCCTTGGGAGCCACATAGCTGGAAGCGGCAGCCCTGTTAGATTTCATATCTTGAGTCCTCTGTCAGTCGCACTCATGACTCAGTGCTCGAAAGCTTTCAGCAAGCCCCGTTCTGCCCTCTCTGGGATAATATAACTAGAGACAAAAGGCGTTTGGCCCACCCGAGAGGCCCCAAGAAGAGCCGGGTTCACGCCGCGTGGCTTCCAGTGCCTGGGTCCACTTGCCCATCCAAGAAGTGGCACAAAAATGGGAGAGTCTGCGGTTTCCTCATCATCTTAGACCAAAGCTATGACAGGGTAGAGCCCCAAACTGCTCATTAAATCCACTCAGTTTTAGGAGTGGGGAGGAGTAAATAAACGCCTTCTCTGTGAGCACCAGGCAGTGGGTTCTGACTCCCTTGCAGGCTGGCCTGGTGCTGTGGGTGACAGCCGCCACTGCCGACTCCTGCCCTGGGCTCCTGATGGCTGCTCTGCTGGCCACACAGATAGACCCAAAATGTCAGGGACCTGGCACCGGCCACCCCAGGCCAACACCATCCCACACCTTAACACAGAATCCAGCCCCAGAGCTGCCTTAACTCAAGCCCAGAGAGACCAGTGAAGCTGGAGAGGCTTTGTCTACCTCACCCTGAGATGACCACCTGAGTCAGTGGGGAGGGGCTGGATGGAGAGGGCGTCTTCCTGGGGGTGATGACCACCTGAGTGAGTGGGGAGGGGCTGGATGGGAACAGAGGGGCCTCCTGGGGGGTGCTGACCACCTGAGTGAGTGGGGAGGTTCAGGAGGGGAACCGTGGGGGCTCCTGGGCTGAGGTCCAGTGTGCTTTGCTTTCTGCCTGCGCCCCAGTGCCCCATTGGAAGAGTCTGGTAATTGATTGCTATGATAGTGTCTGTTTTTAGAGTTTCTGTAGCTGGCAAAGATGGACACAGGGGCCCTTTTCAAAGAATAGTCCAGGGAGTAGTGGGAGCTTCGGGGATGCAGGGACATAGGGCTGCCCGGGAGGCCAGTGCCTACTACCCACCGTCTCCCTCCTGAGGACACAGACCACCCTTCCCTCCTGGTGAAATTTCCTAGACATAATCACAGCACCCCAGAAGGGCCAGCCCAGCATGGCTCAGGTTGGTGTGGGGCATGACTGGTCCAGAAGGAATGAAGCCTGCACACGTCCCAGGAGACGAACCGAGTCCCTCTGGGGAAACTTGAGGGTCAGACACTTTGCTCAGATTTCAGACTCACAAAGACCGTTGGGCACTTTTGTGTACCTCAAACACAGCAGGGGACAGCCACTTGGCAGTGCTGACTTCACGCCTGGGCTAAGCTCATGCAAAGGCCGGCAATCCATGGAGGGTACCTCGTCCTCTCCTTCTCGCCGTAAACCCCTTCCTCACCCTGCACAGAGGTCGGAGCCCTGTGTCTCCCAGAGACCTCCTGGTCCCCTTCCCTGCCACGGCCAGGGTCCCTGCAGGTTCAGCCGGCCACACACTCGCCCCCACAGCCTCTGTGCGCCTCTGCGACTGTCTTTGTCACTTGGCCTGTCCATGCTGGCGCACATTTGGGCCGAGCGCTGTGGCTTATGCCTGTAATCCCAGCAGTTTGGCTTGCAGGAACCCAAGGTAAGGAGTTCAAGACCAGCCTGGCTAACATGGTGAAAACCCATTTCTACTAAAAATTTAAAAAAATTAGCCAGGTGTGGTGGTAGGTGCCTGTAATCTCAGCTACTCAGGAAGCTGAGGCAGGAGAATTGCTTGAATCTGGGAGGCGGAGGTTGCAGTGAGCCGAGATTGTGCCACTGCAGTCCAGCCTGGGCAACAAGAGTGAAACCCTGTCTCAAAATAAATAGATAAATATATACATATTTGCATTCTCCGTGGAGCTTACAGGCTACTGTCATGCCTTCCCCATCAAAGGATCTCCTGTGGAACAGGTCCTCAGGTCCTCAACAGCTCCCTACAGCCTGACTGGGAGTTAAAGCAAGCAAGGCACAGCCTCGGGCTGCAGTCCACACCATCACTAGGTGTGGCAGCCAGACGGGAAATTAATTTCCTCTCTATTTCAAATTAATATTTGTAAAAGAGAGAAACAATGTTGCAGTCCTAGCCCATGTGCAAAGATTAAAATAAGGAACAAACGAGCCAAGCAGTGCTGGGCCTGATTCACAAAGACCTGCTGCGGCCTGCAGAGGGAGCTGCTGGGACACGGGGCTTTTGTATTTAACGCAGAGATTGGAGGGGTCAAAAACGGGCCTGGCCAGGAGGGGACATGGCGGCAGGGAGGAATCCGGGTGGTTGTTGCTTATTCAGAACCCCTCAGGAAACAGAACACAGTCGAAACAACCCTTTGACTTTGCGTCGTTGCTATTCCGTGAAGGACGAGGCCCTCCGCCTGCATTCTCGAGAACAGACCCCTAAGGATCCGGAGGCCACAACTGGCAGGAGCTCAGATCAGAGTAGCATTTTATTTTATTTTATTATTTTTGAGATGGAGCCTTGCTCTGTGGCCCAGGCTGGAGTGCAATGGAGTGATCTCGGCTCACTGCAACTCTGCCTCCCAGGTGCAAGCGATTCTCCTGCTTCAGCCTCCCGAGCAGCTGGGATTACAGGCGCCCACCACCACGCCCAGCTAATTTTGTATTTTTAGTAGAGACGGGGTTTCACCATGTTGGTCAGGCTAGTCTTGAACTCCTGATCTTGTGATTTGCACACCTCAGCCTTCCAAAGTGCTGGGATTACAGGCATGAGCCACCGCACCTGGCCAGAGTATCATTTTAAAATTAAGAATGACTTAAAAGCTTTTTCTTTTTGTAGAGACAGGGTCTTGCGATATTGCCCAGGCTGTTCTTGAACTCCTGGCCTCAAGGGATCCACCTAGCTCAGCCTCCCAAAGTGCTGGGATTACAGGCATGAGGCATGGCGTCCAGCCCAAGGATGGCATTTCTGATGCAGAAATACCCACCTCCACCAAGTACAAAAAATTAGCCAGGACCAGTGGCACGCACCTGTAGTCCCAGCTACTCAGGAGGCAGGAGAATTGCTTGAACCCAGGAGGTGGAGGTTGCAGTGAGCTGGGATTGTGCCACTGTACTCCAGCCTGGGCAACAGAGTGAGACTGTGTCTCAAAAAAAAAAAAGAAAGAAAGAAAGAAAAGAAAAGAATACCACGAGTGACGTAGCATGAGTGTAGTCACTGCTAACTTAGGAGGAAAATAAGTAAAGCAGTTGTCCCTGCAGCCGAGGAAGAGAGTGTTCTCAATGGCTGGGCTTGGTGGCTCAGGCCTGTAATCCCAGCACTTTCGGAACGGGATTACAAGGACAGGAATATCCAAAGACATATCCCAGTTGGGAGGGAACTGAAACTGTGACTGTGGATGGGTTCCTGGAGCGGAAAGTGAAAGAGACATTGTTGACACTGTTGGTAAAATCTAAACGGAATAAAATCTAAACAGGGTAAAGTCTGAATGGGGCAAAATCTAAATGGGGTAAAATCTGAACGGGGTAAAAAACTGGCGTAAAATGTGAATGGGGTAAAAGCTGAACAGGGCAAAATCTGAATGGGGTGTGAGGAGCAGACCTTAGTGTTGTTTCTTTTCTTTTTTTGAGACAGAGCCTCACTCTGTTGCCCAGGCTGGAGTACAGTGGTACAATCTCCGCTCACTGCGACTTCCGCCTCCCAAGTTCAAGTGATTCTTCTGCCTCAGCCCCCTGAGTAGCTGGGATTACAGGTGTCCACCACCACACCTGGCTAATCTTCTTGATTTGTTTTGTTTTTTTGAAATGGAGTCTCACTCTCACCCAGACTGGAGGGCCGTGGCATGATCTCAGCTCACTGCAATCTCCACCTCTGGGGTTCAGGTGATTCTCCTGCCTCAGCCTCCAGAGTAGCTGTGATTGCAGGTGCCCATCACCATGCCCGGCTAATTTTTGTATTTTTAGTAAAGACAGGGCTTCACCATGTCGGTCAGGGTGGTCTCAATCTCCTGACTTCAGATGATCCACCCACCTTGGCTTCCCCAAGTTCTGGGATTACAGGTGTGAGCCACTGCACCCAGCCCCATGTAGTTTCTTGATGGCAAGAAGGCTGTGATGTGCCTAAGGGAGAAAAATCCATGTGTCAATAAACTTCAATCAGGCCTAAGTGACAGAGGTATATTGGCCATTAATTCCATGTTAATGAATCAACAATATATTATTAAAGAAGGTACCCTCAGAGAGAGACACACACCCAACAAGGTTAACAGTGAACTGCTTCACAAAAATGCTACAGCCGGAGGCTTGGAGGAACCGAACTCTGTATTTCCCCCGGGAGCCACTGCCCTAGGAGTGTTTACTCACCAACGTTCACGATAATTAGACAACTCTGTGTTTGCTGTGACTCTGCAGAGCTATCACTGAGCAACGAAGGGTGAAACATAAGCAGGTCCACTGACGTCTGTGTGTGTGTGTGTGTGTGTGTGTGTGTGTGTGTTTTACAAGGTCAGACTTTTATTGATACTTAATCAGAAAAGCCACAACTACACAGGGTTTCCCAAGGTGGCAATTCTCCTTAGCACAACCGATTCATTTGGTAGCCACAGCCTCAGGCATTCAGGCTCCAGCCACTCCACAGGTCAGTCAACACTGCAAACCATATATAGTTGTAAAGTTAATACATAAATGTTACAGAGTATGGATTAAAATGTCCATATCAAAGCAGCACTTACATCAAGAGAAAAGAGAGGTAGGTCATGTGTGGTGGCGCACGCCTGTAATACCAGCACTTCAGGAGGCCAAGGCGGGTGGATCACCTGAGGTCAGGAGTTTGAGACCCGCCTGGCCAACATGGTGAAACCCTTCTCTTCCTAAAATACAAAAAAAATTAGCTGGGCATGGTGGCATGCACCTGTAATCCCAGCTACTTGGGAAGCTGAGGCAGGAGAATCACTTGAAACTGCGAGGCAGAGGTTGCAGTGAGCCGAGACTGCGTCATTGCACTCCGGCCTGAACAAGAATGAAACTCTGTCTGGAAAAAAAAAGGCGGCGGGGGAGTGGGGAAGGTGGATAAAACAGGTAATGAACCAGTCCAAGGAGAGGGATGTGGTCAAGAAGAAGGTCCTGCACTGATCCAGACATCCTGAAAGGGGGTTGTCCTGGGCCCGGGCAAAGCCTTCAGCGGGGGATGCTTCGTGATCAGAAAGGACATCAAGATGGAGCTCATCACCAACACCGTGCAGCTGGTGAGGCCTTGCTCTTTTCACAGCCCTTGAGTCCTCTGGTGAAAACTGAGAGTAAAGACTGTACAATAAGCCGGGCACAGTGGCTCACATCTGTTAATCCCAGCACTTCAGGAGGCCAAGGCAGAGTGATCATCTAAGGTCAGGAGTTCAAGACCAGCCTGAGCCACACTACGAAACCCCATATCCATGAAAAATACAAAAATTAGCCTGGCATGATGGCGCACACCTGTAGCCCCTGCTACTCAGGAACCTGGGAGGTGGAGGCTGCAGTGAGCTGTGATCATCCCAGTGCCCCCCAGCCTGGGCCACAGAGGGAGACCGTGTCTAAAAAACAACAAAAAAGAGTGTGCCTACTTATGCCTGTCCTTACCTGATTGGGGGTAGTCTCTATTGATCTGGTCCTGTTGGCACGATGTTTTTTGGGTTTGAGGGAGGGTCTGCTCTGCCGCCGAAGCTCTAGTGCAGGGCACATTCACAGCTCACTAAGGCCTCCACCTCCCAAGAAGCCTTAGTGCGTGCCATCGTGCCAGGTTAATTTCTTATTTTTGTAGAGACAGGGTTTCACCATGTTCACCAGGCTAGTCTTGAACTCCTGACCTCAGGCGATCCTCCCGCCTCGGCCTCCCAAAGTGCTAGGATTACAGGCGTGAGCCACCGTTCTTGGCCCAGCTATTTTTTTTTTTTTATTTCTGCAGAGATGGGGTCTCACTATGTACAGGCTGGTCTCCATTTCCTGGGCCCAGGGCCTCCTCCTGCCCAGCCGGGTTGCCTGTGAAAGGCGGGACAGGGGTCTTCCCCTGGCGGAGCCACGTATGTGTAGGACGCTCTGTGCAGCCACCGCGACCCTGGGCAGAGTCAACCCCACACGGCCACATAACCGAGCAGCGGGCGGGGGCAGCGGCGGTGAAATGGGAAATGGTTAAACTGGGTGCTGGAGACATTGACATTTTCGGTATTATTCTTGAAGCTTTTCTCTAAGTTTGAAATTAAAAACAGGTTGTTTTGAGATAGAGGCCTCCTGGGACCCGCAGGATTGGGAACCGTGGGTGGGTGCGCGAGTCTGAGTAGGGGAACGCCGATGTGCCGCTGGGCCTCCCCACTCAGGCCTGCCTCGCGCTTCTGTCCCGCGGGACCCTGGCCACAGCGGTGACTCGGCTTCTCCGCTCCCTGCCCGCGCGGCTGCGGTTGCGCAGAGCCTCCTCACAGTGACTCAGCACGCGCGCCGCCTGCGAGAAGCGCCCGGACGCTTCCAGAAGGAAAGCGACGGGGCGAAAAGCGGGTGGATCTGCAGGGCGCGGAGGGACGGGATTGGCCGGATGACTGGTGACGTACTCGGGACGCGCCGGTGCCGCCGGGCCGCGGCCGGATGGGACTGGCCAGTCTGAGGGTTACGTTGTCGGGGCGCGCCCGGAAGCCGCAAGGCCAAGGCGGCTCGCAGATCGCAGTGCTGCGGATAAATGGCCGTGGGCTGCGGGCGGCGAGATGTCGCGTTCTGCTGTGAGCTTGGGTCTGCGTCCTGCGGCGTCTCGGTGCGTGCGTCGAGGCTCTTTTGGCTTCGCTCCCCGGAGCCGACTGCAGAGGAGGACACCTGCGTGTCCGCCTCCGTCTTCCGCTGCTTCCCGCAGCTGCCTGGGTCCCAAACGAGAGCCAGGTACGGGGCTGACGTTGCGCCGCCTCCGGGGACAGGGCGTGCCTGGGGGTCCGGCCTGTCTGCTGGGAGTCCGGCTGCCGAGAGTCTAGGCTGTCTGCTGGGGGCCGGGCCTGTCTGGGGTCAGGCTGCTGAGGGTCTGGCCTGTCTTTTGGGGGTCCCGCTGCCTGCTGGGGGTCCGGCCCGTCTGCTGGGAGTCAGACGTTTGCCATATGTTCCAGGCACAGGGGACAGCCCAGGAGGTTGAAGAGAGCCGATGGGAAGGTCAGGAAAAGGCCCCGGGAGGGCTGGTGGGTGCTAAATCATGGAGCCAGGAGACCTCGTGAGCCCCTTGATTCTCTTTCGAGTGCAGTAGTTTCACCAGCTGTCTGCCTGTTTTCCATTGTGAGTTAACAGCTTGGCTTCTCCCTGATCAACTCTAGGTTGATGTCATCCTAAAACTCAATGCCTAAGGGAGTTGAAGAGAGCGGCGAGGAACAGACTTAAATCTCTGGATAGTGTAGTCAACTAATGTGATTTAGCACCAGATTTAGTTGATTAGCATCAACTAATGTGATTTAGTAACAGAGTTTTGTTTATATCAACAAGTATATTGATAAAATTGTGACTTGAAATTCACAAAGGTCGTAATTTTCACTGGCAGCTGTGTGAATTGAATATCGCCTCCTCAGTAGGTGTTGAAATAGAAACCTGGGTCCAAGGTGAACTTCATAGACCAGAAATTTAAAGGACTAAAAAGGAATCCGTTTCTCCTAATGGGGTTGATTACGAACGGCTGAGACCTGCTATTTGTACTGAAACTCCCACTGAATGCTCCCCACACAACTGTTTATTTTTTTCTCCCCCACCCCTCCCGACGGAGTTTTGCTCTAGTTGCCCAGTCTGGAGTGCAATGGCGCGATCTAGGCTCACCGCAACCTCCGCCTCCAGGGTTCAAGCGATTCTCCTCCCTCAGAGTCCTGAATAGCTGGGATTACAGGCATGTGCCACCACGCCCTGCTGATTTTTTGTATTTTTATTAGAGACAAGGTTTCTCCATGTTGGTTAGGCTGGTCTCGAACTCCCGACCCCAGGTGATCTGCCCACCTTGGCCTCCCAAAGTGCTGGGATTACAGACATTAGCCATGGTGCCCGGCCTGTTGACTTTCATTAGCTGTATTTAAACTGTAAATCCTGGTGACTGAAGGGCAGTCACGGCTTTCCTCCTAACTAGTCTAATTCCTGTAGGTGATATTTAACTCTGCCATCTGCGTTTTGAACACTGTTCTCATAATGGAGTTTCCTGATTTGGGGAAGCATTGTTCAGAAAAAACTTGCAAGCAGCTAGGTAAGTACTTTTTAGAGACTTAATAGAAAGTGGTATTTTGTTGAGGGAAAGCTGGCTGTTATATGAATTAGCTGATAATTGTGTCTTGGCCTTCCTGGCTTTTCAGGATTAGCAACTGCACTGGTACAGGGTCTGTTGGACATTCAGCAGGGGTGTGGGGGTGCAGGCAGGGCTGAGTGGATCCAGGGTGCTGCTTGAATATTTGTGATGCCACATGAATTAGGATCTCTCTCTAGAAGACAGCCCGATCCCAGGATTGTTGTCTCGTGTGTGACCCTAAAGGACATACTAATCTCACAGGCTTGAAGCATTTAATATAGGTAAACACTTTCATAGAACCATCTAGAATTATTTTGTTCCAGCCTTTAAAACACTTCACTGTTTTTTGTTTTTTAGATTTTCTTCCAGTAAAATGTGATATGTGTAAACAAGATTTCTGTAAAGATCATTTTATATATGCTGCACATAAGTGTCCGTGTGCATTCCAGAAGGTAATTCATCCTTTGTTCAAAAGATTCTTATCTTCGCTGTCTAAAGCTGTGCTGTCCTGCTGGGACAGTAGGCACTACCCATGCATGGCTAACTCAGTGGAAATTAAATTTTAAAATTTAGTTTCTCCGTCCCACTGGCCGCGTTTCAAGTGACTGCTGTGTTACAGTACAGAGGAGCATTTCTGCCATCTGTTGGACGGCTCTCCGACAACTGAGATTTTATTTTCAGGGACTCGTGGAGTCACTTGCTTATAAGCTTATGTTCAAAGCTTACTTTAGATGTTCAAATGCTTGGTTCCTTCGATCCGTTACACCATGGCTGTCTTCACGGGATGCAAGGAAGGTTTTAATATTTGACTTGGAAGCCAATCAGGAAAGCAGTAAATATGCTTACTTAGTTGAATAGCAGCGGCCTTGACATGGTATTTAGGTGATTCCCAGAGTCCACAGTAGAAACGAAAAGAGGACTCTAAGACAAAGGTTTGAGACGTCTCTTGTTGACTTTTGAGATGGTTCCCAGCCCATGTTCACTTTGTCTCTGGATGGGTCACAGGTCATTTTAGTGACCTCTGCTACTTTACTCTGGTGACCTAGCATTCTGTGCTTTGACCAGTGTTGGCCAGGGTCTGACCCTTCAGCCTTTTTTAGGTGATCATGGTGGGTGGGAGGGTGACTCACATCCCTGCGTTTACCAGGCATGGATGACTAAGCCAGACTGCTTAGCGTGTCTTCCGGCTGCACCTTCCTGCCCCAGCATGGGGTGGAGTCTGGCTGGAGACCATTTACTGATGCTTTATATCTTCATTTGGCCAAATGTGGGTGCACCACCTGTGACTCTGCCAGCTCAGGCTGCAGACAGCAGGCCCTGTGATTCCGTGATCACCTGCCACCCGTTTGATACATGATGCCACCTCAGTTTTCTCATTGACCATTTCATCACTACCTGTCCTGGCTCAGGTTTTTAGCCGTGCTGGGCCTTCAGCTGTTGGGTGGTCATCCCCTCTGAAACCCCCACAACCTTGGCCTGCAGCCAGTGACAGTCATTAGTATCTGGGAGCTCTCCCCCGGTACACGTGGCCTCATCTAGGCATGAGCAAGGGGTAGAGGTCTCGGGGGAAGCCACAAAAGAATCAGACAGTTGATGAGTGAGGGGAGTCGGAGGGTCTTTGTGGTCGGTGTTTCCCTCCATTGTCTCCCCTTTACGGGCATCAGGGCAGGCTCCCCTCTCACCTGGGCAGTGCCATCCTGGGGTGGCCCTGGTTGATTTCTGCAGTCAGCTGAAGTCCATTCGTTGAAACTTTCTCTAGACTCTTCAGGGCAGCTGATGCTTACATTCTAGAGATGCCACCGCTAATCCGTGATGCCAACAATGCTTTGTTCTGGGAGGGCGAGGGAGCCCGGTGTTTGTACTCTATTTGTGTTTAAGTATCCCACGCAAGAGTACCCATTTAAAGATTTTGTGAGTTTAGGTTGTCTGAGTCTCAGATGCCATCTCACCTTTGTTATTTTTAGGATGTTCAGGTCCCGGTATGCCCACTCTGTAATATCCCCATCCCAATAAAAAAGGGACAGGTCCCAGATGTGGTGGTTGGCGATCACATGGATCAAGACTGTGGCTATCATCCTGGGAAGAAGAAAGAGAAGGTAAGGATAGAGTCCGGGTCGGTTCCTTCACTGTGAAGGCTTCTTTTTCCTTGGGAAGAGTCAGTTTTCTAACTGAAAATTAGTCCCAATAGTTCATTTACAAAGTAGAGTCCTTACGCTGTATTGTCCCTGCCCTATGCTACGACTGGAGTGAGTTTTTAGTTTTATAAATGTTCTTTTAAGGGATCCCGGGTCAGGTTTGTTTTTCTTTACTGGAATTGACTGGTTTTCCTCCTTAGATGGAGTATTCACCTGGCTTTCTAGATCCATTCTGTTAATGTGTGTTTATTTTCTAAGCTCCTCCTAGTAAAATGGAAGAAGATATAAAATTGTGTTCTTGCTTTGGTGCCATCAGCGTTTTTTTATTAAAGTTTTTCACTTGTTCATTAGTAGTAAAGCCTGTTAGGAAACACAGCAGGCCCCAGTTCCCTGCGGCCCCCCCCCAGCCTTCAGCTCTTAGACAGCGGTGTGTGTGTTTGTGGTGTCCGCTTTTTCCCGTGTAAATGTTGTCACGTCCTGAGTCTGTCTTGCTTGCTCTCTGGCCACAGGCATTCCCTGCCCACCACAGGGACGCTGAGAATTTCCTCCAAAGCCGTTTCCCACACTCGTGCACCCACCTCCCTGTAGAGTTGGGCTGTGCTTTTGGGTGGGTGATCCAGGCCTCTGTTACCTTCAGGACAACAGCCTAGAGATTCCCTTTGGGTTTTTTTTGTTTTGTTTTGTTTTTGCTTTTTGTGTTTTTATTTTGAGACAGGGCCTTGCTCTGTCACCCAGGCTGGAGGGCAGTGGTGGGATCTCGGCTCACTGCAGTCTGGACCTCCCGGGCTCAAGCTATCCTCCCACCTCAGCCTCTCTGGTAGCTGGGATGACAGGCATATATGCCACCACACCTGGCTAATAAAAATTTTTGTAGAGGTGGGGGTCTCACTATGTTGCCCTGGCTGGCTTCTCTTGAGGGATCCAACTTTCCTGCATTTCTCAGGGTAGAGCTGAGTTCCGTATTCTGTGTTCTTCTTTGTTCCTTATTTTGGTGGAAGTCCATCCTTTGGTTGCTTCCTGGGAGGGAGACGGGGAGGTCAGTCAACCCCATACATCTCTGTGGGTCTTTATCCTCTGCTTCTCTGTAATGAGCTGCCTGGGTCTGAGCATCCTACTGTTGAACTCTTCCTGGGACATCTGCCCTGACTTCAGAGTTCCCATGCCATCCTGACCTTGGTCCTCAGTGGGGCCCGTTTTGTGACAGCTTGCAGGAGCTTCTCCCTGTACCAGAGTTGGAAGGGTCACACCAGACTCCTGTCCTGCCATAGGTCCGTCTCCTATGTGTTGGGCACACAGTGGACCCCTCCTGGATTCTGGAACATTCTCTTGGTTTCCTCTGCTCTTCTCTCTTCCCTGGGTAATATTTTTTTTCTTTTTTATTTTTATGAGAATGGAGTTTTGCTCTGTCACCCAGGCTGGAGTGCAGTGGTGTGATCTCTGCTCACTGTAACCTCCACCTCCCGGGTTCAAGCTTTTGTCCTGCCTCAGCCTCCCGAGTAGTTGGGATTACAGGCACATGCCACCACACCTGGCTAAATGTTGTATTTTTAGTAGACACAGGGTTTCACTGTGTTGGTCAGGCTGGTCGTGAGCTCGTGACCTCGTGATCCGCCCGCCTCAGCCTCCCAAAGTGCTGGGATCACAGGTGGGAGCCACCACACCTGGCTGGGCTGTTGGGGTTTTGATTCATAAGCGGGGCTGCTTTTTGGCCTCTCTGCCTGTTGACAGTTTGTCTTTCCCACATCTGTTAAGTCCCCGTTTGTCCACGTCATTCTTAGCTTCTGAAATCTTGCTGCTGTCTTCATTGTCATCGTCTCTGCCCTTGTGGGTTTATCCTTTTCCAAAAATCTTTTCTGTGGCTTTTATGGTATTTCAGGAGGGGCAGGACCGGGATGTGTGTTGAGATCCCACCTCTCCTCCCCACTGCTCAGCCTGGTGTCTCCGGAGGCGCACGTCCGCTTCCTTCTGTGCAGTGCCCATCCCGGGCTGTCCTTCCCAGGGATTGCGTGCCCTCCTGGGTCTGGGCAGGGCCGGCTCCACCTCCCCTTCACCGAGGCCCTGCTGGTTCTTCCAGTTCTTCCTAAGGCCTGCGGACCTTCAGGACTTCAGGCACAGCGCCGCCTCCTTCCTTTTGCTCCTCAGCATGAGCCTGTAGGCTCTGCTGGCTTTTCCAGGAGCTTCTCTCTCTGTTTCAAAAAAAAAAAAAAGAAAAAAAAAGTTTTGCTGTGTCACCCAGGCTGGAGTGCAATGGCAGGATCTCGGCTCACCACAACCTCTGCCTCCCAGGTTCCAGGGATTCTCCTGCCTGAGCCTCCCAAGTATCTGGGACTACAGGCACCTGCCACCATGCCCGGCTAATTTTGTAGTTATAGTAGAGATGGAATTTCTCCATGTTGGTCAGGCTGGTTTTGAACTCCAGACCTCAGGTGATCCACCAGCCTCAGCTTCCCAAAGTGCTGGGATTAGAGGTGTTAGCCACCGTGCTGGGCTCAAGAAGCTTCTCTAGGGAACTGGCTGCTGTCAGGCTTGATCCATTCCTAGTCGTGGGTCCTGGTCAGTGGTTACCAACTATCTTAGTATATGATGTTCAATACTTTACAGTTATATCACCATAAGCCAAGTAACTCTTTCAGCCTCAAACATGGAATAAAATCAGTGTTCCTTAGTCTGCCACACAAAACCCTCTGTATGGAAGCTCGCTCCAGTCCTCCCTTTCTGTCCCTGTCTAGTTCCTGCTGCTGTGGCTGTGCCTGGGTCCCTCAGCCTTTGGAGATCTCTTGAGCTTCTGAGACATAGCAGCTCTCCCTGGTGCACCCACTTCTCCCACACAACACAGCCTCCCTTGCTGGGGGCTCACCCAGCACTGCCCCAAGGCCACCCAGCACTGCCCCAAGGCCCCCAAACAGGTGCACCCTCCTGGCAGCTTCTGGCCCACTCTGCCCCTGCCCTTGAGGCAGGCACCATCTGTGTTCTGCCTGCGTCTCTGCACGGGCCCCTCCTGCCTGGTTGCTCAGCGTGGCTGTGCCTGCCTGCCTGCCTTGGCCGGAGGGCCACCCCTGGCTGCTGGACCCTGTCCCCACTTTCTACCTTCCCCTCTCGAAGTTCTGAGTGTCTAGAAATTTATATTGCCACCTACCCCTTGCCACCAAAAAATAAAAAAAATAACCGGTGGGTACAGGGACATGATAGATGTTCCCTTGATGAGGACAACCTCCACTGTCCCAGAGCTCCCGGAGCCGGTGCCTCTGGGGCTGCCTGTCACACCTGTACTCGGCCTCCTTCCCTCCTGGGTACCTGCGTCCCTGCTGCTTCTCTCTCGTCCTCCCAGCAGCACCTCTGAGCCATGTTCACAGGAACCCCCAGCTTCAATGCCGGCTTGCTTTAACCACTTGTTAAAGTTTCTGTCTCCTTAGTGTTCTTCCTTTGTTTTTTTGGTTTTTGTTTTGTTTTGTTTTTTGAGACAATTTCACTCTGTCACCAGGCTGGAGTGCAGTGGTGCAATCTCGGCTCACTGCAGCTTCCACTTCACAGGTTCAAACGATTCTCATGCCTCAGCCTCCCAAGTTGCTGGGATTACAGGCACCCGCCACCCCGCCTGGCTAATTTTTGTATTTTCAGTAAAGATGGGGTTTCTCCGTGTTGGTCAGGCTGGTTTCAAACTCCCTGACCTCAGGTGATCCACCCGCCTCGGACTCCCAAAGTGCTGGGATTACAGGCGTGAGCCCCGTGTTCCTCTTCTTGCCTGCACAAAGATGGTCAAACGAAATTTGGCATCTATACTCTGTGCAGACAGGAGCTGCATCTAGTTTAAATGTGAATGTTGTTACTGGGGGCTGTTAAAGAATTGCTTATTAAGGTCAGCACACGACTCACACCTGTAATCTTAGCACTTTGGGAGGCCAAGATAGGAGGGTCACTTGAGGCTGAGTTTGAGACCAGCCTGGGCAACATGGCAAGACCCCATCTCTACGAAAATAAACAAAATTAGCTGGACATGGTGGTGCGCACCTATAGTACCAGGTACGAAGAAGGCTGAGATGGGAAAATCGCTTGAGCCCAGGAGGTTGAGGTTGTAGTGAGCTGAGATTGAGCCACTGCACTCTGGCCTGGGCGACACAGGGACACCCTGTCTCCAAAAAAAGAATTGCTTGTTGAAGTCACTTTGCTCTCTCAGATTTTTACATACCGGTGCTCAAAAGAGGGCTGCAAGAAGAAAGAGATGCTGCAGATGGTGTGTGCCCAGTGCCACGGCAACTTCTGTATCCAGCACAGACATCCCCTGGACCACAGCTGCAGACACAGGAGCCGCCCCACCATCAAAGCTGGGTGAGAAGAGACTCAGCTGTGATGGCGCTGGCTCGGAACACATGGTATTGTACGTGGAACCAGCTTAGACTCTAAAGTGGGGAGTGGAGCGACACCGAGCACCGTCCCACACTGAACTGCTCATCTGAACTGTTTGTTGGGTAGATGGAAATAGAATAAAATTGAATGCTGAAGTTGATTCTAGTGTTTGCATTACCCATGGCTACCTTCACCAAGTACTACAGACTGGGCAGCTTAAACCACAGAAATCAGTTCTTTCACAGTTCTGGAGGCTGGAAGTCCAGGAGCAGGGTGTCAGCAGGGCCAGCCCCTTCTGAGGCCTGCGGGGAGCGTCGGCTGCGTCTCACCAGTGTCTTAGGGTTCGTTGGCCGTCCTTCACATTTGGGGCTCATAGACACACAACCCCCGTCTCCTCCTCCATCTTCACATGGTGGTCTGTGTGTCCTGACTTCCCCTTTCTGTAAGGACACCAGTCATGTGATCCCACACTCATGACCTTCTAACTGGATCATCACTGGAAAGACCCTGTTTCCATATGAGGTCACACTCTTGAGGGGCCGAGGCTAGGGCTCCAGCGTGTCTTGTGGGGACACGAATCAGCGCATAATGCCAAGTCAGGTAGTATCTGCGTGGCAGATTTGACATTATGTGTTGAATCATGTCCATCCCTGGGCTGGGCCGCAGGTAGATGCCTACCCGCAGGAAGCCATGTGGGTTCTCACAGTGAGCACACACAGGCTGAGCGGGCACCCACCCACGCTGTCTGTGTAGGTGTTCATCCGTGACAGCCTCTTAACCCAAGCTGTTGGGAGATTTCCACACCCTGGCTCCTGGCAGGCTGGCCCAGCGACTCAGGTACTGGCTCACACGGCTCGTGTTACGTCTGTGTGGGGTGCTGCAGCTCTTGGCTAGTGAACATGGAAAGGTTGCTGTGCGTAACAGCAGTAGGACCTGATGCTCTAGTGGTGTGACTCCATCAGGATGGATAATGTGTAACCACATGGTGGGACATGATACTCCAGAGGTATGACTTCATCAGGATGGATGACGTGTAATCGTGCAGTGGGACCCGATGCTCCAGGGGTCTGACTTCATCAGGATGGATGACACAGGACGGGGACCCCAGATTACAAAAGCAGCTCATTCCAGCACAGGCTCTCAGCACAGCAGCATCATAGCTGGTTTCTGAAACATCTTTTCTGCCCTCCAAGGTCCTCTGACATGATTAACACTTCTGTATCACGACAAACCTGAAAAGAACTGTTGCTTGTTTTCTTTTTGGTGAAAAGTAAAGGGATGAGGTCCTTCCCGTCCACACTACCGTGTGGATTATTTACACTCTTAACTTCCACATCAGGTACCCCATATTTTTAATGGCAAATAGTCTGAAACCTTATTGAAACTTTCTCATTGAAATACACAAATTAGGCTGGGCACAGTGGCTCACGCCTGTAATCCCAGCACTTTGGGAGGCCAAGGGGAGTGGATCACCTGAGGTGAGGAGTTTGAAACCATCCTGGCCAACATGATGAAATCTCTCTATTAAAAATACAAAAATTAGCTGGGCATGGTGGTAGGTGCCTGTAATCCCAGCTATTCGGGAGGCTGAGGTGGAAGCCTCACTTGAACCTGGGAGGCAGAGGTTGCAGTGAGACAAGATCATGCCATTGTACTCCAGCCTGGGCGACGAGTGAAATGCCATTTCAAAATATATATATATATACACACACAAATTACCTGACAAAGTAGAGAAGCAGAATAATGTTAAGTTACAATCTGAGGTGGTTTCAGTTACTACCCCGGTGAAATAAAGCAGCTTAAAGAGCAGAGGAACCAAGGGAGGCAGCTCAGGACAGCTCTGCCCTGCGCAGAATCACCAAGGACCCAGTCTTATGGAAGGTTCTGTCAGACACCAGACAGCTCGCTCACGTTCTCTTCACCGTGTTGCCTCGAACAACGTGGCTGTGTGGCTGGGAAAGGGGAGGCACATCCACCTGCCTACCTGACAGTCCTTGTCCAGTGGCAGGCCACAGCATGTTACATTCCTGGAGGGCACAGCTGTGTGCCTGTTCCTGACTCCCAAGGGGATGGGACTCGCTGTGTGAGAAGGTGTGTCTTCCTGGATCACTTGTTCCTGCCACAGCTGACTTCTTAAAACAGGCACAGTTTGGCCCGGTGCAATGGCTCATGCCTGTAATCCCAGCACTTTGGGAGGCTGAGGTGGGTGGATCACCTGAGGTCAGGAGTTCAAGCAGCCTGGCCAACGTGGTAAAACCCTGTCTCTACTAAAAATATATTTTAAAAAATTAGCTGGGCATGATGGTGAATGCCTGTAATCCCAGCTACTCAGGAGGCTGAGGTAGGAGAATCACTTGAACTCAGGAGGCGGAGGTTGCAGTGAGCCGAGATCACACCATTGCACTGTAGCCTGGGAGATGGAGCAAGACCCTATCTCAACAACAACAACAAAAAAAGGCATAGTTGTCAGCAGCCAGATAGCCTGAGAGACAGCTTTTTTGCACCTGGACATGATTTCAACATCAAGAAGAGAGTTGCAAAATGCCACTTATTGAACACGGCTCTGTCTAGTGATGAAGCAGTGGAAACTTCCAGAAGTGACTTTAAACTACAAGGGCAGGCAGTAGGGCTTCCTCAAGTAATGAAGTTTATAGGGGACTGGGTGTTATAGGTTTGAAGAGCAGAAAACCAAAACAATGGGGTGGAGGGGAGGGTAAGCTAGGGTGTGAGAGCCACAGTCCTTCGTGGCTTAGATGACAGGTGCATCCTTTGTGGCCTGACACTTTCCACCACTGTGATTTTGTGAAGCAATGAGCAGGGTTAACGTAAATACTGGTCTTAAATTTATACTGACGGCCACTATTCACTTCAAGAGTGCAGAGATTTCCTAGGACCTTAGGGGGTGTCAGGAAATAAGGCAAAACAGAATTCCCCTGAGTTTGTTCTGAACTGCCCTGGTCGTGCAGCTGTGCCCACCACACATCCCACTGAGACAGTGTACACCCTGACCACGCAGCTGTGCCCACCACAAATCCCACTGAGACAGTATACACCCTGGCCATGTGGCTGTGCCCACCACACATCCCACTGAGACAGTGAACACCCTGACCATGTAGCTGTTCCTACCACACATCCCACTGAGACAGTGTATACCCTGACCACACAGCTGTGCCCACTACAAATCCCACTGAGACAGTATCCACCCTGACCACGTAGCTGTGCCCACCACACATCCCACTGAGACAGTGTACACCCTGACCACACAGCTGTGCCCACTACAAATCCCACTGAGACAGTATACACCCTGGCCACCTGGCTGTGCCCATCACAAGTCCCGCTGAGACACTTTACAAAAATACAAGCCACTGAATTTTTTTTCTGGTTTCACAGTCTAAAAATGTAATAGGAAGGGCTTGTATTCAGTTCTGTTCTGCAAAAGGTGATTGAGACTGCAGTCTAGCTAACAGTGTTTCTTTGCAAAAGGTGATTGAGACTGCAGTCTAGCTAACAGTGTTTCTCTCAATGACTGGCCATGTATACGCTGATGATTGCAAAGTTGATACTCTATTTTCACTGTACCTTTTTGTTTTAATCTGACACAAACATTTTTGCTCTCAACTGACATATTGGTTTTTTTTTTTTTGAGACGGAGTTTCACTCATGATACCCAGGCTGGAGTGCAATGGCGCGATCTCGGCTCACCGCAACCTCCGCCTCCTGGGTTCAGGCAATTCTCCTGCCTCAGCCTCCTGAGTAGCTGGGATTACAGGCACGCGCCACCATGCCCAGCTAATTTTTTGTATTTTTAGTAGAGATGGGGTTTCACCATGTTGACCAGGATGGTCTCGATCTCTTGACCTCGTGATCCACCCGCCTCGGCCTCCCAAAGTGCTAGGATTACAGGCTTGAGCCATCGCGCCCGGCAAATTGACATATTGTACATATTGATGGGGTATATTGTCATATTTGGATACATGTAGACTGTAATCATCAAATGAGAGTAATTAGCATATTTGTCACCTCAAACACTTATTTGTTTTGGAAACATTGAAGATCTGCTCTTCTAGCTATTGAAAAATAAGGGGTTGGTCCTGGTGGCCCATGTCTGCAATCCCAGCACTTTAGGAGGCCGAGGCAGGTGGATTCCTTGAGGTTAGGAGTTCGAGACCAGCCTGACCAATGTGGCGAAACCCCATCTCTACTAAAATTACAAAACTTAGCTGGGTGTGGTGGTGCATCTGTAATCCCAGCTACTTGGGAGGCTGGAGCAGGAGGATTGCTTGAACCTGGGAGGCAGAGGTTACAGTAAGCCAAGATCACACCACTGCACTCCAGCCTGGGGGACAGAGTGAGACTCCATCTCAAAAAAAATAAGCTAGTCACCATGCAGTACCTCAGAACGCTGGGACATAATCCTCTCAGCAAGCTGGACTGCCCTGTGTCTAGGTTTAGAAGTGCAAACATGCAGCGCTGTGCCACAGTGGCATACAGCATTCAGCACACTCGCGCTTTGCACACGTTTGTAGCCTCTGCCTTACAGCCTGGGTGTGGAGGAGGCAGCACCATCGATCTCTGTGTAAGTCATTCTAGGATGTTTGCACAACAATGACATCACCTGACCACGACACATCCGTGATGCTAGGTGACGTGACTGTTTCTGTGCTATCTTATTCTATGGTGTCTATCCTAGGCCGGTGGTTCCCAAGCCCTAGCCTGTGTCAGAACACGGGGCTCCTTACAGGACGGCGCCGGACCCCACCCGAGGCCCTGATTCTGAGGTGGACTCAGGTTTGCACTTGGAGCTGCCCAGGTGACGCGTCTGGTCTGGAACTGCACTTGGACAAGCCACTTCCTTGCGTCTCCAGCACAGCCTCTGCCGCCCACACATGCTGTGGAGCTCTGGAAGTGCAGTCAGCACAACAGGGTTCCATGTGATTAAGTTTAAAAACCACTAACTTGGTTCAGTCATTGGAAAATGTAGGTATGTTAGGAACCTGGGTATGTGAACTGTGAACTTTGTAAAATCTAAATACAGATCAGGTGAAATCTAAATACAGGTCAGGTGTTCTAATGAAAAAATATTTTCAATATTTAAAGTCTTGAGAAACAACGTTCTGAAAATTTAATGTCCAAATTGAGATGTATCCAGCCAGCCCCGGGCTCATGGTTATAATCCCAGCACCTTGGGAGGCTGAGGTGGGTGGATTGCTTAAGCCCAGACATTCGAGGCAGGACTGGGCAATGTAGTAAGGCCTCATTTCTAAAAAAAAAAAAAAAAAAAAAAAAAAAAAAAAAAAAACACGGCCAGGTGTGGTGGCTAACACCTGTAATCCCAGCACTTTGGGAGGCTAAGGCAGGTGGATCACTTGAGGTCAAGAGTTTGACACCAGCCTGGCCAACATAATGAAACCTGTCTTCTAAAAATGCCAAAATTAGCCAGGCGCAGTGGCGGGAACCTATAATTCTAGCTACTCGTGAGTCAGGAGAATTGCTTGAACTCGGGAGGGGAAGGTGGCAGTGAGCCAAGATTGTGCTATTGCATTCCAGCTGGCCCACAGAGTGAGACTGTGTCTCAAAAAGTATATCCAAAACACACTATAGTTTGGAGACAACACCAAATATTTATATATATATATCTCTCTCTCTCACTGTTAAAGGTATTGTTTATATGTTGCCTATATTGCAGGGTGGATCCAGGCATCCACTGGGAGGCTTAGAACAGAACCCCAGAGGATAAAGGGGGACTGCTGTATAATTTTTGTAGTATAGAGTAGCAACTGTGTATATATTTCTACAAATGCAGATAAAACCAAGGCCTGAAGATTAAAAAGTATTATTCACATGTTGAAATAATATTTTGGATATGCTAGGTTAATAAAACATTAAAATTATTTTCACTTGTTTGGTTTTACTGTGGTTGCTCAAGATTTTGAAACTGGGTGGTCAGCTTGGTTCTGTCCCTATCGGATGGCGTTGTCTAGCACCCCTACTAACGGCCAAACAGCCCTGGCGCATTTTCTCAGCGGGAAGGGGTGGCGCCTGGTTCGTGTGTTGGGTTTTGTGTCTTCGATTTGATGGAGTCCTGAAGTATAAAACCTAAGAGCTAGGCCTGTAGGGAGCCAGCTGTACATCACCCGTGGGTACCCCAAGTTTCGTGGCGACAAAGGAATGAAAAAAAGATTAAGAGAAAAAGTGGGACCAGGGGGCTGTCACTTTATTACTCTGGAGGCGACAGTGAAGGCCCCGAGTTCTAATCATCCACACTATGTATTGATTATAATCACTTTGATCTACAGGGTAGGGGTGGAGTGATGGTGGGGAAAGGGTGATACTGGAGTGAATCAGTGAGCCGGAAGTGAATCAGTGAACTAGAACTGGTGTGTCATTCTAAGGATTGATAACAGTGGCAGTTTGCGAGTTTCACAAAACAAGAACACGTGGTTATCTTTTTTTTTTTTCTTTAGCTTATTATCTATGGGCAGCTGATGGAATGGCAGAGCCTACAAGGAGCCTACAAGTCTGGCTATGTCATAGTGCTACAAAGGGGTTTTACATCCTTGAGCACAATGTTTATGGTAACAGAGCCGAGGTCACCCTGCACCAGAACATGAGGCATGGAGAGGCCTTCCTCCTCAGAGGCCTCCGGTGGCCTTTCGCAGTTTGTTGTTCCTTGTTTATGTGTTACTCAAAACGAATTTATGTAGGCATTCTGTCAGTCCTTTCTCCTCTGCTGCTTTTCCCAACATAGGCCAGGCGTAGTGGCTCACACCTGTAATCCCAAAACTTTGGGAGGCCAAGGCGAGTGGATCATTTGAACCCAGAAGTTCGAGACCAGCCTGGGCCACATGGCCAAACCCTGTCTCTACCAAAAATACAAAAAGTAGCCAGGTGTGGTGGTGTGTGCCTGTAGTCCCACCAACTTGGGAGGCAGAGGTGGGAGGCTCACTTGAGTCCAGGACTTCAAGGCTGCAGTGACTCATGATTGTGCCACTGCACTCCAGTGTGGATGACAGAGCGAGACCCTTCTCAAAAAAAAAGTTGATGGAACCCGAAACATCACTGATGGAAATCAAGGTGTTCCCAGAGCGCCACTGAGAGTAGGCAAGTCGGCCGTGGCCCTGTTGGCTTGAGTGTCAAAGTTAACTGTTGAGGTCACTGGTGGGCGGATTTGGACCTGGGCTGGTATGGTGGCGGGAGCAGATGTTTGCAGACGCTTAACATTTTCTCTTGCTGGGTTGGACAGGCTTGCAGTCAGTGCCTGGCATCTGACGTCTTCACCCCACCTGCCTGCAGTGGGGGAAGCACGCCAAGGGACATGTCCTCGCTCCCTGCCTCAGGGGCTCTCATTGGCCCGAGCTGGGCTTTGGCTGACATCACTGGTTTTCCTGGGCAGGGCCCAGAGCCATGTTGTGGTTCCTAATGCCCAGCATCTCAGGTGGGAGCCTGGGAAGCCTGGCTGCTACTTCCTGTTTGGTGTATGGACTACAGGATCAAACGTTGTCAAAAGATGCCCCCAGAAGACCTTTGTCTGAATCAGGTGAGGGTTGACAGCATCCAGATTCCTGGTGAGAAATGAGGTCCAGCATCACAGGAAGGACGGATATAACCAGCCCGTCAATCCTAACTCAGTTTCTCTAGGTTAACAAAGTTAAAAGGGATTGGGGATATTTTTAAATGTACTCTGCATGAACCTTCCAGATGTATTCTTTGCAGTAAGCCTAAAACCACACTTGAAAGATCAATTCTGAAATGAGTTCCTAAAATAGCTCAGTGGCTGAAATAGCCCTAGTTTTGAAAATGTTAAGCTTAAGAATTAGGATATTTCACATCCACTCAGTATTGTAAATGTCTTTGTGTTTCTTTTGAGACAAGGTCTCGCTCTGCCTCCCAGGCTGGAGTGCAGTACGGCATTCATGGCTCACTGTAGCCTTGAACTACCAGGCTTGAGTGAAGCTCCCATTTCAGCCTCCTAAGTAGCTGGGACTACAGGTGTGTACCACCATGCCCAGGTAGTTAAAAACAAAATATATATATATATATACACACACATATATATATACATATATATATATACACACACATACACATATATATATATATATATATATATATGTATTTTAAAATAAAGACAGGGTCTCACTATGTTGCCCAGGCTGGTCTTGAACTCCTGGGCTCAAGTGACCTTTCCACCTTGGCTTCCCGAAGTGCTGGGCTTATAGGGGTGAGCCATGGCACCTGGCCTTCAACATTCCAAATGTCTTGAGAGGAGCATTGTGTTCTGGGGATCCCAGTGACAGGGAAACTGGTCTGACTTCTCTGCTTGGTTGCATATGACGTTTTTGCAGATAAAGGTTGATTTACTTTATTTTGCTGAAATTATATTAAAAATGTATAATTACAGCGTATTATACAAGGTGAATAAAGCAAAGAGGAGAGTATATAGGCCGAGATAGTAGTTGAATGCTGTTAGGTGTTTTTTGCTGTTTTTCATTTTTGTCTGTCTTATTAAGAGACAGTCTTGCTCTGTTGCCCAGGCTAGAATACAGTGGTGTCATCATGGCTCACTGCAGCCCTGACCTCCTGGGTTCAAGCAGTCCTCTCACCTCAGCCTCCCAAGTAGCTGAGACTACACGTGCACGCCACGATGCCCTACTAATTTTTAAATTTTTTGTAGAGTTGGTATCTTGCTATGTTGCCCAGGCTGGTGTCCAACTCCTGGGCTCAAGTGATCCTCCCACCTCAGCCTCTCAACGTGCTGGGATTACAGGTGTGAGTGCCTGGCCCTGCTTTACATTTCTTTTGTTTGAGGATGTTGTCCTTTGATTTCTACCCCGCATTGTTGCAACGTCAGGATGGGGAGGCTTTACTGACACTGTGTTGAGGCTGCACACACTCGTGAGCTACGTTTGATATCATCTTAGAACACATTAAAAGCTAAGATTTTCTTGCAATTCATGCATGCTACATAAAAATACCTTTTAAAGTGGCCTTTTTTGGCCAGGCGCAGTGGCTCACGCCTGTAATCCCAGCACTTCGAGAGGCTGAGACAGGCAAATCACGAGGTCAGGAGTTGACCAGCCTGGCGAACATGGTGAAGAGACCTGGCTGGTCTCTACTGAAGATACAAAAAACATTTAGCTGGGTGTGGTGGTGCATGCCTGTAATCCCAGCAACTTGGGAGGCTGAGGCAGGAGAATCGCTTGAACCCAGGAGGCGGAGGTTATAGTGAGCCAAGATCGTGCCATTGCACTCCAGCCTGGGTGACAGGGCGGACTCTGTCTCAAAAAAAAAAAAAAAAATTGCCTTTTTTTTTTAATTAAAGTGCCCACAGCAGAGCAGCTCTCTAATTTTACATTCTGGTTGTTTCATTTTTCTGCAGATAGCTGTGCTGTGGTGAATCTTAAGAAGAAAACAAATGAAACAGCAGTCCACCCAGAGGAGGCTCTTCATGGGCCAGTGTTCCCTCTCCTGGTTTCACTTAAACAGTCCCTGGAGCATGAGGGCAATTAGAAAGGTTAATGTTTCTATAACAATCAGGATTCCAGGGCCGAGATAAAATCGGCCATTAAACAAGCTGCCATCAGTGCACACACAATGCCGAGCGCTGTGATTGTCTGCAGGGGTGACTTGGGCCTGTTGTTTGGCCAGGAGTTTGCTCAGTTCCAGGGACTTCTGTGGCACCCACGCTTTGTCCATCACGAGCACCCTCTGATTCTCTGTTCTGTAGGAGCCAAGCCCATCCGCCATTGTGCTACACCCCTGGGTCTCATGGAGGAAGGTCAATCTTGGAAGCTCTGTCTGAAGCAGTGGTTCCTCAACTTGTTCAAGTGTCAGAAACCTGACCAATCTTGGTGCTCCGTGGCCTACCAAGAAGACAGCTGAACTGAGCGCCACACATGCAGTGTTCTGCAACAGGAGGTGCACCACATCCTGGAACCTAGTATAAGCATACAGCAGGCATCCAAGGTGTGAGGTGAGGTGTGTAGGAAGAAAGCTGAAGTGGAGAAAATCAGCTTAGCTTTGCTATAAACAGGAAAAGCCATCTTCATCCAATTTCAGGGCCAGAGATCTTGGGACATGGTGAAGAGTATTTTAAACAGTTGGGTTGATCAGCTATGGTTCATGGTCTTATTAAAACAGCTAGTAACAGCCAGGCGTGGTGGCTCACAGCTGTAATCCCAGCACTTTGGGAGGCCGAGGCGGACAGATCACTGAAGTCAGGAGTTCAAGACCAGCCTAACATAATGAAATCCCATCTCTACTAAAAACAAATTGGCCAGGCATGGGGGTGGCCACCTGTAATCCCAGAACTTTGGGAGGCCAAGGTGGATAGATCATTTGAGGTCAGGAGTTCGAGGCCAGCCTGGCCAACATGGTGAATCCCTGCCTCTACTAAAAATGCAAAAATCAGCCAGGCATGGTGGTGGGCACCTATACTCCTAGCTACTCGGGAGGCTGAGACAGGAGAATTGCTTGAGCCTGGGAGGTGGAGGCTGCAGTGACCCGAGATCATGCCACTGCACTCCAGCCTGGGCAAGAGAGTGAGACTCTGTCTCAAAAAAAAAAAAAGTTTCATATCTCAGATATCAGTAATTTAGTGTTCAATAAAGTAGGAAATGAGTGATATAACTCCTTATTATAAAACATGCATACCTCCTCAGAGAACATAGTACGATAATAGTATATAAAACTAACAGGATCAAAAGCCTTCATTCCCATAAACAATAATCAGAAGATGTAATGGAAGAGGAAAACCCCATTTACAGCAACAATAAAGACAAAACACTTAGGTATAAACTGGAGGCATGTTAAACCTGTATGGGATAAAACTTTAAAATGTGTTTCAGGAAGTATGATTTTGGGAGGAAAAGAGAAAAATGTGTGTTTCATGAAAGGCACAATAGTACATGGAAATCAATGGAAAGACAGTCCTTGCTCTTGGAAGACAGATGAGTGCAAGACAGGGCCCGAGAGCATGTGAGGATGACCCCAGATAGCCTGACAAGGGGGTCTTGTAAAGGGATGTTCAGACTGACCTATTCAAGGCCCATCTTGTGCCTTCCCTGCCACAACCCTGGGATCAGCCATTTCTCCCAGGAGTCCTGGTCCATGTTTGTGGGGGATGGTATTTAGGAGCTGTGTTGTGGGTACTTGGAGTGCTTAGTGCCACTGGGATGTTAATGCATCTAAGTCCTTTCAGCATTTCTGTATTAGTCCATATTCACACTGCTGATACAGAAATACCTGAGACTGGGTAATATATAAAGAAAAAGAGGATTAGTGGATTCACAGTTCCACGTGGCTGGGAAGGCCTCACAATCATAGCAGGAGGCAAAAGGCATGTCTTGTATGGCAGCAGACGAGAGAAAATGAGAACCAAGCAAGAGGGGTTTTCCCCTTATAAATCAGATCTCATGAGACTTATTCACTACCATGAAAACAGTACAGGGGAAACTGATCCAATTATGTCCCACCGGGTCCCTCCCACAACACATGGGAATTATAAGAACTACAATTCAAGATGAGATGTGGGTGGGGACACAGCCAAACCATATCAGTTCCAAAAATGAAAAATTTTTTTTCCTTTTTTTTTTTTTTTTGAGACAGAGTCTTACTCTGTTACCCAGGCTGGAGTGCAGTGGTGTGATCATAGTTCACTGCAGCCTCCATCTCCCAGGCTTAAGCAATCCTTCAACCTCAGCCTCCTAAATAGCTGTGACTATAGGTGTGTGCCATCATGCTCAGCTAATTTTTTATTTTTGTAGACAGGAGGTCTCACTGTGTTGCCCAGGCTGGTCTTGAACTCCTGATCTCCAGCCATCCTCCTGACTCAGCCTTCCAAAGTGCTGGGATTACATGTGTGAGCCACTGCACCTAGCATGATTCACTTTTTTTTTTTTTTCTGATGCAGTTTCACTCCTGTTGCCCAGGCTGGAGTGTAATGGCGTGATCTTGGCTTACTGCAACCTCTGCTTCCCGGGTTCAAACAATTCTGCCTCAGCCTCCCGAGTAGCTGGGATTACAGGCATGTGCTACCACACCTGGCTAATTTTGTAGTTTTTAGTAGAGATGGAGTTTCTCCATGTTGATCAGGCTGGTCTCCAACTCCCGACCTCAGGTGATCCGTCTCTCCCCTTGGCCTCCCAAAGTGCTGAGATTACAGATATGAGCCACTGTGCCCAGCCTTTTTTTTTTTTTTTTTTTAAAGCCAGAGTCTCACTCTGTCACCCAGGTTGGAATGGTGTGATCTCGCCTCGTTGCAACTTCCATCCTCCCAAGTTCTATCAGTTCCCATGCCGCAGTCTCCCAGGTAGCTGGGATTACAGGTGTGTGCCACCACGCCTGGCTAATTTTTGTATTTTTAGTAGAGATGGGGTTTTGCTATGTTGGCTAGGCTGGTCTTGAACTCCGGACTTCAAGTGATCCACCCACCTCAGACTTCTGAAGTGCTGGGATTATAGGAGTGAACCACTGCACCTGGCCAACTTCTAATGAACAGAATATGGCAAAAGCCCAGGGAAATCACTTCTGAGATTAGGGTCCAAAGAGACTGTGGCATCCATCTTGTGTGTGACCCCTCTTGTGTGCGCTCGCTCTAAGGCAAGCCAGCTGTTGTGTTGTGAGCTTCCTTGTGGAGAGGCCCATATTCCAAGGAACTGAGGGCAGTCTTTGAGCAATGACCTTGGAGGACTGAGTCCTTACAATATTCATGTGTGTGAGCTTGGGAGTGGATCATTCCAGACAAGCTTTCAGATGAAATCGCAGCCCTGGCAGACACTTTGACCACAACTTGGTGAAACCTTGAGGCAGAGGCACAGAGTTCAGCCACGCCCACCTTCCTGACCCCCAGATACTGAGAGAAAATAAATCTTCTTTTAGGCTGTTAAATGTTAGGTTAATTTGTTACACAGAAATAGGAAACAGATGCAATCTTCTACCAGCAAAGAAGAATGAACCTTCTTTGCTTGTCACCTTTGGATTTCTGAGGCAACAAGGTACATCATACTTAATATGGCTGCCAAGCACTAAGTTACTGGGTAACTTAAAAGCATGATTTTTTTTTTTTTTTTTTTTGAGATGGGGTCTGGCTGTGTTGCCCTCATCATAGCTCACTGCAGCCTCCATCTCCTAGGCTCCAGCAATCCTCTCACCTCAGTATCTGGAGTATCAGAAACTACAGGCACGTGCCACCACACCCGGCTAATTTTTATTTTTTTTAATTAATTTTTTAAGACAATCTCACTCTGTCGTCCAGGCTGGAGTGCAGTGCCACGAACTCAGCTCGCTGCAACCTCCACCTCCCGGGCGCAAACGATTCTCCTGCCTCAGCCTCCTGAGTAGCTGGGATTACAGGCATGCGCCACCACGGCCGGCTAATTTTTGTATTTTTAGTAGAGGCGGGGTTTCACCATGTTGGCCAGGCTAGTCTCCAACGCCTGAGCTCAAGCGATCCGCCCGCCTCAGCCTCCCAAAGTGCTGGGATAAAAGGCGTGAGCCACTGAGCCCGGCCACAGGTATTATTAAAATAGTATCCACCCTGTATATTTACTTTTTAGCACCTATGCTGATTTTTTAATTCAGCACGAAGTTTGAGTCCTATTTGTGTTATTCGCAACAGCCGTAGCTCACCCATTTCGACTGCGAGTGGAGCTCCATGCCCTGGACCCTCGGAGGAGGCCCCACCCCGTGGGCGCCCTGCCGGCCGGGGCAGCTGCACCCCAGACCCTCCTGAGCGCTGCAGGGCCCGAACCCAGTCATCTGCAAGTGTACCGGGCAGAGCTGGTTACCTGTTACCTTGGCAACCGGCTGCTATCCTAGCAACTCGAAGCCCCTAGAGATGGCGTCACTAGCCCGCGCCTAGGCCTGGCTCCGATACCCGTGCTGCCGACGTTTGCCATTAGCCGGCGGAGAGACTGACGCAGATTTCGCCCAATGGGAAGCTCCACCCTCTTGAAGGTAGGACTAACGCGTACCTGAGGTGCGGGTCCCTGCCGGAAGCCGCAGTCTGCGGCTCTGCTGGGCAAACGCAGGTGGGCAAGGTGGACGCAGGTAGGCGCGTGGGATCCCGGCGGGGTGGCTGGCGGGTCAGGGCGCCAAGGAGACCCAGAGCCCCGGGGCGGGCTCCCGCGGGGCTCCGCCCCTTCCACGTGGGTGCGTGAAGGCCTGGCGCGTGCGACCTGGCGGCGGCTTTGGGGTCTGCAGTGCTGGGAAGGCCCGGCGGGGGCTCCGACGTCCGCAGCGCCTCTGGTTTAGCCCGGCGCGGGCGAGCGGAAGGGACGCCGCTGGCTCCTAGTTCTAGGCCGTCAGCCCTCGCGGTGGCTCTGGTTTCATTGTCTTCCTTTGAAGACGCGAGTTAGAATTCATTGAGCCCTGATTGCACCCCGAGGCTTTCAGTTCTCACTTTCTCTTTATTTTTTATTTTTTATTTTTGAGGCAGTGTCTCGTTGTGTCACCCAGGCTGAAGTGCAGTTGCGTGATTATAGCTCACTGCAGCCTCTACCTCCTGGGCCCATGTCGTCCTCCCGCCTCATCCTCCCGTGTAGCTGGGACCACAGGCCCACGCCACCATGCCCGGATAATTTTTAAAAATGTTTTTTGTAGCAATGATGTCTCACTATATTACCCAGGCTGATCTTAAATTCTTGGGCTCAAGCGATGGTTCCTCCCACCTCGGCCTCCCAAAGTGCTGAGATTGCAGGCATGAGCCACCGCGGCCGGCCTTACTTTTCATCGTAAGCATGCTTTCCATTTCCTTCCTTCCATCATTCATTCATTGTTTAAAAAAAAAAAAAACATTCATAGGGTTCCTTTTGTGTGTCAGCACTGTTCAGGGCATTGGGCTGCAGCCGTAAACAAGTGGAGACAAGTCTGTGACCTAGTGAACTTACTTTCTGGAGGGGAGAGACAGATGAACAGGGTGCACAGAGCAGGTGGTGATAAGTGCCATGGAGAAGATGAGAACGGGGGGGTCGAGAGTGGAGAGGAGGAGGAGTGAGGCACCAGAACCTATTCCTCTACCTATTCCAGGTAGAGGAAACAGCAGGTGCAGATGTAAACAACAGGGAGCCCAGTGTTGCTGGGCCAGTTTAGGCACAGAGAGAGAAAGAGGAGGTGCGGCCCCAGAGATGTGGGGTGGGGCCAAGGCTGTCGTGGGGACCTTTCCAAGCTCCAAGAATCTTACTTTTCCTCCAGGTGGAAGGGGGGTCAGTTTGGGAAGTTTTCAAGTGAAGGTGACACACAACCTGATTGAGGAGTTTAGAAGCCATTGTGAGAGGTGGTGGCTTGCACCGGGATACCCGGATGATTGTAAGGGAGTCACATTTTGGGTGTATTTCAGTGGTAAACCAATGGGAGCTGGTGGTGGGTTGGCTGAGTGTGTGAGAAAGAGAGGAGCTGTGGATGCACAAAGGTTTTCAGCTTGAGTTGCAATGTGAACTTCATCAGATAGATGTTTATGGAAAGAATGAACACTAGGAAGATCAGGTTTGTGAAGGATGATCAGGAGTTTTGATTATGAATTCTTAAGCTTGCGATGATCTGTGTGTAGATGGTATATATGCGATACATATAGTTATATATACAGTTTATATACACACACACACATATATATAAATTTTGAGATGGAGTCTGGTTCTGTTGCCCAGGCTGGAGTGCAGTGGCGCTATCTCAGCTCACTGCAACCTCCAAGTGATTCACTTGCCTCAGCCTCCCAAGTAGCTGGGATTACAGGCAGGCGCCAGCACGCCTGGCTAATTTTTGTATTTTTAGTAGTGACAGGGTTTTGCCATGTTGGCCAGGCTGGTGTGGAACTCCTGAACTCAAGTGATCCCCCTGCCTCGGCTTCCCAGAGTGCTGCAATTACAGGTGTGAGACACCATGCCTGACCATACACACTGTACACACACACACACACACGTATATATATGCATACACACGTGTAATATGTGTATAAACAGCATGTGGCCGGGTGCAGTGGCTCACACCTGTAGTCCTAGCACTTTGGGAGGCCGAGGTGGGGGGATCACTTGAGGTCAGGAGTTCAATATATACATGTATATATGTGTGTATGTACATGTATATTACCATGTATGTATATAATCATACAAAGACACAGTTGAGTTGGCAGTGTAGTTCAAGGAGAGGGTTAAGAAGAGACCTGTAAATGAGGAAACAAAGTCATCAGCGGCTAGTTGGTATTTAAAGCCACATGACCAAATGGGATCACTGAGGGAGTGAAGAGGCTGGGCACTAAGCCTGGGTCCTTCAGTGTTCAAGGCAGGGCGATTAAAAGGTCAGAGCAAAAGCAGGAGTTGTGCTGTCTGTGCTGGATGCCAAGTAAAAAACGCCTGTCAAGAGAGAAGGAAGAGGCTGGGTGCAGTGGCTCACGCCTATAATCCCAGCACTTTCAGAAGCCGAGACAGGTGGATCACCTGAGGTCAGTGGTTTGAGACCAGCTTGGCCAAAATGGTGAAACCCCGTCTCTACTAAAAATATAAAAATAAGCCAGGTGTGGTGGCGCATGCCTGTAATCCCAGCTACTTGGGAGGCTGAGGCAGGAGGACTGCTTGAGACCGGGAGGTGGAGGTTGCAGTGAGCTGAGATTTTGCCACTGCACTCCAGCCTGGCCAACAGAGCGAGACTCTGTCTCAAAAAAACAGAGAAGGCCGGATCAACAGTCCGACATTGTTAGATCAAATAAGTTGCATACTGGGGGTCGGCAATGGGATTTAGCCACATGGGTGTCATTGTGGTAGGGTGGTTGGGGCAAAAGCCTGATGGGATAGGGGAGAAAAGAAGTCAGAGCCACGACAGGTAGGTGATTATTTATTTATTTATTTATTTAGAGACACAGCCTCACTCTGTTGCCCAGGCTGGAGTGCAGTGGCATGATCTTGGCTAACTGTAACCACCTCCCCGGGTCAAGTGATTCTCCTGCGTCAGACTCCCGAGTAGCTGAGACTACAGGCAGGTGCCACCACACCTGACTAATTTTTGTATTTTTGGTAGAGATAGAGTTTTGCCATGTTGTTAGGTCTGGTCTCAAACTCCTGACCTCAAGTGATCTGCCCTCCTTGGCCTCCCAAAGTGCTAGGATTATAGGCGTGAGCCACTGTGCCCGGCCTGTTTATTTATTATTTTTGTAGAGACAGAGTCTTGTGTTGTTATGGCTGGTCTCAAACTCCTGGGCTCAAGTGATCCTCCTGTCTCAGCCTCCCAAAGTGCTGGGATTACAGGCATGAGCCCTTGACCCTTGCCAGGGTAAACAACTCGTGAGACTTTTCTGCAGAAGGGAGCTGAGAAGTGGGGTGTACATTGAAGGGCACGTGGAGCCAAGAGAGTTTAAGATGTGGGAGGTTGCAGTTGCCTCAGCAGAATGCAGGAGCTAAGGAGGCCAGATACGGAGAGTTGCTCAGAGCGATACCCTTAAGCAGGCGAGGGCAAGGAGACCTTGCGCAGGAGTCAGCGTTCACCTTGCTGGGAGCACACGCCTGCTGGCCAATGGGTAGGCGTAGCGGGAGCTACAGCAGGAAGTTCCCTCTGATTGTATTTGTGTTCTCAGTGACCGGGAACTAAGGTCATCCGATGAGAACAGAGAAACGGGAGACGTGGGAGGCTTGAGGTAGGAGAGGTGAAAGAATGAGTCATCCTGGGAAAGGGCTGGAGTAGGGACGTGTAGCAGAATTGCTGGGCAGCACTGAAATCCACGTGAGGTTAGTGGTTGTTTATTTATTTATTTATTTATTTTTTGAGGCAGGGTCTTGCTCTGTTGCCCAGGCTGGTCTTGAACTGCTGGACTCAAGTGACCCTCCCATCTTGGCCTCCTGAGTAGCTGGAACTACAAGGGCTTTCTACCATGCCTGGCTAATTTTTGAATTTTTGTAGAGATGGCATCTTGCCATGTTGTCCTGGCTGGTTTCAAAATCCTGGGCTCAAGTGATCCTCCCACCTTGACCTCCCAAGTTGCTGGGATTACAAGTGCCACCATGCCTAGCCCGTATTTTTAAATAGTATCCTTAGGCTGGGCGTGTTGGTTTATGCCTGTAATTCCAGGACTTTGGGAGGCCAAGGTGGGCGGATCACCTGAGGTCAGGAGTTTGAGACCAGCCTGGCCAACATGGTGAAACCCTAATAAAAATTCAAAAAATTAGCCAGGCATGGTGGCGCATGCCTGTAGTCCCAGATACTCAGGAGGCTGAGGTGATAGGATCACTTTAACCCAGGAGGTAGGGGTTGCAGTGAGCCGAGATTGTACTACTGCACTCCAGCCTGGGCAACAGAGCGAGACTCTTATCTCTAAAAAAATTAAATAAATAAATAAATAAATAAGTAGTATGGTTATAGTGAGATTTTTTTTTGCTTGTTTACCACTTTGAGGCATAATCTATTGGTATCCTACTCTGATAGATGTGCTTCAGTTTCCTCATCTGTGCACCTACCTCACTGGTCACTAGAATTAAATGGGCTAATATATGTGATCTCTTAGCATAGGACCTGGCTGGTTGTAAGTTTTCAGTGCACACAGATTTTAGTAGTGAGTGTTACCGTGAGTGGCTCCCTCCAAATCTTCTTCCTTTTTAATAGAAATTTATCTGAATCACTAGATTTTATTTGCAGAAAGGCCTATAAGGAAAAATAATGTTGATGAAGGGTCTTGGTGCTTTCTGACAGAGTGATGTCAAGCCCCGCATGTGCTGCTGATACCGCAGGCGAGTGCAGTCATGGCCGGGAACCACGCTGTACTGCCTTTTTTTTTTTTTTTTTTTTAAATTGGAGACAGCATCTCACTCTGTCGTCCAGACTGGAATGCAGTGGTGTAATCTTGACTCACTGTAACTTCTGCCTCCTGGGTTCAAGTGATTCTCTCGCCTCAGCCTCCCCGGTAGCTGGGATTACAGGCACTCACCTACCTGCCTAGCTGATTTTTGTATTTTCAGTAGAGACGGGGTTTCACCATTTTGGTCAGGTGGTCTCAAACTCCTGACCTCAGGTGATCCACCCGCCTCAACCTCCCAGAGTGCTAGCATTACAGGCATGAGCCATTGAGCCCAGTCTTGC
>NW_016107703.1:661567-662894 GCF_001604975.1 Cebus imitator
TTTTTTTTTCAGAGACAGGGTCTCTCCCTCTGTCACCCAGGCTGGGGTATAGTGGCATGATCATGGTTTACTGCACCCTTGAACTCTGGGGCTCAAGTGATTCTCCTGTCTCAGCCTCCCAAGTAGCTGGGATTTCAGGCACACCACCATGTCCAGCTAATTTTAAAAAATATGTATTTTGGGTCCATGTGTGGTGGCTCACGCCTGCAATCCCAACAGTTTGGGAGGCCAAGGTGGGAGGATCGCTTGATCCCAGAAGTTTGAGACCTGTCTGGGCAACATGGCAAAACTGCATTTTTACAAAAAATACAAAAATTAGGTGGGCATGGTGGCATACACCTGTAGTCCCAGCTACTCCACAGGCTGAATTGGTAGGATTGCTTGAGCCTGGGCGGTTGAGGCTGCAGTGAGATGTGATTGTGCCACCGCAATCCAGCCAAAATTTTTTTGTAGTGACGGGGTTTCACTATGTCACCAGGCTGGGCATACTGCTTGATTTTTTGTAGAAAAAATGCACAAATGTGGTTCTCACAACAAACATTATAGCAAATGATCTTTCTCCCATTTATTTATTTATTGTTATTGTAAAGTAGCACTTGGGTGTTACATTTTTTAATTTATGGTAAATAAGTTGAGAGGGATTATAGGTTTTTCCCAGTATATGGAGGGGTTGTGCAACCATTACCACAATGTAATTTTAAAACTTTTCCTTCTCCCAAAAGAAGCCCTGTTCCCCTTAGCAGTCATCATTCTCGCCTCGGTTTGCCCTGTCCTGAAAAAACCTCTCATCTCCTTCCAGTCTTTATAACCTACTTAACCTGAGCATTTCACAGGAATGGAATTATGCAGTGGGCAGTCCAGGGTACCTGGCTTCTCTTACCTGGCGGTGTTTTCTAGGTTCATCTGTATTGTGGCGTGGGTCCGTCTGTCATTTCCTTTTATGGCTGAATAGTGTCCCCCGCACGAATACGTCACATTTTGTTTACCCCCTTCACTCGTTGATGGACAGACACTGGGCTTGTTTCCACTGCTTGGATTTTAGGCACAACACTGCCATGATCATCATTGTACACATTTTTCTGTAGCTGTGTTCATTTCTCTTTGATTGGCATTTCCTAAATGGCCCATGGTGGTGAGCCGCGTTCCGTGTGCTTACTGGCCCTTCGTGTATCTTCTTTGGAGAGATGGCTATTCAGATGCTTTCCCCATGTAAAAACTGGGTTATTTGTCTCTTATTATTGAGTTGTTAGAGGTCTTTATATATTCCGGTTATTAGTCTTGTCAGATACGTGATTTGCAGGAATTTTTTTCCAATATTATGGGTGGT
>NW_016107703.1:662934-690706 GCF_001604975.1 Cebus imitator
TTTTTTTTTTTTTTTTTTTTTCAAAGTATTACTGTCTTTATTATGGTATAGGGTAGTATTTTATACATTAGCTAATTTTAGAGTAAAAACATTTATGTAGAGAAACCGCTGCACAGATAGCTCCAACTTAAATTAGAAAATATTTTCTCTGTAGAAAATAGTAAAAATTATAACATTTACCTAGTAAGTTCATTTAAACCAAATAAGTAGCTAAATACATTATACATTTATAAATACAGGTTGAATTCTGGGATCCAGGAAATCTTTAGTTTCATTTATTGAAATGGCCATTATTTTAAGTTATGTGAAGTGAAATTTCTTTCTTTTTTTTTTTTTTTTGAGACCAAGTTTCACTCTTGTTGCCCAGGCTGGAGTGCAATGATGCAATCTTGGCTCACTGCAACCTCCGCCTCCCGGTTCAAGTGATTCTCCTGTCTCAAGCCTCCCAAGTAGCTGGGATTAGAGGCTTGCGCCACCACACCCAGCTAATTTTGTATTTTTAGTAGAGACAGGGTTTCTCCATGTTAGTCAGGCTGGTCTCAAACTCCTGACCTCAGGTGATCTGCTCGCCTCAGCCTCCCAAAGTGCTAGGATTACAGGCATGAGCCACCACACCTGGCTGTGAAGTGATATTTCTATTAATATTCCCTCTTAATTTATGCCTGATTATTTTTCTTTATGCTAAATCCATAATCCACAACTGTTCTTTTCTAAAGGATGGGTACCGTATCCTTTTTATCTGCTTGATAAGGTACCCATGTCTATCCAAATAAATGGTTCGGCTGTTATTACAGCATGCCCAGAATTTGGGCAAAACCAGAATCTAATAAATTACGCTGTCACCTCATATCCATGGCTTGATGGGAAGCCATGAGGAACAAGGGTGAAGTGATAAAACTGGCAAGTGGGTCAAGGAATAAAAGCCACGAGAATTCTGAGACCAGAGGGCAAGACAGATGTAGTCAGGATTTAAGGACTGAGCTGAAGTTCAAACAGAAAAAGAATGTTGCCTTAAGGATCAGGAGCTGAGCTGGCTGTCAGAGCCCCTAGTACACAGTGAGCAAATGAGGGGCGGTTAAAGAGAAAGACTGGATTCAGCAGGAGAAACCAGGACCTAGAAAGATTCTAGGTGTTCATGGTAATTATGTGAAAACAAGACAGACCATGTGACTTTAAATTTCCTAGCATATAGTATGTTCCAGGATTCCCAGTGCAGAATCTCTGGAAGTGAAGGCAGGAAGAGAACGCCACTCTAAGTTCCTGTGCTGTGTGGAATGTTTCCCAGAGGAAGAGTATCTGAGGTATCAGGCAGAGTTATGCGGCCAGGGCTACATGAGTTCTTCAGTTCCCTCAAAACAACTTCACCAAGTACAATTTGTCTTCAAAGGAAGCCTCCAGGCAGCTAAAACAAACTTGCATCAGAGATTGAGTTTAACAAACAGATCCTGTGCTGTGTGGCTTTAGGAACTGGAGCACTGACTATTTAAAACTCCCAGCTTGCGGGCTCGAAGTTAACCTCTAGAAACATTAGTGATCTGTGAGTTTTCACCATTAAAACAACGCTTTAGCAGGCAAATTCTTCTCTTTGCTCTCCATTTATGAATTTGTTACCTTTTTGCATTTGATTTTTTCAGTGTATTTTTTTTTTACATACTCTTCAGCAGTGCAAATCTGTCTCCTCCTCCCTAAATAATGTTGGTAAACAGTGTTAATCTTCCAATAGGAAGAGGTGGAGTACATTATCATGTAAGCACCATTTATCCAGCCTTCTTACAAAGAAAGCTATGAGACACCTTATACATTTGAAATTCCTTAAAGACTGTGTCTTTCTATTAAAATGTACTTTTATATCTACTATCTGTGAAGAATTCACTGAGGCATGAATCACCTTATTATGAGAAGCTAAAAACATATCAAAATGCACAGAAGTATAGGTAATCTATATCAAACATACTACATCTTCCAATTCTAGAGCATACACCGTCTTAAACTGTATTGCAGCCCAGCTGAGTTCAAAATCTTGTTTCAAAATGTTGCTTGGTATTAAGTCTCAGTAGGCAAATAATAGGACCACACAGGAAACTGAGAAACTGTTCGGCAGGTACATTCCCTTAAGTATTTACTTTAGGGAAGGACACTTTTTAGTATAAAGACTGGTGAACTCACAAAGTATAGGCAGATACATGCTTGATTGTATCTCCCTAATCTGTAGATAATGTCTTTGAATAAAAATGTAATGAATTCATACACCTTTCAAAAGGAAAGACTGATGAAGAAGTCACAATACAGTTACAAATGATAATGACCAGATGAAATAATTTAGATGAAGCTTGCCTATGTCTGAAGGAGATAGAGACTCAGCAAGTGGTCAGAAGGAAGCACAATGTGCTTTTACCTTTGCATGAAAAATCATGTTCAGTTCTATATTGCCAAATATAATTCTCCTTTTTTGTGTACATCTTCGATTTCTAGTTATTGACTGATTGCTTTACTGAAACTCTGCTTCTGGCCTTTGTTTTGGGATCTGCCTCCTGATCGCTGTCCTCTCAGGCCTCTGTCGCCTTCCCGCCGTCCTCTGAATCTTCTGTTTCCATCCCGCTGTCCCATGAAGCCATGACTGCCTTCCTGCTGACCCCTGAAGCCTCCCTATCCTTCCCATGGTCCTTCTAGCTCTGGCTGCTCTGTGGCCACGGAGAGCTGCCAGTGTCATGAATCATGCCATTTCTTCTGTATTTCTGTTACTGATGCGGTGGGTATATCAGAGCACACACTCAGCTTTCCTTTGAGAAAGACCATTCCCTTCACTTTGAAACCAGTCTCCTCACCTAGCTGCTCTTTACGTTCTTTTTAAGCCTAACTAATATTTGGCATTTCAGCTGACCACTGCAAGATCATGGTCACAAAACCCACATTTGAGTTGATCAAGGAGCGCTGGTCTGTGGACATGGCACCTGAATTACTGGGAAAGTGCTGCTGCCAGAACTTCCACAGCTCCCTTCTCTTCTATCAGCTTCTCAGCTGGTTGCTTGAAGTAATTGATGGCAGTAGGAGGCATGGCATCCAAAAGCCTGATGGCATCTATGCTGGAGGCTTTTGTTACTTCTGTTGCAGAAGGAACACCTATTTGTTTGAACTTAATTCCCGATTTTTGTTCCACTTGTACTGATTGATATTCTTCTTATGCTCATAAAAGCAGGTGCACCCCCATCCTTCCAGCTCTGCCTGCCCTCCTGGATGGATGAATGTAGGACTCCACATCCTGTGGTAGGGAGCTTTGTGTAACCAAATCAACCTCAGGGATGTCTAACCCACATGCAGCAGCATTGGATGCCACCAAAACTGCCATTTCTAAGACTTTTCAGGGTGATTTCCCTTTGCTCCTGTGCAATGTCTCCATGCAATGACTTGGCATCCTGCTTTATAGACGAATTCTGGGACAGCTCCTGGGCTTCTTTCTTGATCTTACAAAAGATGATAGTGTGCCTTTGATGACCACTGTATATTCAGATGACATCCCCAATGATTGCTGCCCTCTGAGTCCAGTGGCACTTCATAGCCAGAGGGTCCACAGTTATTGCCGTCTTCTGAGTCTTTTTACCAATCAGGTCTCCCGTTCATATGTAGATTTCAGGTATTTCTTGGCAACATTAAATAACCAATGAGGGCAAGTTGCAGAAAAAAGCAATGTTTGGGGATTGTCTTCAGAATCTTTCTCGTAGGCCACACTTAAAATCTCTTCCACTGGTCGGGTGCGGTGGCTCAAGCTGTAATCCCAGCACTTTGGGAGGCCGAGGTGGGTGGATCACGAGGTCAAAAGATCAAGACCATCCTGGTCAACATGGTGAAACCCCGTCTCTACTAAAAATACAAAAAATTAGCTAGGCATGGTGGTGTGTGCCTGTAATCCCAGCTACTCAGGAGGCTGAGGCAGGAGAATTGCCTGAACCCAGGAGGCGGAGGTTGTGGTGAGCCGAGATCGTGCCATTGCACTCCAGCCTGGGTAACATGAGTGAAACTCCGTCTCAAAAAAAAAAAAAAAACCTCTTCCACTTGAGCAGCAAATCCCATATCCAGCGTCTAGTCAACCTCATCCAGGACAACATCCTTCAGTTTGATGAGATCTAGTTTCCGTTCTGTATTTGGTCTTTGATATGACCTGGCGTGCCAACCAGGATATCAATCCCATTCCTCATGCCTTCAAATTGACCTCCGTAGGGAGTTTCACTATAAAAACAAGACACTGACACTTTTTTGTGATGTCACTGAAGTCTTTGCTTGCTTGATTTGTCAGCTCTCTTGTAGGTGCAAGAACCAGCCCCTGAGGGAGACGCCTCTCTTCTTGCCCTGCAGTTCCCCATGAAGTTTCTCAGTCAAAGGGATGGTGAAGGAAAATGTCTCCCCAGTTCCTGTCTGCACCCGTGCAATTAAGTCCTTCCCGCTGTAAACATAACAGAAGGCTTTGCTTGTACAGGAAGTAGGAAGGTCACTCCTGGGCCTTTGAGAAGCTTACTAGTTTCTTCAGATATGGGAAAATTGGAGAAGTCGCCTTCGGAAATACCACGGGTATTTCCTGCCCTATTTCACTGTTACTTTCTTCACTGGCAGCTTCACTGGGGTTACAGTGAGGTTCAGAATGAGGAAATCCATTCTCCAGTTTGGATTTCTCTCTAGTTTTTCCATTCAGTTCCTTTTATTTCTTTATCTTCTTGGGCTTAGGAGCATCAATTTATTCCTCAGAAGGCTCCTCATTTTTTAATCACTTGTTTGGTTTTAGAAGAAACCACTTTCTTTTCAATGGGCTCCTTTTTATTTCTCTCAAACTCTTGGTTTTAGGAGAAATGTCATCTTCAGATGGCTCCTTTCTTTTTTGCCTTTTTGGATTTAGGAGAATTCATGTCAACTTCAGAAGGCTCTGCTCTCTTTTTAACTTGTTTAGCTTTGGGGGAGACAGTTTCTTCCTCTTCTGCTGTCTCTTCAGTCCTACTAGATTTTGGCTCCTCTTTTTTCTCTTTCTTCTCGGCTTGCTTTCACAGCGTCTCTACTTTTTTCATTGCGGTGTCTGGTTCCAAACCAGTGTCAGTACGGAGTTTTCCTGACATCTTCAGTGCAGGCTACCCAGGCCGACTGGTCTTCTCAACTGTGTGGAGAGGAACTTTATTTCTTTTTATTTAGACAGGATCCCACTCTGTTGCCCAGGCTGGGATGCAGTGGCATGATCATGGCTTATTATAACCTGGACTTACTGAGCTCAGGTCATCCTCCCACTTCAGCCTCCCAGGTAGCTGGCACTACATGTGTATCACCATGCCTGGCTATTTTTTGTATTTTTTTGTAGAGACGAAGTCTCGCTATGTTGCCCAGGCTGATCTTGAACTCCTGGGTTCAAGCAGTCCTCATACCTCATACTCCCAAACTGTTGGGATTACAGGCATGAGCCACCACGCACGGCGTGGGTTTTCTTTCTGCTTCATTTTTTGTAGAGATGTGGTCTCGCTATGTGGCCAGGACTGGTGTGGAACTCCTGGCCTCAAACGCTCCTCCTGCTTTGGCCTTCCAAAGTGCTGGGATTACAGGCATGAGCCACTGCACCTGGCCTGTTTACGTTCTTGCTGGCATCCTTTGCAGCACAAAAGTTGTTTTGGTTTTTTTTGAGACGGAGTCTTGCTCTGTCACCCAGGCTGGAGTGCAGTGGCATGATCTCAGCTTAATGCAACTTCTGCCTCCCAGGTTCAAGCAGTTCTCCTGCCTCAGCCTCCCAAGTAGTTGGGATTACAAGTACGTGCCACCACACCCAGCTAATTTTTTGTGTTTTTATTGGAGACGGTTTCACTGTGTTAGCCAGGATGGTCTCAATCTCCTGACCTCATGATCCTCCCACCTCAGCCTCCCAAAGGAGGGTGTGAGCCTCCACACCCAGCCTGCAGCACAAAAATTTTTTATTTTGTTGTAGTCCAATTTATTATCTCATTTTTCCTCTGTCTTTTGCTGCTTATTTTTAGTGCCATATACGAGGCCATTGCCTAATCCAAGGTCATGAAGATTTACTCCTATTTTTTCTTCTAGTAATTTTATAGTTTTAGCTCTTCCATTTAGAACTCTGATTTATTTTGAGTTAATTTTGTCTATAGTGTGAGGTAGGGCTTTGAATCCATTCTTTTGTATGTTGGTAGCCAGTTGTCCTAGCACCATTTGTCTTTCCCACTGAATTGTCATGATAGCCTTGTTGAAAATCAGTTGACAGTAAATGAAAGTAAATGTCATTTTCCACGACAAACATTCATTATCTCAAAGATATGAGTCACTTTCCCTTGGAAGTCTTAAAAGAAACCTTTCCATAATATAGAAAAGTCTTTTATCCCTTTTTAGCAAATAGACATAGTGATTAAGTTTTTAAGTGATAACTTACAGAATGAAAATAGATTTGACTTAACTTTTATAGTAATGGGTATGTAAATATTTGCTGAACTTTTCTTCTTTCTCTCACAAAGTAATTGGCTGGCATGGTCTTTTGTCTTTTCAGAGCCCCTGTGTCAACAGTCTCTCATTCTTCCAAGATTTCTTATTATATAGCTAATTGAAATCTGCGGCCTCTGGCTTCTGATGCTTTTTAAAGATAAGGCTCAATTAAAGAATAAGAGGCTTGGAGTTTTCTGATTCCACAATAGTAATATTCTTTCAGTGTGTTGTTACCAGTGGCAGCCCTGGGTAGGATGGAGGGAGCCCTTGTGCAGGCTGTGCCCTTTGCTTTTCGACTTTCTCCTTGGTTTCTGGCCTCACCTGGCATTCCAGGCCCTCCTTGCCCTCCCCTGACTCTTTCTCACAGTGAGTGGTGTTTAGACCCGCATCTGGGCTCTAGGTGGGCTTAGTGCTGCCAAGCTCTTTCCATAATGATCATCCTTTTAAAACTGCTGCTCTGTCATAACCTTTCTTGCTTTACTCTTATTCTTCTTTTTTTAAACACAAAGTCTCACTCTTTTGCCCAGGCTGGAGTGCAGTGGTGCAGTCATGGCTCACTGCAGCCTCAACTCCTGGGCTCAAGCAATCCTCCCACCTCCACCTCCTGAGTAGCTGGGACTACAGGTGTGCATCGCCATGCATGGCCAATTTTTAAAAAATATTTTGTAGACATGGAGTCTCGCTATGTTGCCAGGCTAGTCTCAAACTCCTGTGCTCAAGCGATCTGCCCACCTCAGCCTTCCAGAATGCTGGGATGACAGGCGTGAGCCACTGTGCCTGGACTATTTTAATTTTGGGGTGGGATTTGGCTTTCTTGGTGGTTCTTTGTGGGTGTATGTCTGGGCTGGAGGCTATGTGGGGAAACAGCGTGTGTGCTGGGTGCACTGGCTGTTGAGCTCCTGTCTCCCGGCTTCATAGCGCCTCTGTGCTCAGCTCTGAGGCCCACACAGTCTCAGGCTCTGCAGGACACTTTTCTGTTCTCAAATCCTTTTAAGGCTCCACCCAGTAGGGGTGGCAGGGGAGACTGGGAGCTGTGTGGGGAGAAGTGTAGGGAGAGTGTGGGTGAGGGGGTGGGGACAGGGGCCTGGGGTCGGGCGGGGGGCTTCTTCCCTCTCCTGTTGTCCTGCCACCATTGCCTGCAGGAGGCTTTGCCGCAGCAGCAGGTGTGGGCCGGGTTTCTGCTTCTCCCTCCCAGAAGCAGCCTGGTCAGTCTCTGCCCGCACCACACCCCAGGTTCTTCCTTAGCATCCCTCCATCAGGGGCCAGCCCCTCCAACAGGCTCCCAGGGCTGGTGACCTCAGCTGCCTCTCTTGGTTCCCTCATCACACAGTCCCACAAAGGACCCTGGTTCCGCCGTGCCTGGACTTCTCTGTTGCTGTGCGTGGTGTTCTAGATACTGCTGTTCTGTGGAAAGGAGGCCTAATCAGATGCCCTCAAATGCCGCATCCACCCTCATATGTGGCCTGCTTCATGCTCCTTTTACTCTCAGAGGAGATCCTGGACTCACGGTGGTCCTTGAGCCCCTCTACCTATGGTGGCCAGGTGTCCTGTGATGCGCAGGGCCAGCATCCTCCACCTGTGTGGCGCCACGGCTTCTCTAGTTGATGGGAAGCATGAGTGAGCCCATGATAGGAGAAAGTGAAAACAATTCAAAATATTCAGTCATTAGGGAGAAGACAGATTTTCGCCTTTGGGATATTATGATACTGTCACCAAAAATGGTTCGCGCTTTCCCCTGGTCTTTTCATAGTTCGGAAAAATAGACGTGCAATTATTAGAAAATGTTCATGTTTTCAAAATTAAAAAAAATAAAATAAAACTTTGTGTTCATGTTCAGTTAGAAATACAGAATTATAATCCGTGTATGATTGCAGCTATGTTAAATAAAAACACTCAGAAAAAAGACCTAATGGGGCCAGACATGGTGGCTCACAGCAGTGGTCTCAGCACTTGGGGAGGCTGAAGCAGAGGATCGCTTGAGCCTCAGGGTTTGAGACCAGCCTGGACAACATAGCAAGACCCTGTCTCTACAAAAAAATTAAGTTAGCCAGGCATGGTGGCACATGCCTGTGGTCATAGCTACTCAGGAGGCTGAGGCAGGAGGATGGCTTGAGCCTGGGATTTCAAGGATGCAGTGAGCCAAGATCGTGCTACCACACTCCAACCTGAGTGACAGAGTGAGACCCTGACTCAAAAAATCCCAAAAAGACGGAAAGGAAATACACCAAAATGTCAAATTGATTATCTGTAGGTGACAGTGAGCCAAGATCTCACTACCACAATCCAGCTGGGGTGACAGAGTGAGACTCTGACTCAAAAAAACCAAAAAGACGGACAGGAAATACACCAAAATGTCAAATTGGTTATCCGTAGGTGATGAAACTTGGGGGTTTGAGTTTGCTTTAACTTGTATATGTTTTCTTTATTTTCTGAAATATTATTTTTTAATGGAGAGTGTCCTACTTTTTATTTAAAAATCTGATACGAGCCAGGCGCGGTGGCTCACGCCTGTAATCCCAGCACTTTGGGAGGCTGAGGCGGGTGGATCACAAGGTCAAGAGATCGAGACCATCCTGGTCAACATGGTGAAACCCCGTCTCTACTAAAACTACAAAAAATTAGCTGGGCATGGTGGCGCGTGCCTGTAATCCCAGCTACTCAGGAGGCTGAGGCAGGAGAATTGCCTGAACCCAGGAGGCGGAGGTTGCCGTGAGCCGAGATCGCGCCATTGCACTCCAGCCTGGGTAACAAGAGCGAAACTCCGTCTCAAAAAAAAAAAAAATCTGATATGAGCTAAGCCTTTTATTTCCTTGTCTTTAGCAGTTTACTTTCTCTGTTGCAGGATGGCAAAACAGAAGAGAAAAGTTCCCGAAGTGACGGAGAAAAAGAACAAAAAGCTGAAGAAGGCGTCAGCAGAGGGGCCACTGCTGGTCCCTGAGGCCATGCCAGATGGTGATGGAGCTGGCCCCCAGGTAAGGCCACCAGTGCCTCGCTGGCCCTGCCCTCTGGGATCCAGCTGTTACTTGATCGGGAGGGAGAGGGGGCGACTCTGCCTTCTGGTCTTTCTGTGGAGCGGAGGCTGGAACAGGTGTGGAGCCATGGATGGACTTGGTGCCTTCCAGAAGCAATTGTAGGACAAAGAAGAATTTTAGCGAATTTTGGGTTGGAACCCCATGACTGCCTTTCTTAGCTGCCAGGAAACTGCTGTTTTGGGTGCCATGTTGTATAGCGGACTTGGTGGCGGTGTGCAGGATGGGGAAGAGCCTGCAGCAGGCGTTTGTTTGTGCCCTGGGAAGGGGCAGGTGGCAGCTCCTTACCGGTATGGGTGCAGGGGTGTGGCCTGGAAGCCTGTGTTGAAAAACGCACATCTAGAAACATTCATATCTAATAACACAATAATTGTGAGTTTGAAAATCACCTGTTAGCATCACTTTTTAAACTGCGTGCAGTGGATTCTAACATTGAGATTTGAGTATCCACCACCATTCACTTGAAAAAAATACAGGAACAATCTTTTCCTAAAGTTATGCATTTTTATTCCTTGTTTTTTTGAAACACAGTCTCTGTTGGCCAGGCTGGAGTGCAGTGGCTCGATCTTGGCTCAGTGCAGCCTCCATCTCCTGGGTTCAAGTGATTCTCCTGTCTCAGCCCCCAAAGTAGCCAGGATTACAGGTGCACGCCACCAAACCTGACTAATATTTTGTATTTTTGATAGAGACGGGGTTTCACCATGTTGGCCACGATGGTCTTGAACCCCCAGCCTCAAGTGATCCTCCCACCTCAGCCTCCCAACAAGCTGGAATTACAGGTGTGAGCCACTGCAACTGGCCTGCATTTATTTATTTATTTTCTGAGGTGGAGTCTCACTCTGTCGCCCAGGCTGGAGTGCAGTGGTGCTATCTCAGCTCACTGCCACCTGTGCCACCCAGGTTCAAGCGATTCTCTTGCCTCAGTCCCCCAAGTAGCTGGTATTACAGGCGCATGCCACCACACCTAACTAATTTTTTGTATTTTTTTTTTTTTTTTTAAGACAGAGTTTCACTCTGTTGCCCAGGCTGGAGTGAAGTGGTGGGACCTTGGCTCACTGCAACCTCTACTGCCCGGGTTCAAGCGATTCTCCTGCCTCAGCCTCCCAAGTAGCTGGGATTACAGGTGCCTGCCACTGCACCCAGATTATTTTTTTAATATTTTTACAAAATAGATACATTTTGTATTTTACAAAATAGAGACTGGGTTTCACCATCTTGACCAAGCTGGTCTTAAACTCCTGACCTTGTGATCCATCTGCCTTGGCCACCCAAAGTGCTGGGATTACAGGCGTGAGCCACTGCGCTTGGCCGAATTTTTTGTATTTTTGATAGAGTTGAGGTTTCACCATGTTGGCCAGGCTGGTCTTGAATTCCTGACCTCAAGTGATCCTCCCTCCTTGGCCTCCCAACACACTGGAATTACCGGGGTCAGCCACCGCACCTGGGCTGCATTTTTATGTTCGAAAGTATTTCATTACTTACTGCATCATGTTTGTCCTCCACAAAAAGATTTATATGATTAAATTAGAAAATATAAAAAATTTTTGTTACCCACCAAGTTCTGAGTGTTAAATTTTTCTTCTGCATTGAGCTGTGTTTACCGTTAGTAGTATACACTTGATCAAAACAACATCATAGATTAGGAATTTTCACAGGTTATTCTACATAAAGTGAAATCGACGAGGCGTGTCGATGGTCAGGGCATTGTGACACTGTGTCATCACCCCACAGGAGGGCAGGGCCTTCCTTGTCGCTGCAGTTGGCCCATGCACCTGTGGATCGGGCTGTCATTGCCCAAGAGCGACCTGGTTTCCGTGGCCATTGTTCCTGTTCTCAGGTCAGATTTAGGTGCTGAGTGCCTTTGTTAACACAGATATGTAAACGGGAGTGAGAGTTTTGTTGCAGTAAACTAAGACCATTCTGTGATTTGGGGCACTTATTTTCAAAATTTATTTTTAAAGATCTATCAGTAAGTGACAGCTGGACTGGGTCCCTGAGTTTCTGGAAGAGTTGGAAGCCACCTGACTTGTGCTAGGGCATGGCGCTGGCTTGCTACATTTGTTCACTTCCCCAGGGTAATGCCGGGGTTCAAACTCTGCTGCTGTTTAGTGCTGGAGGTCCTGTGCCCGGGGCAGTATGCCATCATGAGATGTGGGGTGGCAGGGGCCCTGTTTTTCATTTGTTCACTTCCCCAGGGTGACGCCAGGGTTCAAGCTCTGCCATTGTTTCCTGCCAGAGGTCTCGTGCCTGGAGCAGTATGCCATCATGAGATGTGGGGTGGCAGGGGCCTTGTTTTTCATTGAATAAGAAAAGGGCTGCTGTGCAGAGCGGGGTGGAAAGGGTGAGTCTACGTTGGCCCTTCTTCAAAGTGGCTTCCAGCAGGAGGCAGGCACAGCTGGTGCTTGGAGGGGCCCCAAGGCCACCTGGCCACGGATGCGTGGGACAGTGGATGTGCCTGGTTGATGGGTGTAGCCCAGATCACTCTGAGATCCTGTCCAGTGAGGCAGCACTGAGCTCTTGGAAGTTGATGTGAAATCACGTCCACATCTACGGCTGCAGGCGGCTCAGCAGCCGTGGGTAGAGGGGAGAAAACAGGGGTGTGGGCCTGGAGGAGGTCCTGGCCGTGTCTCGGAGGGTCATCTCTTGGCTGCCATCCCCCAAGGGGCGAGGGAAGCCAGACAGCACCCCCAGCACAGCCATACAGCTTGTCCTAGGCTCTCTTTAGTGGGATACCAAAAGGCTACCCGGAGGCGGAGGCCTGGCAGGTACAGACATCCCGCGGCTCCTGTGCAGCGGTGAGGAGGTAGCCCAGCGTTCCACCCCAGCCTCGCTCTGAATTTTGGATCCTGCTCCTCAGGCTGTTGAATTCCTATCTCCCAGTCCGACTGCCTCTTCCTCATGCCTTCTTCACAACTTGAAGCCCAGTGATGCGGGTGCTTTTAGGTTCTTTTTGGTTTCTGGGTTCCAGATGGATGCTGGTTTCCCGAGAGCTTTTGACCTCTTGTTCTGTGATTCAACCCAGTTCCGATTCTGCAGCACCTCAGAGCCTCAGGCACATGTGATTTTGGTGGGCACAGCGTCATCCTGGACTTTGAGTTGAGTTGTGAGACTTCTGGGCCTCCCTTCTTGGTGTACCCTCCTCCTGCCTGATCCCCACGCAGGCCACTGGTCACTGGCAGGACCCGCAAGATGGTTTGGCTTATGGTGACTGGGCAGATGTTAAAACTCGCACCCAAGTGAGGGAGTGGTGTCTGTCCTTTTGTTTAAGTTGAAGTAATTTTTTTAAAGTATGTGAGTGTTTTTCATTATTAAAATACAAGTTGATTAAAAGAAAGCTGGAAAGCAAGAGGGAAGAGAAGAGAGCCTTTGTGTGTTTCCTTCAGCTCTCCTTTGAGGGCCGGGCTTCTGCTAGTCCGTAACACGCGGCTGCCGGCACAGTCACCCGCAGTATTGCTTGGCCCTCCAGCACCTGGCAAGGAGTTGGTCTCAGGCCTGCCCAGTTGAGCATTGGGGAGTGACCTGGAACTGGTTCCTTAGCCTTTGGAGGAGCTGGCAGCGGGAAGAGGGCCTGGGAAGCTGGGAATGCGGGCTCCACTCTTAGTGGAGCTGGGTTCGACAGCAGGGCTTGGCAGCCACGCACCTTCGGAGGGAGCTGGCGGAGGGAGTTGCCTTCGGCGGGATTGTCTACAAAGTGCATGCCCTGTGGCCAGTGTCCAGGCTGCTGGGAGGATTTTCAGATGGGTCTCTGTGACTGAGTGCAGGGGCCCGGGGGGCTCATGGTCTCCCAATGAAAAGGGGTGTCTCTGCTAATACAGATAGTTCTTTTCTGACTCTCCCCGGTTCTCATGGGAAATTGTTAAAAAAAAAGGTTTCAGGCCTTTTTTTTTGAAGTGGAACCTAAGTTCTTAGAATGGTGGGTGGCTAGGCCCGGGGAGCAGCATGCCTGGGCTCCAGAGGAGCTTGTGGAAAAGTACTGTGCTGGCTCCCTCCCCATCCCCCAGTGGATCCTGGATGAACCTCTGGAATCTGCCATGGAGGACAGAGAAGACTGTGTCCCCCTGTGGGCCATCGTGTTGTCCTCCCAGCAACGTCCATCTGGGGAGCCCACGGGTCAGCGGCCGCTCCCGGGGCCCCGTGCAGCTTCTTCCCACAGTGCGAGCATGCTGAGCTTGTGCCAGGATCGCCGCCATGTCCCCAAGTGCTGGGAACGTCATCGACCCTTGGGGAGCGTTCTCTCAGCATTCCAGTTTCCACTCAGGCCTATGGGCTTGGCCCAGGAAGCTGCCTGAGCCAGTGCACTCACTCTCCCAGGGTTCTGTCCCTGGTGCCTCAGTCTGGCACCGCTGAGGTTTGGCCGCTCCTCAGTTCCGGGCAGCAGGGCCTCAGGGCCTCGGCTCTAGGCATTGTATGCTGAGCTCACTTTCCTGGAGGCCCCTGCTGGCCTGGAGTGCTGGGGAGCTGGGGGGCTTGTGGTGGCCCCGCAGGAGGAACAGTTGCTCCCATGGGCCTGTCTTATGTCTTGGTGACTGGGCTACATGACTGCCTGCTGGTCTAAGAAGGGACTGGCACCTGCCGTTTCTGTCCTCCTCAGTTCTCTGGGCAGGAGGTTCTGCCATGGGGGTTGGCGTCTCAGGCCTTTCCTCATGTGGGGCAGAGGGGTCCCAGGGTTTGCCCTCCCTGTCTGCTTCCTGTTTCTTAGCTAAGCCTTCCCCTGGGAGCTGGGGTTTAGGAGTTCTGTCTTCACATTCCTTTAACTCTTCCAGGCCTGGTTTCCCACTTCAGCGGGTTGTGAGGTTGAGGTTTTAGATAACATATGTCCTTGGGGCGGCCTGTGGCGGACATGGAAGGAGGTCATGGTGTGACCCGGCAGGTCTTTCTTTCGCCCTCTCCCTCCCTCTCCAGTCTCACTAAAAGGGACCCTTAGCTTCTCTGTTTCTGTTTGAGGCACGGAGCTGTATGTGGGGGAAGGCAGCGTACGTGTGACTGCCCCATGCAGAGCCAGCTGAGTGGCTGTGGGTTTGGAGGCCCCTGTGACAGCCCGGCCACCTCTCTGCTGCTGTCAGTGCCGTTTGGCTGCCTGGAAATGGGAAGGTGGGCTCTCCCAGTTCGCTGCTGTCAGACAGCTGTCCTGGCTTCATAAAAGTCCCTTATGTGTACAGGCACTTTCCATCCACACACATGGATTCGTGACAGCAGATTCTTAGCAGCCCGGAGGTGCTGGGGGCAGAGGTGTGGGTGCTTTGTTGGTTATGGTCACCTGGCCAGCTAGTCCTGGGGAAGAGACTTACCCCTGGTTTCTGACTCTGGTTACCTCATAGAGCACACTAGCAGAGACCAGGATCCCTTCCTGTGGCTGGCTGCGAGCCGGCACAGGCTCAGCCCAGGGCAGGGTCCACATGTTGAGGCTCCATGTAAGGACCATCGGGGCTTGAACAAGGCCTTGGCGTGTACAGCACACTGCCTTTTGTGGGTGCTGCCCTGTGTGAGTGCTGCCCTGTGTGAGTGCAGTGGCCCGTGGAAGGCTGTGTGCGCAGTTGTAGATCCAGGGCTCTGTGTTCCCAGGTACAGCCTTTCTGGTCCTGGGTGTTTTGTGGGCTTGGCTGAAACCCACCTGAATGACCGCCTGGCTGCAGGGCCTGCGCCTTGCATGGCCAGCACATGGGGCCGCAGGTCATGGCCAGGCGGAAGGGAGCACGGCCAGCATGTGGGGCCGCAGGTCGTGGCCAGGCGGAAGGGAGCACGACCAGCACGTGGGGCCGCAGGTCGTGGCCAGGCGGAAGGGAGCACGACCAGCACGTGGGGCTGCAGGTTGTGGCCAGGCGGAAGGGAGCACGGCCAGCACGTGGGGCTGCAGGTCACGGCCAGGTGGAAGGGAGCAGGGCTCCTCAGCGTGGACTGTCCATGTAGCGGCTCTCGAGTTGCTGCTTTTATAATCTTGAAAATCAGATGTGAATTACACATCTGAGCCTGAAGCCCACAGCTTTATAAAACCATCCAGTGAGGCTGTGGACTTCATGGCCTTGAGAATTTGCTCAGAGCCAGAATACTTAAAACCAATGGTACTTTGCCCCAACAAGCATTACTGCTCCGGCAGTGGGATTTTTGTCATTGAACTCTTGGGGCCGAGTGGTTGCTGGTGTCTGTGGAGGCTCCCTGGCAGACCAAATTGTTTTTCTTAGTAGAATTCCAACCACTCCAACCCACATTGTTTTTATTTTCTTGGGTCTGACTGCTGTGTGCCGGGCTGTCTGTGACTGAGTTATGAACGGCGGCTGAAAAGCAGGTGGGACCTGAGGAACTGTCTTTTTTTTTTTTTTTTTTTTTTTTTTTTTTTTTTTTTTTTTTTTTTTTTTTTTTTTTTTTTTTTTTTGAGACGGAGTTTCGCTCTTGTTACCCAGGCTGGAGTGCAATGGCGCGATCTCGGCTCACCGCAACCTACGCCTCCTGGGTTCAGGCAATTCTCCTGCCTCAGCCTCCTGAGTAGCTGGGATTACAGGCACGTGCCAGCATGCCCAGCTGATTTTTTGTATTTCTAGTAGAGACGGGGTTTCACCGTGTTGACCAGGATGGCCTTGACCTCTTGACCTCGCGATCCACCCGCCTCGGCCCCCCAAAGCACTGGGACCACAGATGTGAGCCACCGCGCCCGGCCGGAACTGTCTTATGTGTGGGAAAACTAAGACCCCGAGAACTTTCTCGGTCTCCCTGAGGCCCACGTAGGTGGCGGGAGGCCGCCTCCTCCTCCGTCCCTGCCTGCCATGCAGCCCCCTGTGTCCATCCATTTTTGTGGCTGAGTAATATTCCATGGCACGGGATTATCACAGAGTCTCTCACCCATTTACCAGCATTTGGAAATTGAGTTGTTTCCTCTTGGGGTGGAATGTGCTGTGAACATTTGTGTCTGTGTCTTTCTTTGCTTTTGTTTGTTGAGTCAGTTCCTAGGGCTAGAATTGCTGGGTCCTATAGTAAGTGTGTGGTTAATTTTTTAAGAAGCTGCCGGCTGGGTGTGGTGGTTCATGCCTGTAATCCCAGAACTTTTTTTTTTTTTTTTTTGAGATGGAGTTTTACTCTTGTTGCTCATGCTGGAGTGCAGTGGGCGTGATCTCGACTCACTGCAACTTCCGCCTCCCGGGTTCCAGTTGCAGCCTCCTGAGTAGCTGGGATTGCAGATACCCGACACCAGGCCCAACTAATTTTTGTATTTTCAGTAGAGACGAGGTTTCACCATATTGGTCAGGCTGGTCTTGAACTCCTGACCTCAGGTGATCCACCCACCTCGGCCTCCCAGAAGTGCTGGGATTACAGGTATGAGCCACCATGCCCGGCCTTAATCCCAGCACTTTTGAGAGGCTGAGGCAGAAGGATCACTTGAGTTCAGGAGTTTGAGACCAGCCGGGGCAACATGGTAAAACCCCATCTGTACAAAAATTAGGCAGGCATGGTGGTGCGCACTTGTAGTCTCAGCTACTTGGGAGGCAGAGATGGGAGCATCACATGAGGCTGCAGTGAGCCAAGAGAGCACCACTGCACTCCAGCCTGGACGACAGAGCAAGACCCTGTCTCAAACCCCAAAAACATTTAACACAAAAGAAGCGTGAGGGTTCTGGTGTCTCCACATCCTGGTTGGCATGGGGTGCTGCTAGCTTCTGAATTTTGGCCATTCTCCTGGGTATAGTCTTGTCATATTGAGTATGTGATTTTAAAGATCACCTTTTTATTGAGGTATAGGTGACATAATGTCGGTTTTATTCTCTATTACTTCTTTTTCTTCTTCCAAAAGAAGTGCTTTTCTCTTTCACAATTAATTCTACGCATATTTTCTTATGTATTTTTTCTGTTTTTTAGTTTTTATTTTTATATTTTTTAGAACCAAAATTTGTATTTACGTTTATATTTATGTGAGATAGGGATATAACTTCTTTTGTTCTGAAAGAAATATACACTTGACTTAGAGTCTTTTGTTGAGTATTCTATCCTTTTTTTTTTTGAGATGGAGTTTTGCTCTTGTTACCCAGGCTGGAATGCAATGGTGTGATCTCAGCTCACCACAACCTCTGCCTCCCAGGTTCAAGCGATTCTTCTGCCTCAGCCTCCTGAATAGCTGGGATTACAGGCATGCACCGCCACACCAGCTAATTTTGTATTTTTAGCAGAGACAGGGCTTCTCCATGTTGATCAGGCTGGTCTCCAACTCCCGACCTCAGGTGATCCACCCTTCTCAGCCTCCCAAAGTGCTGGGATCACAAGCGTGAGCCACTGAGTCTGGCCGAGGGTCGTACTTTCCCCGTGTCCTCTCTGGCACTGTGATATGCAACCTTCTGATTCTAGATACCCTAGTGTGTCTGGGAAGTGATAGCTCACTGTGGTTTTGATTGGCATTTTCCCCAAGGCACATGATGGTGAGCATGTTTCATGTACTTGTTGGTCATTTTTATATCTTCCTTGGAAAAACGTTTATTCAAACCTTTGCTGCTGGTCACAGTGGCTCACTCTTGTAATCCCAGCTCTGGGAGACTGCGGAAGGAGGATCACTTGAGGCCAGAGGTTTGAGACTAGCCTGGGCAACTTAGCAAGATCCTGTCTCTACAAAAAATTAAGAAAATTAGGTAAGCATGGTTACACATACCTGTAGTCTCAGGTGCTCGGGAGGCTGAGGTGGGAGGATTGCTTGAGCCCAAGATTTTTGGGCGGGAGTAAGAAAAATACAACAAAAAACAAAAGACAAAGAAAAAAAAAAAAAACCCACCCCAAAAAAAAAAAAAAAAAAAAACCAAAAAGACAACAAAACAAACCCTTCCGCTATTTTAACCACAGTGGTTATTTGTGTCTTTGTTATTGAGCTTCGAGAGTGTTTTGTGAATTCTAGGTACAATTCTTTGTCAGATGTATGACTTGCAGATAAAGCCAACAAAATAAACCCTTTCCCTATCTTAACCACAGTGGTTATTTGTGTCTTTATTATTGAGCTTCGAGAGTGTTTTGTGAATTCTAGGTACAATTCTTTACTGGATATGTGACTTGCAGCTATTTTCTCCCATTCTGTGGCTTCTCTATCACTTTCTTGATGATGTCCTTTGAGGCACATAGGTTTTTAATTTTGATGAAGACCAGTTTATCCTTTTTTTTTTTTGTCTGTGCTTTTGATGTCACAGCTAAGAAGTGATCCTCCTGCCTTGGCCTCTCAGAGTGCTGGAAATACAGGCATGAGCCCCTGTGTCTGGCATTACATTCATGTTTTTGATTTGCTTTTTGTTAATTTTTGAGTGTGGTGTGAGGTGGAGGTCCAGTTTCATTCTTCCACACATGGATATCTGCTTGCTCCAGCACCACTTGTTGAAAAGACAATTCTTTTATTATTTGAATTGTCTTAGAGTCCTGGTTAGAATAGCCTATTTTTTTTTTTAAGAGTTGCACAGTATTCCATTACCTTGTTTTACCGTAATTTATTTAGCGAGGTCCTTGCCACACTGTTTAATACTTTAGTTGTTGTTGTTATTGTTGTTTTAATATCTAGTAAAGTAAGGACCTTTTTTTTTTTTTTTTTTTTTTGGGGGGGGGTAGAGAGTTTTTTTTTTTTTTTTTTTTTTTTGGGGGGGGGTAGAGATGGGGTCTCACTATCTTGCCCAGGCTGGTCTCAGACTCCAGGGCTCAAGCAATCCTCCCTCCTCAAGCCTCCCAAAGCACAGAGTAAGTTATAGGTGTGAGCCACCTCGCCTGGCCATAAGGACTTCTTCAGTGTTTTTTTAGACAGTGTTTTTGGCCTTTTATTTGTATGAATTTTGGAATCAGCTTTTATATTCCACAAAAATTTTTCTGTGACTTATTGAGGTTGTCTTTGTGTTATTCAGGAAAGTTTTCTGGTTTTCTCTGGAAAAGCCTTGCTTGTTTCTTGTTAGGATTCTTAGATGTTTTTGAGTCTGTTTCTTCCTTTGGTATTTCATAATGGTTATTGCTGGTGTATTGGGAAATTAGAGATAATTTGGATGTTGATCTTATAGCTAACTGCGATGCTAAACTTTCTACTGTCAGTTGATTCTCTTGGATCGGGCTTTTTAAGTAAATGAAGATGTCTTCAGAGAATGACAAATGTGTCTCTGCTTTGTGTTTTTGCCTTCTTTGTTTCTCTTCTAGCAACACCTAGGACTTTTGAGCCAGTGTTGTATGATAGAGGTGATCATCCTTAATATGGCCATATTATTCACATTTTCCAAAGCAGAACTACTTTTGTGTTTCTGGCATAACCCAGAAACCTCATGTTTTAAAATGATTGCTGGGTAAGCTGTTGTCCTGTGGTATTCTTGTTTTGGTCTCAGTTGAATTAGAAAAGAAACATCGTGTGCCACGCCCTGGATGAGAAGATGGGCAGCATGTGTGACGCCGGCAGCATTCCCATAGCAGCAAGGATGGCCTTCCTTTTTGTCTATTTTTTGAATAAGTGCAGGCATGTAGTCCCAGCTTCTCAGGAAGCCAAGGTGGGAGGATCCCTTGAGCTCAGGAGTTCAAGGCCAGCCTGGGCAACGTAGCAAGATCTGGTCTCTAAAAAACCAAACAAAATGAAAAAGGCACGTTGGTGTTAAAGTCCATCTGTGAGAGCTGTAGTAACGTTAGTAGGCCTGTGAGACCTGTGAGCTGTAGTAATGTCATCCTGTGTGGGCTTTGCTTGCCAGCCCTGGCCTTCCCGTCAGTCCTGACTCGACCATGTGCTGTGCCCCTGCTGTCCGGGGCGGATTCTTTCAGCCCAGATTTCTTTCATTTCTGTCTTCATGGCCTGGCCAGCCCTTTAATTTTCCTTCCAGTCTCTATTTCCTCACATTCTCTGTATTGGACCCTCGCCCTCACTTTTCTGTAATGGATAGAAATAACTTAGCTGCAGTTTTCTGAGATCAAGTTAGAGCATTTAACTTGTTCAGTAAATGTATGTTAAAAGTTGTATTTTTGTGCTGCTAAAAACACATACTTAATGCTGTGCTAACATCTATGCTTCTATACGTAATAGGTTATGTGAGTGTTGTTCCAATGCTTTTTTTGTTGGATTCTAATAACCTGCTGAAAGAGTTCTTCTGTGGTTTCGTAGAGGAAGGTGGTAACCTGAGACTGTGTGTGTGTGTGTGTGTGTGTGTGTGTAGGATGGGGCAGGGATTAGGGAGCTTCAGAGTCCTCATGTTCACAGTAATTTGCGCGGGCCTTTCCAGCAGATCACCTGTTGCAAAAAAGCCGTGTGTGAACTGTACCTATGCCAATGACTGCGCTGCTTAATATATGGGTTTGTGATTGCATCTGTCACTGTTGGGTGCGACGATCTCACAAAACCTGAGAAAACCAATGAGGGATGGATGGCGTCTGACCTCGGAAGTGATTAGCAGCTCTCACTGACTTCCTGTCCTCTGCATTAAATAGCAGACAGCTCTTGGACATCCGGCAAAGGCAAGCCTGGCCACAGGATGGGTCTGTGGGGGAGCATTTCCTGAAGGGTGGGCAGTGGCAGTGGTGGGCAGCTTCTCAATAATGTCCAAGAAACATTTCGTGAAATTCAACATCCTGACATGAAGAGAATCAGTTTTTTTTGCTCTCTCCAAGAAACATTCCTCCTAAAAAACAGCAAAGGTTTATTATAAAATCAAACATAACTTTTTTGGATTCTGTTTATTTCAAAAGATGAGAATTTTTTTTAAGCAAGTAGAGACTTTAAATTATTTTCACCAAAGCATGAGTTTTCACTATTTTGGACTGAAACCTAGTAAAAGACATGCCTAGAGTATATACAAAGGCGAAGTAGAAGCCCCCACAGGCATCTCAAGCAGAAAGGGGTTTAACACAGGGAGTTTGGTGCTTACAAGTTTGCTGGGAAGGCTGCAGAGTGAGCTTGGCTCCTGCCCACTTATGACCCTGTGAGAGCAGCTGCTTCGTGCGGGTAGGGGCAGCTCTCCCTTGAGTCCCTCTGCCTCCCCACCTCCCATGCGTCCCTCCGCCTCCCTGCCTGCCCTGTGGGGCCTCGGGCATCTGCCCATCTTCTGGGCTAAAAGGCTTCCCGGCCACCCTGATTTCTGAGCCCCAGCTCACCCCACGGTTTGGGCCTGGCAATTCTTTGCTCTTATCAGCTTTGGTTTGCTGGTATTCCTGATCACCATCTCTTTGCCCTGCCCATGGGAGAGCTGGCCTCAGTCCTTCCGTAAAGGCCACCTGGGGAAGCTGCTAGCCCTCACCTTCATGGTCTATGGAGCAGGAGCAGCTTTAAGCAGTGAGCGGCCCAGTGGGGGTAGCCTCGTCCAAACAAAGCTGATTAACCCACAGAGGCTGCCGGGGGCTTGACCCAGGGGGCTGTAGTTTACATTCTCTGAGTCTAAACATTGAGCCGACTGCAAGGCAGAAATAGCACTTCCCCAGGCTCGCCACAATCCACACTGGTGAGAGGGTGGATTTACCTCTTTAACATGTAGCTCCAGCAGCATCTGAGGTCCCTCCCGGCTGCAGGGCAGCCCCACCCTGACAGATGGTGGCACTTGGGCAGCAGGTCTTTCTGCCTCCAGTTCTGGGTCTCCTACTGCGTGGAAGAGGCCCAGTGGCTGCACTTTGAGTAAGTGTCTGGACCAGTGGCTGCATGGTCTGACTGCGACCCTTGGGAGGTTGACAGGACTCTGGGTTTCTTGTGGGAAATGATCAGTGCTGTGTCCTTGCTACAGTGGGAAAGGCTCCCATGGGCACCGTTGCACTGAGTGCTAATTAGGAGAAGAATAGGACATCTGTGAGCAACAAGAGTTCATTTAACTTGAAATAGAAAATTAGTATCTATGATGAGAAGTTGAGCCACCAAGAGGTTTGCACTGATGTTGCCCTTCTTCCTGAGCTCGGGCCTCTCTGTTCGCTCCCAGGAGATAAGTTCTAGAAGAGCTCCAGAGTGGAGCGCAGCCCTCCTGCTGTCCAGGCCGAATCCTGGAGCCCCTTTGCTCTCCCGCTGTCCAGGCTGAGTCCTGGAGCCCCTTTGCCCCTCCCACCTTCAGGCTGAGTCCTGGAGCCCCTTTGCCCCACCCCTTGCTGTCCACGCTGAGTCCTGGAGCCCCTTTGCCCCACCCCTTGCTGTCCACGCTGAGTCCTGGAGCCCCTTTGCTCTCCCGCCGTCCAGGCCAAGTCCTGGAGCCCCTTTGCCCTCCTGTTGTACAGATTGAGTCCTGGAGCCCGTTTGCCCTCCTGTTGTACAGATTGAGTCCTGGAGCCCCTTTGCCCTCCTGTCGTACAGATTGAGTCCTGGAGCCCATTTGCCCTCCCGTCATCCAGGCTGAGTCCTGGGGCCCCTTTGCCCCTCAAAGCCTGCCATGGCTCACAGAGCTTCTGTAGCACTCCTCGCCTGGGAGTCAGAGCTGGCACCTGCAGAATTACAGGCAGAGATGGTGGCTTGGGATGAGGCGCACTTTCAGAAAATCAGAGCTGTCTAATAAGAGGAGGTAGTGAGTTATCTGTCCTTGGAAATGCTGGGGCTGAGACATGGTGGGTATTGTAAGGGTTGCCCCAGGAAGGAGTCTTGTGGGGAGTGAGATGTGAAGTAGGTGACCTCCTAGTCCCTGCCCAGCGCTGCCCATCTGATTCCAACTGTTCAGCATCCTGTGGGGCCTGGTGACCCATCAACACCTCATTATGCTTACGGAACCTTCTCAGTGCGGGTGGTTGAAGCGGGTTCATGCCCCTGCCATGTGGGTTGCACACCTGCTCCCAACAGGCTAACTAAGCACTGGTCTGCAGAGCCCAGGAGTGGCTGCTCCTGCCCAGGCGGTGCCTTCCAGGAGCAAGCACTCGCTGCTTTCAGGGCGTCGGTCGCTGTGTGGGGGGGTGGGCATGAAAACAGAGGACTCAGCAAGCATGGTGCCATCAGGGCGTTCACTCAGACTTCCTCTTAAAGCAAGTTGATGTTTAAAATAATGGTAGATTTATAGTAAATTTCAAAAAAAAAAAAAAATGTAAGAGGGGCCTGTGTGACCCAGCTTCCCCAGTGGTAATACTTGGATATAGCTGTCTCAAAACCAAGACATCGACCTGCATACATGGCACAGAGCTCATTCACAGCCCACGGGTTGTACGTGTGTGCGCATGTGCAAGTGTGTGTGCACAGATAGTGTGCGTGAGTGTGCATGTGTGCATGAGTGTTTGCGCCTGTGTGAGTGTGTGTGTGAGCATGCATGTTTGTGCGCGCACGCGTGTGTGTGTGTGTGTGTGCATGTGCCCTGCAGTTTTTCCATATGGGTGGCTTTCCGTAACCACCATTGTATCAAGATACAGGAGGATCCTGCACTGCAAGGCTCCTGGTCCTGCTCCTTCACAGCCTGTCATTCATTCACAGAGCAAAAGACATTTGGATCTCTAGGTTTTGGCGTTTGTGAATAAAGCTCTGTACATATGCATGAGCATAAGTTTCCATCACTCTGGCATAAATGCCTTGGGCGTGGCTGCTGCGTTGCATGGTGCATGCATGTTTAGATGTTGTTGAAGCCGCTGTGCTTCTCCAGAGTGGATGTGCTGGTTTGCATTCCCACCGTGAGCATGGCAGAGGCTGGTCCCCTGCACCCTGGTTGGCACTTGGCGGTGGTACTTTTTCGTTTTGGCCATTTGGATCACCGCGCTCCTCTTTCGAAAAGAACAGCCAATTAATGTCCTAGGAATTAGGAGAAGCAGAATTAAAGCTCTTTTGCTTTTCCAAGGCTTGCTGTATGTGCTGTTGGCCTCATCATTGCTGGAAGCTGCCAGGTGCCGGGTACTGGGAACTTTCCTGGCATTCCTGTTCGAAGTGACTCGTTTGCTCTGTTTATGGGACGGATACTCCTGTGGTCTCTTTCTCCAGGAGCTTTTTGGGAGTAGCCGTCCCAGCCACCCTGCCAGGCATCATGCAGAGTGAGCAGGTGGAGGCCGGGCCGCAGGGCAGGTGAGCTGTTGGCCGGCGTCTCTCGTCTCTAAGCTGGGCTTTCCTAGCCTGCTGGTCAGATCCAAAGAACCGCGAGAAACTGGAGGCCCAGCAGCCTTCCTCACTGCCAGGGAGATCGGACCATCCTCACTCTGGGCCAAAGGAAACAGGATCCACTTTCCCATATTCCAGAAACTCCCCGCTGCCCCGTTTCCACATCAGTATCTCATGTTGTAATTGCTCCTGTCATCAGCCCAGATGTTTGCAAGTGCTATTGCTTTGTGGTCAACAGAAAATCACTCAGCAAAATGTAATTTTGAAAAGTAATATGTATTATTTTTCCTGAGTTATACATGATTCATGTAAAAAAATTAGAAAACAGAAAAATTACAGAAGAAACCAGAAAGACTGATTCTGCTGCCCTGAGCTGATGCTGCGGTTAATGTCCTGTAGCAGCTGCGTGTTCTGAGTATTTCTGCAGCGGGCGTGTTTACTTTTCCATAGGCAGTGAGTCCTCTCTCAGTGTTGCCCACCCTGAGGTCCTTGGAAACTGCAACTTTTTGTACTTTTTTTTTTTTTGAGAGGGTCTCCCTCTGTCACCCAGCCAGGATCACGCCACTCATCATCAGCAGTGGCTCACTGCAGCCTCAACCTCCCTGGCTCGAGTGATCCTCCCTGCTTAGCTTTCCAAATACCTGGGACCGCAAGTATGTGCGCCACGATGCCCAGCTAATTTTTGTATTTTTCGTAGGGACAGAGTCTCCCTGTGTTACCCAGGCTGGTCTTGAACTCCTGGGCTCAAGCGATCCTCTCGCCTTGCCCTCCCAAAGTGCTGGAATTACAGGCTTGAGCCACTGCAACTGGCCAGAAACTGTGACTTTAAGCAAAATGACAAACAGCAGGCCCTTGTTCAGTGTCGTCATGTTCCACCTTGGCTGAGAACAATAGTTGGTTTTATTTTATGCCTTTCCCTTACAGTCGCACTTTGAGAGAACCTTTGCCATCAAGAGAGTTATGCAAGGCCGCGGCCGCAGCGGAGCACCTGTTATGCCGTGTCTACCCTGGGTGCCGTGATCCAGTATGACAGGACACAATGATAGCTTTAATTTCACCTTCTTAGCTGACTGTTGATGGTCATTTTCCATGTACATATTGTTCATTTGTTTTGTGAATTGCCTGTGTGTGTGTTTTTACCACTTCTATTGTAATTTATCATCTCTATATTGATTTGTAAACACATTTCTTATACTAAGAGCCCTTATCTTTCCTTCATGTTTCAAATATTTTTCCAGTTGAGTTGTTTGTGTTTATGGCTTTTGCCCTACACAGATAGCGGCCTCCCACGCCCCACAGCTCTCTGGCTGCACAGGCCCCCCCCCGAGGCCTGCGTCCCAGACTGCTCCCTAGGGACGCGGCCCCACTGCAGATCTCCCCGACCCCCGACACCCGCTCTCGCTGCCCCACAGGAACCATGGGAAGACGTGGCGGGGGATGCGGGAAAAGCACTCTGGCTACCCAGACGACCATGCCTTCCCATTGAGGGCCCTTCCCAGCGTCCATTGGAGACCTTGACCTGGGAGGTGCCGGTGCAGGGACAGGGTGAAGTGTCTTTCATTCAGTCAGGGCTCCTCTCAGAGCCGCCTCACAAACATGGAAGCCTTGCTCGGCATCCTTGTCATTGGAGGCCACTCCTCCCGATTTGACAGCAGATTGTTAGCTCAGCTTTTCGTGGTGGTGTGTGCTTGTCTTTCTGGCATCTCAAGGTATTTTGGCGGGAAGCTAGGAGCCAGCTGTGTGGAGATTGCTGCTGCGTGGAGATCACTACCGCATGCTCTTGTTCTGCCAGAGCCCTTCCGCAGATGGAGCACTGACTCAATGCGAGCTCCCCCACGTCCTGTGGCACCTGCTTGCCTCTGCGCTTGGTGCAGATTTGCGTAGCCTCCTTGTCTGGGTGTGTACGGCTCGGGAGAAGGTGCCGCCCTTGATGCCGTCCCCACACTGCCCTCCAGCTCACCCAGCCCAGGGCCCAGCGACGCAGCACTCTCAGTGGCATTTGTGGAGAGAGTGACATAGTTAGAGTCTGCCTGTGAGAAGGTGAGGATGGAGGTGGTTGCCTGGAAGACAGAGAGAGGTCTCTGCTGGCATCTGGACTGAAGTCAGCTGTGGCGCTGAGACGCAGAGGCACATGGGAATCAGGAAGCTGTTCTGCCCAAGGGCCTGGCGGGTGGGGAAGGGTCCTGCCGCCCACAGCAGTGTGAGTGGGGAGGTCATGTCCACACCTGCAAGCTAAACTCACTGTACCCCAGGGCGTGGAGGGACCAAATGCTGAGCTGGAAGTCAAATGGAGCGTTACACCGTAGCCTTCACAAAAATGAGCAGGGAAAGGGTTTTCTATATGCTGTTAAGAACCCCTCATGTTGGCTGGATTCCCAACTTGATCTTCAGCCTGTTGGGATTGGGACTGTTGAAGAGTCTTAATTCTTTTACTGGATTAAAGTATTTTAAAATAAAACAAATACATGCCTATAATAAAAGTTTATGTAATGCAGATATATAAAACTTCTATCAGTATGGTGGACTGGTTAACATGGGAAATAGTCCCTTCTGCTTCAAATACATAAAAATACTGGAAAAGGCCAGACACAGTGGCTCACACCTATAATCCCAGCAGTTTGGCAGGCTGAGGCGAGCGGATCACCTGAGATCAGGAATTCAAGACAGCCTGGCTAACATTTTGAAATCCTGTCTCTACAAACAATACAAAAATTAGCTGAGCATGCTGGCAGATGCCTGCAGTCCCAGCTACTCGGGAGGCTGAGGCAGGAGAATCACGTTAACAGCAGCATTGTTTAACATAGCTAATTCAAAAGCAAGAGGTAAAGAAGAGACCCAGCAGCTATGCTAGTGAGGGAGTAGACGCTGGATGCCCCCAGAGGCATGAAAGCGGGTGTACACTGTAGGGACAGGTATGTCACCAGTGACGCAGCACCCCGGGTGACCTTGGACACTCAGGCAGCAGAGAGTGGAACTGAACTGCCCTTCCAGCCCAGAGCCACTTGTCTTCCAAGTAGGAGGCACAAAATCCTGGCCAAGACACATGGCAGGGAAGCTGGGGTGGGTGGAAAGCCATTCACACAGAATCAGAGCCCCAGGCAGATGTGCACTGACCTGCCTCATGGGAACCCCCTTTTGACAAGTCAGCACACCGAGCATTTGGAATTCACGGAGTCTCCAGCAGATGGATGCAGAGCTGCTCACAGGCCTGCCAAGGAGAGCAGCCCTCCTCTGCTTCCTCCCAGGGTTCAGGGCTCCAGTGGGGGACATAGTCCTCCTCTGCTTCCTCCCAGGGTGCGGGGCACCAGTGGGGGACACAGTCCTCCTCTGCTTCCTCCCGGAGTGC
>NW_016107703.1:690781-750476 GCF_001604975.1 Cebus imitator
GTGCGGGGCTCCAGTGGGGGACATAGTCCTCCTCTGCTTCCTCCCAGGGTGCGGGGCACCAGTGGGGGACACAGTCCTTCTCTGTTTCCTCCTGGGGTGCGGGGCTTCAGTGTGGGACGCGGCCCTCCTCTGCTTCCTCCTGGGGTGCGGGGCTCCAGTGTGGGACGCGGCCCTCCTCTGTTTCCTCCAGAGGTGCGGGGCTCCAGTGTGGGACGCGGCCCTCCTCTGCTTCCTCCTGGGATGCGGGGCTCCAGTGTGGGACGCGGCTCTCCTCTGCTTCCTCCCGGGGTGCGGGTCTCCAGTGTGGGACGCGGCCCTCCTCTGCTTCCTCCAGAGGTGTGGGCCTCCAGTGGGGAATGCAGCCTGCCCCTCCCCACGTCGATTCCCTCCTGTATCTTCTCCCTGCCCTGCTGTCCTGGTCACGCTCGGCTCTGTCCTCTCTCCCACTCGGCGCCCAGAACACAGGGGTTCTCAGAAGCACTGGATGGATTCATCTCTGGGACTTCGCTCTGGCTGAGTCTGGATGCCCCTCTAATGCCCAGACACACCCTTGAGTCTATGCAGGGACCAAGCGGCTGTCTCTGTTGGGCAGGGTGGGGCTGATTTCCCCACGTGAAGAGTCCGCATTGCTGGCAGAGCCCAACAGCCTCGGTGCTCGGCTGGGCAGCATGCGAGATCGAGGGCGGGAGTAGTGAGCATCGAGGAGAAGCTGCTTCTGCAGCGTCCGCACAGTGTGTGCCATGGAAACACTGCATTTCCCATTTTTCTACTAAATAAACAGCATCGAAGTAATACAAGAAAAGGTTTAGCAAGCAACCCCTCTGCTTTTACCTCTCACCTCTCCCCTCCATGTGCTCCTCTCTGTTCCTGTGATTTGCACACATCTTTCTGACACAGCTGAACACTCAGCATACACTCGATTTATACATGGTCTTTTAATATCATTCTCAATTTTTAAAAACAAAGCCTTTTCCTCCCCTTGTTAAAGCACACCCATTGTGAAAAATACAGAAAACATGGAAATATTGAGAAAGGGAAATGTTTGGTAAACTTTCACATGCTTGTAATGTTTTTCTGAGTGTTTTTAAAAGCACGAGCTGGCCTCCTGGTTTCGCAAGTGGCATTGCCACAGTAATTTGTGGAGTGAGTAACGATCAGCGTCCCACAGATCATCGATTCCTTTGTTGCTTTTGAGACTGAACCATAGGCCACCCAGTGAGGCAGCCCCTGGTCATTCTCAGGCACCTGCTCTTAGAGGCCAGAGGCTGGGGAGTCGCCCTCGTGCTTGAGAAGTCTGTTCCCATGGCCAGTGACAGAACCAGGCCGGCACCCTGGTCTCCTGACTGAAGCTGTTTCCATGGCTGCTGTCTTCTTGGCATTGGAAGGGGCATGTCACTTGGCCACCATATTGAAATTGCTGGTCACGGTGTACATTTGGTATTTTCGGCTGAAGTGAGATTTTATTCCAGAGGTGCCAAGAGCTTGTAGCTTGTCCATGCTCCTGCCCCGGCCATCTATCCAGGATTGTAAAGCCTCTTCCTTCATTACAGCTGTTTTTCTTTGATAAAATTACAATACATATTAAGAAAATAGAGAGTGCAGAAGTGCAGGCTTCCTGTCTGTGCCTCCCTTCAGCTGTGATTATCTCCACTTCCTGACTGTTCACAGGAAGCCTCTGAATAACATCTCATTTATTCAAGGAAGTTTATTTCATTATAACGTTCACTAATGTTTATAAAGAATATTAGTCACTGGCTAAGCAGACAGTGTACTCCAAAAAGTTCTTCACTTTTGGGTCTAAAGTACCAGAATGGACAGATGAGGCTGCATGTTTGTACAGTCTTTTCAAAATTATTTTTGTAGCAGTATGAGTAGATTTCCCAGGACAGAGCATTCACAGCTGGGAAAACAGTTGTTGCTTTGAAGATGGTTTTCCCAGGCACCCAGCTCACGTCTCCTGCTGTCAGGCGCATAAACAGTGTCTAGTTTAAACTTGCTGCGCTCCTGGTAATTCTGAGTGGCACGGGGTGGCCTTTTCACGTAAGCTGCTCAGGTCCCTCGGGAGCACCCTTGCGCTGACCTGAAGGAGGGCCCTGCTTCAATTTACCCGGCACCACAGTAGCGACATGCAGGCATCAGGGTGTGCAAGCACCTTGGAGCCACTGGCTTTTCAGGTGTCTGAGCTTTCATTTATTGCTCACAGGTGACATTAACACATTACAGGTGGGATCTCACTGTGTTTCCCAGGCTGGAGTGCAGTCACTGTTCATAGGCATTATCATTGCAGTCTCGAATTCCTGGCCTCAGCAACTCTCCTGCCTCGGCCTCCCGGGCCACTGCATGCATGGCGGATGATGCTTTTAAAGGTTGGTAAATAAAACCCAGTGTTGCACCCCTGGCTGTGGTGCTGACACATGGGGTTGGCCCTCTCCAGGGCCTCTGTGGCCTACCCATGGTTGAGGACTCAGCACAGCTGCCACCTCCACGCAGGCAGTCTGATCCCGCCTGGCAGTGTGAGATGGTAACCAGATGGAGCTGAAACCTGTGGGTGCCATGGCAGAGCCTGGTGGGTGCCAGTGTGGGGCTGGTGCTCGGGTGGCACCAGGATCCCAAAGCACAGAGCCTTGAGTGTGGTGGGAGCTTACTCCCTGCAGAGGGCAGTGGCCTGGGGCAGGGCAGCTCTGTTGTGGGCCATTTAGGGGCTCCTTCCACCCTTCCTGTTCTCCCCCAGTGCCCCATCGGGTGCTGTCCACACTGCCTGGTCCTTCGGAGCGCACCGCCATGCTAGTTCTGGGCTCGGCGCCCTCTACACACCTGTGTTTCACCACAAAGTGGGTACAACAGCAGACCCATCTCGGGGGCCAGGCAGATGCCATGATACAGTACATAGGAACCTGTCCCGGGACCAGGCAGGTGCTGTGAGAGAGTGCACAGGAGACAGAGCACAGTGCTCTCCTGTGCAGGGCAAGGACTGTCACTGCTGTTTGTTTTAAATCAGTCATAAATGAAAGTGTGGTCTGAATTTTTGAAGTCGGGCTTTGTAGCAGGAAGTCTGGCTTTGTCAACAGTGACATCAGCAAATGTCTCGTCATACAGTTGAACTCGGGAAATGAAAAGACAAATAACGGATAATTCGTGTGGTGACAGGCTTCTCAGGTGCAGTTATGCCAAGATAACTGCGTGTTTTGTGGGGTGTAAGGTCATTCTAATGAATGTTGTATTCATAGCACCTGATAGGTGGGGTTTTCTTTAAAGAAATTTAATGACTGTGCCTTCCCACATCAGGGTTATTCTCCAATAGCTGCTTCCGCTGTGATGCTGCTACCTGAAAATCATCAGCCCAGAGAATGAAGCTTTTATCCTTGCCCAACATGGATACTTGTCTGTTACCACAGAATCAGGCGTGGGTATTTTTCTTGTCTTGATGACTGATTTACTGTGTCATCTACTGGCATGTTGCCTCTGAGGTGGAGAGCTTATTTTGAATGACGGTAACAGAGAGCCCTTCTGTAGGCTTGAGGTGGGAGTTTTGGGGGATGATAATTTGTTTGGGTAGCCATAGCCATGTAAGCACCTTTCCCTGTGGCCTGCAGCATTCACCTCTGTTTGTGTGTGAACTTGTCGCACCTTTGCCTCCTAGGCGGGGCTACCAGGGAGGAGGTCCCAAGTCAGGCAAGATGGATGCGTGGGTGTCACATGGGGTGCGTGTGTGTGTGTGTTCACGCGCCTGTGTGTGCATGAGCCCACGCGGGGCTGGGGGTTCCTCCCATGGAGCTTCCTGCCTCGCAGGGTGCCCTGCCCTCAGCGCCCTCCACACACGTGCCTCTGTGCTCTGCCTGTCTTGGCGGGCCCGGATTGTAACCTGCTGTGTGGGTCCCCGAGGCAGGCAGTGTAGTCGTGTTGGAGGTGCAGGCTGGCTGGTTAAGGAGAGGCGCAGAGAAGTGCTGGCGGCTCCTGTCCTGGTTTGCTCTCGGGGTGCTGTTGCCAGCTTCTAAAGAGGGCTGTCCGTTTACCAGGGATGGGGTTACAGAGATTCCCATGCGTAGAAATGGTTTCCTCGTAGTATGTATTTTGTAAGAAGTCATCTCAAACATGTGGCGTGTTTTGTCTGTCTCATGAGTTGTCTTCCTCAAAACAAACCCACCCACAGCTCCCCCACTGCCAGCTTCTCCAGACAGGCAATCTGAACACCAGACCCTCTCCTACGATCTGAATACCAGACCCCCGCCCCCCGACAGCTGGCACCATCTCAGGGAACTGTACCTTTAAAAGGGCAGTGGAACTTCACTCAAGAAGACAATCAGGGGAGCCATCTCTCATGCCACAGTCCCGTGGCGCCCAGGCCACAGGCACTGGCCTGAGCAATGTGCAGGTGTTTGCCAAGCAGGGTGAGGCTGCAGCGCACCCTGAGCTTGAGAGTCCACGGAGCCAGCCCACAAGGGCCTGCTTTCACCTGCAGGCTCAGGCACTCACTGCCTCTGCCTGGAAAGAGAAAGGACGATTCATCTCCAACAGGCGGGTCTCTCCTCCAGATACATCACTTTCTTCACAGTTTGCTTGTATTTGTTACTGGCAGATGACACTTGAGAGTTCTTAAGCAAAATTGTGCACTTCTGGAGCCTAGGGGGAGCAGGAAGCCCGGGATGCTTTAGGTGTTTGTGGGGGAATGAGCTCTCACAAGCTGGGGGCTGCATCCTGAGCTCTGCTTGCTGGTGCAGTCAGACACGAGATCAGAACACCATGCAGAGAGCCCAGGAGAGCCCCGCCAGGCCCCGGCCTGCAGGCCGAAGAGATGCTGTTCTCAGGCATGGGTGGGTTCCGAGTCATGGAGACGGGAATTGGGTCTAGGCGGAAGCAGGATGTCTCTCCCCTCTCAGGCATGGGTGGGTTCGGTGTCATAGGGACAGGAGTTGGGGTCTAGGCAGAAGCTGGGTATCTGTCTCTCCCCACTCCCTGGTGTGTCCACCTCCCTGCACCATGTTCCTGCTCAAGCTGCTGAGGGGATGCGTTCTTTTCCTCCTGACTCTCTTTTGCAGTGAGGAAGAGCTGCTGTCCTTTTTCTTACTGAAGCCCCCAACTCTGTGTCTGATGTCACTGATGCCATGCCTACTTTCTTAGCCGTGTGCAACCTCCCAACCCACTGCGCATGCTCACTTCTCAAGGGTCAGGCGGGTACTGTGCCTTCGGGGGTCCACCCTCAGGGAAGAATACCAGGAAAGGGGCGCAGGATCGTGATTCAGTGTGTTGCCTGTTCTCCGGGTTGCCCATTCTCCCGGTCACCCACTGGGGTCTCTTCTGAGTGCACCTTCCTTTCTTTCCTAAAGCTTTTTAATAAACGCCCACTCCTGCTCTGAAAAAAAAAAAAAGGTTTTACAAACAGGTGAATGGAAGGTGAGGCATGGTTTCAAACACCCCTTTGGTTTTACGAAAGAAGCAAGACCGTTTTGTGTGGGGGTGACAGTGACTTGGTGTTGAGCTCCAGCGTGGCCTGGAGCTGTGAGCATCACGGTTGTGGTTCAGTGGAAGAACCTGATTGTGGCTGCAGATGCTGATTTTTCCCTTCTTCTCCCCTCCCCTTCTTACTTACTGTAACAGACGCACATCAAGATCTGACTGCACCTTAGCGGGACTGCACCCATGGAGAAGGAAGGGAGCTGCTGCTCCTGCTGGGCCCAGCTCCCCACTTTTCTCTAGCGCTGTGTGCCAGGTCAACGGCTCTGAGTAACATGGTTGGTTTTACATGTGGGTGGACTTTGGATGGAGTCGTATTGTGCCTTTTCTTGTGTTTTTCCTTTTTGGCTGCACTTGGCACCATGCTGTTGCATGTAGTGCTCGATGGTTAACGTGGGTGGTGCACGTGCCTCAAAGCCAGGTCTGTGGCTGGGGACACGCTGCCCAGCCCGTGGGAAGAGGGCTCTGCTGTGACTACATCTGTGGCCAAGAGCCTTCTGTGCTGTGACCACGTCTGTGGCCAAGAGCCTTCTGTATTTCACAGACTGCCAGGGTGCTGCAGCTTGTTCCTGGCTTGGCCAGCTTGGCCACTGCCTCTTGAACCAGAGAGCAGGGTAAGGGTGGCCCCGGCCAGCCGAGATTCAGGAGTGCTGCCTCGCTTTCTGGAGGCCAGGCAAGCCAAGCAGGGGTTCGTGCTGTGCCCATGAGGCCCACATCCTTCTTGCTTGTGACTGTCTGGGGTGGCTGACATCTCCCTGAGCCTGCGGCCAGCCCCTCGTCACAGAGAGCTGCGGGCTGCGTGGAAACTGAGGCTGGGAGTTCAGGCTGCCATGGCCATGCAGAGTGGGCAGGGCCCTGTGCAGGGACTCAATGGTGGATGCTGGACAGTCCGCCCTGCAAGTAACCCGGGCAGCTGCGCGAAGGCCGATCCCAGCGAGAATCAGACCAGAGGCTGAAGGCAGAGAGCTCTAGAAGTTGTCCAGGAACAGGGGGGGAGGATCGAGGGCAGGAAGGAAGGGGCTTTGTATAAGGACCCCTTTAGCTGAGTTGTGTGCCCTTAGAGGCTCCATCGGCAGATGCTTGCCTTCTACAGAGCCAGCCCCTAATCCTACACCTTACACACTGCTCAGAGTGGCTGGGCCCCTTCCAGGACTCCCAGTAGCTGACTTCTGGAGATAAGTTTCAGATGGATTCCGCCCAGTACCTGGGCCTAGCAGCACACCAGCTTCTGGGGCCTTTTGTTCTGTGTTCCTTTGGCTTTTACACCCTTGTTCCCAGGCTCCATCCTCCACCCACCGGACAATGGCAGAAATCAGATAGAGCCACCACAGCAGGTGACATTTCCCAGCAACACCACCTGAGCGTGTGCGAGCAGAGTCCGTGGGATTGTGTGAAAGGTACATGTCTGCCCTCATCGCGCACGTGTCGGCCTGAGGGCTGCCAGGGCCTGTGTCCCTGAAACAGGCTGTGTTCTTCTGAGTGGACTATGAGCTGCCCTCACGGGCTGTGCCTGGGTGGAAGGGCCTTTGCAGACCCTGCCTAGGCCAGGAGCAGGGGCTGGCTGCACGGCCCGTCCCCTGTGCGGGCTCTGTGCTTGCGTGGGTGGGACTGCCAGTCTCTGCCCCACAACCCTTCCCGGAGGACTCGCTGATGTATCGTGGGCGCAGCTGTCCTTCCGGGGTATAGTCTGTGCCTGTAGGCGAGCTGGGTAAAGTGCTCAGAAAGGGTCTTTTACCACAAGAACCCCCTGTGGAGCCCAGGAGGCTAGAGGCACAGGGGACAGGGAGGGGCTCCGGCTGGGGGCATTTCATAGACGACCCCCAGACCCCACTTTGTTTCTGGTAGAGCGTGGTCAGCCAACTCCCCACCTGCCAGAAAGCCAGGAAGGCAGGGGCTGGTCATGTCTGGAGCAAAGCCTTCATGGCTTCTGAAGGGTGCACAGCCCAGGTTCCCCAGCCAACGGTACTTAGCCAGGTGGAGGCTTTTCCTCCCCAGGCTCAGACAGAATCTCCTGCCGCAGAGATGGGCCGGGCACCTTGGAGCTCAGACCTGCCCCGATCTGCGTGGCCTGCGCGTGGCCTGCACCCACACTTGCAGCTTTGCCTGCCTCTGGTGTTCACTCTGTCCCAGACAATTGGTCACCAGCCACACATGAAGAGTGAGCGCAGTCCGAACGGCTGCACCCAGACTCTGTTGGCCCCAGTGGGCTAGCAGCAGCTTCAGGTGGTCTAAGAAGAGGCCTGGTGCCAGCAAACGAGACATGGGGTTCCACTGGGGGCTTATATGGAGGAGGCTGCAGTGGCAGCCTGCTGGACGGGAGAACTACCTGCTTGCAAAAGGCATGTGGTGTGTACAGCATTTCCACTTAGCATCCTCCACCTGGCAGCCTTCATTTCACCCAAAACGCAGGCTCTCCATCCCATTTGGCTGGCAGTGCACAGAACGGGGTGAGGAGCTCAGATGTTCCTCTTGGATAGGGAGTGGATTATCCAGTTGTCCGCCCCCAGCTTCCGTAGCTCAGAACTCCAAACCCACGCTCAGGTGCTTCTGTGCCCACGTCACTCAGGGTCTGAACCCACGCCCAGCTGTGTCTGTGCCCACGTCACTCAGGGTTTGAACCCACGCCCCGCTGTGTCTGTGCCCACATCACTCAGGGTTTGAACCCTCGCCCAGCTGTGTCTGTGCCCACATCACTCAGGGTTTGCTGCAGCCGAGTTACTGCTGTCAGATGTGTCTGCCACACCATGGCCTGAATGAGATAGCCTTGTCTTCTGGAGTGCTGAGCAAACTGCCACATGAAAAGTGTCTGCGAACAGCACACAGCAATTGAGACAACAGCTTGTGTCCTCACGTGGCTGTGTCTGTGCAGGTCAGACGGCAGTGCCCGGGCGGTCTGAGCAGGTCCCTGGCCCTGGCAACTGAGTGCTGTGGGGGGCCAACGTCTCCACTTTATGAGGGAGCCCAGAATGACTCAGTCATTCAGCTTTAATTTTTACTAACGTTCTTTTCCTCCATTTTTAATTTAAAAGCATATCCAAAGACACCCCAGATAAATAGTTTCCCATTGTGGAGAAGAAAATAAAGCTTGAGTTACCAGGCAGTGAATGAGAAGAGAAAAGTTTAATTAGAAGCTGTACAATAAATGTTAGAGGATGGTGTCTAGGATTCCAGATGGCCGAAACCCTTCCACTCTTAGAAAATGTTTTGTGGCTGCTAGCAAAGTGCGTGTGGAGTGGCGGGCTGGTGTCCAGTACGGGGCAGCCATTAGCCAGCACTGTTCGATGGCGGCGTGTGCTTCAGAGGGACAGAATTGGAATTCAAGGACGAGTGTGGCTCCAAGAAAGGAAGGCCGGCTGCGGGAACACGACCCGGTGCTGGAGTGGCTGCTGTGGCCTCCACAGCAGCTCTAGTGAGATGTAATTGACATAGCAGAAATTCACTCTTCTATGTGCACTTCAGTGGTTTTCAGTCACAGACTTGTGCAGCTATCGCCACAATCTAATTTAATTCTAGACCATCAAGGAAACCCCATGCCTGTGAGCAGTGGCTGCCTGTCCTTCCCTTGCCTTAGCCCTGACAGCCACTTCCTGGTTTTCTGTCATGTGGACCTGTCTGCCCTGCCTGTTTCACATCTGCAGACATACACGGTGGACGTTGCACTGTGTCTGCTTTATCTCACCGAGCATTGCGTTTCTAGGTCCTGGGTGCTGAAGTGCATGTTTCACGTCGGCGGACACACAGTGGACATTGCGCTTGCGCCTGCTTTATCTCACCAAGCATCCCATTTCCAGGCCAAGGGTGCTGAAGCACATGTTTCATGTTGGCGGGTGCACATGGTGGACCTTGCGCTTGTGTCTGGTTTATCTCACTGAGCATTGCATTTCCATGTCCATAGTGCTTAGCGTGGTCAGTGCTTCGTTCCTTTTCATGGCAGAGTCATATTCCACTGTCAGATAGACTGACGTTGTTTATGCATTTATCAGCTGATGGGCATCTGGGCTGTTTCCACCTGTTGGCTCTTGTGGACAGTGCTGCTGTGGACATTCACAAACAAATGCTTGCTTGGACGCATGTTTCCAGTTCTTTGGAGTTGATCCATGGGTGTGCAGTGGATAACATTTGTCCTGTGCGTTTGCTGTGCGCCCACCCCACCTGCTGTGTGCCCCCCAACAGAGCCTCTTGGGGGTCATTTGCGCAGTTCTGCCACTTCCCTCTATGTGCTCCAATGTGTGCTTCTAAGAAGCTTCTTCCACATAAGCACAGCACAGTGGCCAGTCTCAGGAAGTTGGATGTTGATGCGGCACTTTTATCTCCCAGGGTTTTCCACTCTTGTCAATTGAGCCCATAAAATCCTTCACAACATTTTCTTCTGGTACAGTATCACATCTAGGGTCCGTATTGCATCAAATTGCTGTAGCTCTTTTCTCTTTCTGAATGTGGGACGATTGCTCTGCCTTTGTCTCATAACATGCATTTTTTTTTGAGACAGTCTCGCTCTGTTGCCAGGCTGGAGTGCAGTGGTGTGATCTCAGTTCACTGCAACCTCCGCCTCCCAGGTTCAAGCAATTACCTTGCCTCAGCCTCCTGAGTAGCTGGGACTACAGGCACATACCACCATGCCCTGCTAATTTTTTGTGTTTTAGTAGATACAGGGTTTCTCCATGTTGGCCAGGACAGTCTCGATCTCCTGACCTCATGATCCGCCCGTGAGCCACTGCGCCTGGCTCAGCATACACGTTTTTTTTGCATCCTGGCTCCCTGTCCTCATTTTCTGTTTATCTGACATTCCCTCTGATTAAACTCAGGCTGTGTATTCCTAGATTACAGCATGATATGCTCCCTTCTTAGGGTGTTACATCTGGACTGGCCTCCTTGTTGGCGCTGCCCATGTGATCATCCAGCAAGGGGCTGTCCTGTGTCTGCTATGTGGTGACCTTTCCCCAAACACTGATGAGCCAACTGTAGGGGACAGGGGGACTCTGCAGTCCCTGTGTCTCACCGCCCCCTGAGATTCGCCTTCCGTTTATAACTCTTACCTGCACAGTCTGCCTCCAAAAACTGCAGAGTGATGCTTTTCCAACTCCTTTACCAGTGATCACATTGTTAGAAGTGAGAATCTTCCCATTCATGCATTGGTTCATTTTATTTAAATGACATTTAGGTCTGTTTATTTTTGGAGTGGACTTGTGGACTCCTGATTTTCATGGTCTATCACGATTGTCTCTTCTTACTCATCTTACTGCTCACATTGTCGCAGCTTTGGTGAGGGGAGCCCTGCTCGCTGTCTCCTGTGTCCTTCAGGTGTCGCCCGACATGTTAGAGCCTTTCTTGACTCCGTCAGAACCATGTGTCCCAGGCTCAACTTGTCTCTCCCTGCCCCGCCCAAATCAGCTATTTCTCCCGGAGCCCTGGGCTCTTCTGGAGGATGGCGGTGTTTGGGGCCAGGCCAGGTGCAGGTGGGCCACAGCAATGGAACTTGGAACAGGTGAGAGTGTGTGTCTGTGTGTGTTCAAACACATGCACACCGTAGACACTTGTTCACAAGCACGCTGGAGATATACACACACAGACATGTGCGTGTACTTGCATAGTCTGTGTGCTGCTTACTTTAGATGTCTGGGTTAAGCCTTGCCCTCAGCCCCGACTGTTCCCACCGGCTCCCCTTGCCTGCCCTGTCTCCGTCCTCTGCCGGGAGAGCCCCAGCTTCAGGAGGCTCCACGCATTTCCTCCTATGCCCAGTTAATGGATGTCTAGGATGGCCTCAGAATGGCTTCCCATACCACTGCAGAAACACCCTCCTAAGGAGGTTTATTTGTAGTTCTCTGCCCCACCCACCCCCCAAGACTGCAGGTGAGTGGGCACACGAGCGTTAGTGACCCCACTGCTGCCGTTTCTCACTCAGCGGGCAGTGCGGGGCCTGGGAAGGGCGGGTAGGCCGTGCACTCCCATGAGGTCAAGAGTTAATTATTAAGCACAAAGAGCGATGAAGTCATGTTCACCACCAACACAGGGGTTTTTCCCATGCTTGCAGTTACATACTTTGGAGCTCTTTATGGGATTTAAAAAGCACTTATGTATAGGAGAGTTGGGTTACCAGGAAACAACAGAGCAGTTAAGACGCCTTGATTTTATCTTACTGTGCGCCTGCCAAAAATAATTACATTTGCCCTGGCTCCCAGACAAGCACTTGAGAAGGGTGTGTGTGACTGGTCCGGCAGCACCCACAGAGTCCCTGCCCGGCCTGCTGGTCCCTGTCCCACAGCTCCCAGCTCTGGGATCTCAGGGTCAGGGACTCCAGGGCCCCAGCTCCCAGGCTAGCTCTACCGTGTGGGGGCCTCTCACTCAACCTTGCACCTGCCCTTACTGCAGCCCCGTGACGTGGCTGCTGGGTGCCTGTCGCTCCTGTGACTAGCCTCAGAGCAGTGCTGCCACCAGCTTCGCAGTCGAGAGTCTGCTTCCGGTGGCTAGATGACAGTGAGTCAGCTCAGTCTGCCCTAAGCCTCGGGGCAAGTCCTCGGAAGAACCCCAGTGGAGGCGAGTGGCGTAGAGAGGCAGCCTGTCGCTTCCACGCACTCACAGCAGTGTCTGCCATGGACGGGAAGGAGCAGGTTTGTTCTGTCCCAGAGATGGAGCAGGGCCCTGATGGAAGCCGTGTCTGCGGCAGGGAGGGAAGGACACCACACAGCCCGTGCTGTCCCCCGTGGTGTGTTGACGTGGAGAAATGAGTGGAGTCCTGCCCCTGGGGCTCTGTTCAGATGCATTGCCATCCAGATCTCCTTAGTGAAACCTTCCCCACCGTCCCTGCACTTCCCGAATAGCGGGCTTTAGAGGAGGATGGGCTGGTGACCTTGGGTGACCCCTTGATGCCTGTGGCTCCTGCTCCATATGATGTCTGCATGGCGTGCTTTTGCCAGTTAGGCGCCAGAGGTTGCTGAGTGCTACAGACGGGGCAGGACCGTGGGCTCTGGGCCAGGAGAGTGTAGCTGAATTCCTGGCTGTGTTACCCACCATTTAAGGTTTCGAGCAGTGACCGACCTTCTGGCACCTCATTGGCATGGCGTGGACATGCTCACCCTGTGGGGCTGCTGTGATGAGCAGGGACCAGACCATGCTCCGTGTTGGTCTCCACACAGCCGTCCGTGAGAGCTGGAAGTCAGAAACTCTGGGTCTCTAGTCTCTGCATGTTGTAAAGCGTCTGCCCTTGCCCTGTTCATGCTGTGTGGGGAGAGCCTGGTGGCAGAGTGACCATCCCGCCTGCTTTCTGGGACTTGGATGGTCTTTCCCAATCAACAACACTGAGGTCAAAAGGTGGACTTATGTGCATCACGCGTCTTATAAAGACAGCGCCCTGGCGTGGGGGGTTCCTGGGGGCTGATGCCTGGCTGTCCTGGGTATTGCAGTGAGGACATCGCTGGGAGGAGGGCAAGTCCCACCCCTGAGGCCTCAAGGAGCTCTGGAGCATGGCTGTCAGGGTGGTGTCTGTGTCCTTTTAGTTGGGGTGATGCAGGGCAGCCTCTTGGGGGGCAGAGGGAAGGAAGCTCCGGGCCTGAGTTGTGGCTGAAGACACCCACAGTGTTCTGCAGGACTGTGCCACGCGTGAGCCTGGCTTCTGGCTTGGCCACGCCACAGGAGTCTCCACTTTCTTGAGACCTACTGGTGTATGGGAGCTGCCCTGTTCCCAGGCTTCCCTGCGGGGTGTTTGTGGGGAAGGCAACCCTGATGGAAGTGGGCAGATGCTATGCCTGCAGGCCACGGTCTGCACCGAGCGCCCTCTTCCTGAGAGGATCCTGGCACCACGGTGCTGAGGTCATGGAGAATACAGGCTCTTCCCGGCTGAGAGACCCAAATTCTCATGTCCCACAGAGGGGAGGGGAGAGAGGGTTTCCTGGGCTCACTGTGTGGTTCCCTCATGTCCCACAGACAGGAGAGAGTGAGTTTCCCCTGCCTTATGTCCCACAGACGGGAGGAGAGAGAGTTTCCTGGACTTATTGTGTGGCTGCATCATGTCCCACAGACAGGAGGAGAGAGAGCTGGGGGCTCGCTGTGTGGCTGCGTTTAGGCTTTGGGTGTGCCGTATCTGTGAACCACCTGCTCCCTTTGCGGATGTTTTCTTTAAATTGGCTTGCCTTTTCCTTTCAGTGTATTTGCAAATCAAACTTTATGTCATCACAAATAAAAAACAGTATCATGGCTTTAAGCGGAATAGAACCGCAAACACGTGAAGTGAAGGGGTAGAGCGCAGACGTTCGATTCCTCACCCACATATCCCGGCCCTCTGTTGGGAGGACCAGTCGTGAGGTTTCTTCCTGCTCCCTGCACGGGTTTCTGTGCAGACTGAGCAGCAGGCGCTGGTTCAGGCACACCTTGGTAACATCAGGGACCACCTGCTGCCAGGTGAGTGAGGCAGGAGGGAGGGGAGCAGTGCTGGGATCAGGCCCCAGTGGTGGGAGGAGGAGCAGGAACCTTCCCAACTGGCCGCTTCTGAAGCGCCTGGGAACCACAGAGCACTTTGGCCTCGCATGCAGCCCAGAGCCTTCTAGAAAGGCAGCTTATGTCGCACAGGCTGCTGAGACTTAAGAAAGGCTGAGCCCTGTCTCCTGCATTCATATGAGGCTCGTCATGGTGCCCAAGCATAACAGCAGAAGTGTCAGGACACGGCTTTTTGCACAGCCTAGAAATGCTAGGTTAGGTCCGGTCGGCCAGACCTAGAGGCTTGCCTTGTGAGAATTTTCAGGGCAGCACGGGAGGGCTGTGTTTTCCGTGACCAGGGAGGGATTGTGGTACAGGGGCTCCCGAGAGCCCCATGCCCACCCCACTTGGCAGACCCCCAAGACAGAGCCTCTGGAAGAATCCACACATGACTGTTTTATTGACAAAGGCCTAGCATCCCCAGCCTCATCAGCTTTTCTTACATTTTATGGGAAGGTTTTTACATCATCACTGCAGTTGTCCCCACTGTTATTTCTGCAAAAGCAAATTTGTCAGCCACACTTGCCTGGAGTATTTCATTGTCCTGGCACCCCTTTAACCCGCACGGCCGCTCGCACAGTGTCTGTCCACGTGAGTGTGGTTGCCATGATGATGTAAATAAGCAGCAGCTGAATGCCTTGGAGCAGGCGGCGGGCACTCGGCAGAGGGGCCTTCCTGCTGCCATGGGCCGAGCACCCGGTGCTTCTTGCAGGCCTGGCGAGGCCGCGCAGTGCTGTTGCTGCTGTCCTGGAAGATGGAGGGTGCAGCGGGCACTTGGCAGAGAGGCCTTCCTGCTGCTACGGGCCGAACTCCCGGTGTTCCTCGTGGGTGTGGCGAGGCCACGCAGCGCCATTGCTGCTGTCCTGGAAAATGGAGGATGCTCAGGTGTGCACCAGAGCAGTGTGTTTTCCTTTTTCTCCTTAGCTCAGTGGTAGCTCGCACCTCGTGCATTCCGGACTGCAGGTGCAGAGGGCACACAGTGGCATGTAGCTCAGCCCCGCCAGTGCCTTGTATCTCCAGCGTCAGCTCTCCTACAGTGGTAGATTTGCTTTAGGGTCACCGTGTCACTAAGTTACTTCATCCACAGCAGCCTCTCTGTGTGGCTTTCATGGTCAAAGGCGTCAGAACCACTTCCTGTGGCGGCAGGCAGGTTGTGTGGGGAGGAGCTGGGCAACAGACTAGTCACTGCTGGCCTTTGGACCCTGCAGGGCGAGCGTTTTTTGACTGTAGCAATTCTATGTGAGCACTGCAAAATCAAGAAGGACCTGTCTTGAGGTTGCCTCAGCACCCTCAGGGGGACCAGGCAAGTGTGACCCTCACAAGGTCCCAAGGAGCCAGTAGCCACATCTGACCATGACCCTCTCAAGGCCCCAAGGAGCCGGTAGCCACATCTGGCCACAGTATAGAGACAGGACGTGGCAATGCCTTCTGTCCACCCAGGTGCGTGCAGCTCCTGAGAGTCACACCCCGCGGCTCCCCTGCGGCCGAGGCTGGCTACACGGCACTGCTGAACCTCACATCCGACTGCTCGGTGCTATCTGGAATGACGGCCTTCAGGGCGGCGTGGCAGAAGCGGTTCAGGGCCGGCAAGTTTGTTTTCTGCTCAATGTACAGCCTCAGCTTGTCCCTGAAGGTTTCCCCTAGAAAGCTGTAGATGAGGGGGTTGAGGCAGCTGTTGGAGAACGCTGCCAGGTTGACGATGTGGCCGGTGAGCGGGTGGGCATGGCGGAAAGACTGCTTGCAGGGAGCGGCCCCAGGCTGCGTCCGCTGCAGGAGGTGCACGCTGATGAAGACATTCTCTGGCAGCCAGCAGACGAAGAAGACCAGCACCACCGCCAGGATCATGCGGAGCGCCTTCTGCCGCCGCGGCCGCAGCCCACGGTGCCGGTGTGCCCTGACCAGCACCCGGACGATGAGGGAGTAGCAGAGACCGATGATAGCGAAGGGCACAATGAAGCCCAGTGTGACCTCCAGCCACTGCACCTCCCGGACATCCGCGAAACAAAAGCAGGCCTCATCAGTGTGCTGCAGGTGCACGGCGGTGAAAGGCACCAGCGTGGCTGACACGGACACCATCCAGATGAGGCCGCAGCTTAGTCGCGCGTGGTGCTTGGTACGGAACAGGCTGCAGCGCATGGCCCTGGCCAGGGCGAGGTAGCGGTCGAAGCTCATCCAGGTGAGGAAGAAGACGCTGCTGTACATGTTGACCTGCAGGAAGAGCGACATGAAGGTGCACAGGACGGCGATGTCATAGTACTGCTCGTGCAGGTTGAAGACCTCGATCAGGGAGTCGGCCACCAGGATGAGGTCCGCCACTGCCAGGTTGATGAAGTACAGGTCGGGGATGGTCATCTTCTCGCGGAAGCTGATGTTCACCACTAGGATCAGGATGTTGCCCACAAAGCCGATGGGGAAGAGGAAGATGGTGTAGAGGCACGAGAGGAAGAGGCCGATCACATACTGCTGGTGCTCCGAGAGCTCGCCTGTCCCATTTGTCAGGGAGGTGCCCAGGAGCAGGTGGGACAGGTTGAGCTCGGGGGAGGTGCTGTTGGGGGCTGCTGGCTGTGCGGTGCCTGGGTACATCTCCAGGCCCATGCCCTGGGCTTGGGAAGTAACATCCATGTCTCTGCGCCGTGCGGCTTTCAAGATTTGCCGGAAGGCTCCCAGAGATCTGTTTCAAACAATGAATCCATCTTTAGAAAGAAACGTGACTCTCCTCGAAATGAGCCCAGCATTTGTAGGACAGGAAACTCCCCACGAGGAACACCTGTGGCAGTTTGGGTTGGGTTTGTTAATTGCAGAGGGTGGGAAAAACAGATGCTCTGCCCGCTGGCATGGCACGCCCATGGAGGCAAGGGCCCTCTCGTGCTCATCCAGTGGGCATCCCTGCGGGTGTTGGCCGACGTGTGCAGTCCTGCGTGGAGCTCCTCACTTTCTGGGTACCTGGAGAAGCAACAGGAGAGAACTAAGTCTCATTGAGTGGCCCCAGCTTTGGGACAAAGTCCTGCGCCCCTGGCCGGGTGTCCATGGAGTCTGAGTATGTCAGGAGCCCAGGGAGGGCCAGAACTTCAGCTTTATGAGCTCAGGAGGTAGCTGTGGTTGAGCTGGGGTGGAAGAGTCACCTGTGGGAAGTATGTGGCCTTTTTTCCTGCAGGTCCCATGGCCGCTCAGCTGCAGCTGGAGGCTGGACGTGAGTCACCCCCACAGGCAGGGGTGTTCTTTCCCTTTATAGCCACAGAGCAGGCCCAGGAAGCAACAGGTGTGTGGGCACAGCAGCCCCAGGAAAATAGCATTTGTGAGGAGAGGGGAAAATGCATTTCAGCAGCTGATGGAGCAAGAAGTAAGGTCGGAAGGAAAAGCCCAGTGTTCTTGAAAGAGAGTGGGTCTGGAAAGCTGGAAATTGGAGCAGAATCTTCTCTTAAAATAAAATAGATCACAGAAATTCAGCGGTTTGCTCATGCTAGTTCTATGTTTATATGCCAGAGATGAAACTTATTTCCGTAACAGAATGAAAGGGGTCATTGTTTTGGGAAATAATATTTAAGTTTTATTCCGCGTTTTAACAAATTATTGTAAAACCTAATATATTTTGCAGCGCTGTTTGTAACCTAGGAAGAAACTCTAGGGAGAGACTCCCTCCTCCCAAGCTCTGCTTCTTCAGGGAGAGGAGTGGGCTGTCTCTGCGGCGGTGCCCTGGCTCTGCTGTGGTGGGGAGGATCCCTTCACTCCCCCTGTCTCACTGTGTTCTTGGAAGTTCTCTATGCTTCGGGCCCCTGGGTGTTCTCAGCCTGCGGACACTGGTGGTCTCTGGGGATATGGGGGCTGTTGCAACTAGGGGCAAGCTGGTGGGGCCAGGGCAGCCACTCAGCTCCCTACGGTGCACAGGACAGGTGCCCGAGCCCAGCAAAGAATTACCCGGCCCAGGTGGTGCTGGTGCCCTGGAGGAAGCCAACACCTCAAAATGGGTTTGAGTTGTTTTTCCTTTGGGAGTTTTCATTTTACCCTTCGAAATCATTAGGAGTTATTGTTTTGATTTTTTTTTTTTTTTTTTTTTTTTTTTTTTTTTTTTTTTTTTTTTTTTTTTTTTTTTTTTTTTTTTTTTTTTTTTTTTGAGATGGAGTCTCACTGTCGCCCAGGCTGGAGTACAGTGGCACAATCTCGGCTCACTGCAACTTCCACCTCACAGATTAGAGTGATTCTTCTGCCTCAGCCTCCCGAGTAGCTGGGATTACAGGTGTGCACCACCACGCCTGGCTAATTTTTTATATTTTTAGTAGAGATGGAGTTTCACCATGTTGGCCAGGCCAGTCTCGAGCTCCTGACCTCTAGTGATCTGTGCACCTTGGCCTCCCATAGTGCTGGGATTACAGGTGTGAGCCACTGCACCTGGCTAATTTTTTATGTTTTTAGTAGAGATAGGTTTTGCCATGTTGGCCGGGTTGGTCTCGAACTGCTGACCTCAAATGATTGGCCCGCCCCGGCCTCCCACAGTGCTGGGATTACAGGTGTGAGCCACCACACCCAGCCAGGAGTTATTGTTTTGAAGTGCCGCAAAACCAGACTAGAGATTTATTGACCTATTGCCTGAAAATACCTTTAAAAAAAAAAAAAAAGGCTTGCCTGTAATTCCAGCACTTTAGGAGGATGAGATGGGAAGATTGCTCAAGTCCAAGTGTTTGAGATTGAGACCAGCCTGGGCAACATGGTGAGACCCTGTCTCTACTTAAAAAATACAGAGTAGCTGGGCACAGTGGTGCATGCCTGTAGCCTCAGCTACTCAGGAGGCTGAGGTGGCAGGATTGCCTGAGCCCAGCAGGTTGAGGCTGCAGTGAGCCAAGATTGCACCACAGCACTCTAGCCTAAGCAACTGGAGTGAGATCCCCGTCTCAAAAGAGAAGGGTAGGGGAAGACAAGATGAATCCCTGCCTTGGTGTCAGTTATTTTAAAAGTATTCAATAACCGCCAGATACAGGTGATAGGGATGGAGGCAGCAAATCACACTGTCACGTGTGTACCTATGCAACAATCTTGCATGTTCTTCACATGTACCCCAAAACCTAAAATGCAATTTAAAAAAAAAGTATCCAATAACCTTCACTTAGCTGTGGCTGATAGATTTGATTTTATTGGTTATTTTGCACTCCTGATTCATCTTTAGTAGGTAATAGCATTGAGCAGCATAAACGCTTCTGTTCTCAGGCTCTGTCAGGAAGGTTGAAAGCCTCTGTATTTAGCCTCTGTATTTAATTTCTTAAAAACGGCACAGAGGGCTTGGTTTGCTCTTTACATGTAGAAATTTTGGAAAGTATTAGACTGCAGCGTGGCAGGCATTTCAAAGGTGGACAGAGCCCTTAACATATGTTTCTTTTCTTCCCTAACTTTGTTAAATGAACTCCGAGGGAAAAATAAATGGGCCATTCATTTCTTTCCCATGTAAGTTGAGTCTTTTGGTCCTTGGCGGACACTGAGAAGACACGGTACCTCGTGTCTCTCTGATATGTCCTAGTGTCTCATGTGGTCCTGGGTGAGAGGAGCCAAGTGTGCAGCTCCCCGCTGACCCCGAGGTGGCCATGGAGTTACTAACAGTCCTAGACTTCACTTCAGATTTCCTCTGCTTATCATAGAAACATAACGCTGGAGGCAGCCGTATTAAGTCTGCATCTGTAAAGAGATGTGTGGCCCTTCCAGGACTGCAGGGTTAGTGAGGGTGACGGAGCACCACGGTGCAGGGCAGAGCGGGCACCCTCACTTTCCTGAGTGAGACACGTTCTTGCTAGGATAGAATGTGATGGAATCCTGGGCCCTGCTTTCAGCACCTGTTCAGAGAGGCCAGGCGGGCAAAGCCCCCTGCTGTGGCCATCCAGGCAAAGCCCCCTGCTGAGAGCACGGGAGCTCACTGGGAGAGGGGTCTGTGCCTTGAGTTTGGGAAGTGGGGTGCAGCTGCCACCAGAGGGTGAGGTGTCAGTGCACGTCTGCGTCCAGCTGATCCCATAACAGGACAGTGGCCTGGGTGGCACCACCCCCTGCGCCCCTAGTCAGTGGGGCGGCACCAGCAGGCCCCAGAACCTGGAGCCTGAGGCTGAGTCCTACCTGGGTTGCAGCCACTCCTGTGCTCTTGGGAGCCTCCTCGGTTGGTCCCATCAGGCTGGAGGTGTGCTTGGAGCTGCAGGAGCTGTGCTTCTGCCGGACCTGAACCTGCCAAATGCCTGAGCAGGGCTGGAGAGAGGACGAGACCTGCCCTGGGAGCTGGAGGGAAGTTTCCCTGCTGGCAGGCGAGTCCTCCTCTGAGCCAGTGAGTCTCGCCCCTTGGCACCAGGCTTTATAGGCCCCTCCGCCTGCTCCTCTCCGGCTGGGTTCTGGGAGGCCTCCTCCTCAGAAGGCTAGCATTAACCATTTTTTTGCTGGCCCTTTTTCTCCCACACTCTGGCAATCAGCTCAGTTCCACTAGACATGTTTTTATGGAAGTTTCTGGTTTAACTGCTTTTCTTTACCCACGGATACATACTTTTCTTTAAGTTTGAAGGCATTATACTAGCTATTGTGTGTCCTTTAGGTAATAACCTGTCATCCTGAGTTGAAACAAGCAATATTCTTGTTTTTGCAGCTGACCAACTTCAAATATGAAATTTCATAATAGCTTAGTAGCATGTGGATGATAGAGAATTTAACTTAGGAATTTCAGACATTTGCAGAAAGAAATGTCAACCCAAGAAATAGCAGGCATTTCTGACATGTAAATTAGGAATCCAAGTACTGATTGAGTATCTGGAAGTCTGAAATCCCGAGTGCCCCGCAATCCAACACCCTTGGAGCGCCATGAAGTCACAAGCGGAAACTTCCACACCCGACCTCGTGTGGCAGGTTGCAGTCCAGGCACGGTTAAAAGTTTGTTTTATGCATGAAATTATTTCAAGTATTTTATAAAGTTACTTTCAGACAGTGTGTACAAGGTATGTATGAAACACAAATGAATTTTGTATTTAGCTTTGGTTCTCATCCCCAGGATATCTCATTCTCTATCTGCAGATGTTCCAAAATCTGAAAAAATCTGAAATCCGAAACTCTTCTGGTCCCAAGCATTCAGATGGGGGCCCTCAGCGCATAGTTTTCCAAGTGTTGGTTGAGCCTCAGGCCCCAGCACCTGCCCTCGTTCAGAAGCCTCCAAACTTACCTGCCCTCCCGCTGATAAAGCCACCAGGGCCACCTCCCTTGCTCATGATTGCAATTTCACCTCCTCGTGCGGCCAAGAATAAACCTCCCTCCCAGGGCCTCTGAACAGCCTCACGCCACCTCCGAGTGTCCCACCTGCTGGCCATTTGAATTTTACCCACCTCTTGGAGAACTGTGGTCTGCCACCCTGGTGAGGGCAGAGAGGCCCCACACCCGACCCGCATGCTGCGTGGGCTGGTCAGGCCTAGGGGATCCTCAGGCACTACCAGCCCTGGCTGAGGGGAGGGTCTTTCTCAGAACTGAACTGCAGCGAATCACACTCCGACTTCTGTGTGCCATTTCCCTCTGTAATTTTTTGAAGCGGTGAGATTGAATGCTGAGTGATCCTTTGTCCACTGAATGTGAATAATGTGGGCTGCTGCAGCCTGAGGCACGGGTCTAGAGGCCCGCGTGGGCTCCCCCACCCAGGAGAGCTGGTGCAGGTAGAGGAGGTGGGGTGCAGGGCCTCAGGTACACTCGGCCCCTCGGCGGCCTACCAGGGAGCTTCCTGCTCCGTGATGTGGGAAGCCTGTTGCAGAGGCGCCTCATAGCATCTGTGCCATACCAATTCAGAGTCTTTCAGAGCATATTTGAGGAAATATACACGTATTTCCTAAACTGAATGCTGTTAAATTTTTAATGGAAAAATACTAACATGGGTTTCTTCCAGCGGTGGCTGTTTGATTAATATGTACATTTTTTTTATTTGGATGATAAAGAGCTGATTTGCTCTTAGACTATTTTTTTGACCAGCTGTGGAGTCGAGATGATTTCAGCATTAAAAATGCCCGAGACACCATTTTGAAATATGTGAGTCATGAGAAAGTACAGAAATAAATAAATAAAATAAAAACCCAAACCTCGAAATAGCTGAGACATGTCACTTAAAAATAGCTGCTCCCTGCTAGTGTAGACCCAAGGCTTCTGATCTCTCTGCCTGTCCCAGCAGCTGAGGAAGAACTCAGCTCCCAAGCTCTCCACTCACACGCCCTGAGTTTCCTGGAGAACCTGCCTGGAGTAGCTGATGCACCTGGATTTCATGCTTTCAGGATAGGATCAGCCAGATTGGAGCCTCTGGGTCTTGGAGCCCAGCCTTCTCCTGTAAGCACTGGGCGGGTGAGTAACTTCTCAGCCATCAAACAGCTGCTAGTATAAGGGACTGGACCAGACTGCAGGAACTCCAGTCAAGACCTACTTAATACTTCATGGGTGATAGGATGAGAGGAATCTCATGGGCTGTTTGTAAGGCATAGAGACCTTTTGCCAATTTTTAAATCTGACTTTTTTTTTTTGAAACAGGGTTTTGCTCTGTTGCCCAGGCCACAGTGCAGTGACCTGATCTCTGCTCACTGCAGCCTCCACCTCCCAGGCTCAAGCCATCCTCCCACCTCGGCCCCTGAGTAGCTGGGATTACAGATGTGAGCCGCTACTCCCAGCTAATTTTATTTATTTTTATTTTTATTTTTGTAGAGATAAGGTCCCACTGTATTCCCAAGGCTGGTCTTGAACTCCTGGGCTCAAGTGATCCTCCTGCCTCAGCCTCCTACAGTGTAGAATGTGACACTGAGTGCGTGCCTCCTGGGTGCTGGGCACTGTACCTGGGGCTCTGCGTGCGTGGTCTCAGGTAACCCTCCCCAGAGCCTGTGAGGCAGGGCTGTCCTCCTCCCCATCTCATGGATGCAGAAACTGACTGCAGGGGGCTGTGTAACCGCGGCCTCGCAGCTGGCCAGGGGCAGGTCTGGGAATGGCCGGCTGACCCCAAGCGCATGGTCTCCACCCAACACCAGAGGCGTCCTGGGTCAACAGTCATCTTGTCAGGTACAGATTCCCTTGCTGGATTTGATGTCTTTATGAATTTTTAATAGGTGAACATATTTTGCTGTTCATCCCCAGGATAGAGTAAAAGGAAAGAACTTCACAGGGAATTTTATCTGATCATTGCTGATTGAGTCAAACGTGCACAAGGCCAAATATCGGATAATGCACAGAGAAAAAGACGCACAAAGTAAGGCAGTGAATGCATCTCAGCTCCAGGAGCCCGCCTGAGGGAACACCCATGCCCTTGCCTTGCACCCTCAGCCCTCACTCACAAAGCCCAGTCCTGGTGCTGAGAGGCCCCAGACGCAGGCCTGCAGTGCCTTCTGGCGCCCCCACTCTGCCTTGCTGACTGACCGAGCACCCACTTCCTGCACTGACTGAGCCCCACCTCCTGCAGTGCCTTTCGGCGCCCCCCACTCTGCCATGCCAACTGACTGAGCGCCCTCCTCCTGCTCCTTGTCCTATGCCCAGTCCTCTCTATGGCTTTCGAGGTAGGCAGCAATGTGGGTCCCCCGATTCTGTAGGAGCAGAGCCCTTGGTGAGTTGTCTGCCGCTGTCCAAACAGCCCTGGTCTTCAGTGTTGCCAGCTCTGGCCTGGGTTCCTCTTCCTTACCCCACATTCAACGGCTGTCTGACACCGGGCAACGTCTCTAACCTTCCTTAGCCTCAGTGTCCATCTGTACAGCGGGGATGCGTGGATCCAGACAGTTCTGTGAGACACCACACACCCTTTGTCTCTGCTGGGCAGAGTGACACGTCCCTTCCCGCGGCTACGCCTCGGGCAGGGCTGTCCTCCAGTGCTTTCCCTCACTGACAGAATTGACTGCACTCAGAGACCACCTAGTCTACCAGCCCCGCTGCATGACTTCAGCACTGAAGGTACGTGCAGCTACTAGCCCAAGGGACATTGACGGTTTTGCGGGTCTCCCAGTGGGACCCACTCAGTGGTCACTGGGAGCACTCTGGGCGCGTCCTTGGGTTCTCAGGAAGCATTGTGCCAGGGGCAGCTCACAGAAGAGTGGGCAGGGTGGTGCTGGTCGAGCTCGGCCTGCAGGGGGGCCATCCACCCCCAGGAACACGTGGCGGAATGTTCCAGAAGGAGAGACCAGCACCTGCGCCTTGTCCCTGCCCCACCTCAGTCAGTACCAGGCAGTTCCTCAAGGAGCCTCGGGAGGTTCCTCCCACCCCACCCCAGTCTGACTTTATCTGTTTAAACTTAAGACTTCATGAGCCCTTTCTTTGGATAAATACAAATGACTCATTGTTTCATGCTCCTAGGAGCTTCCTTCATTTTCTGCGGGTGCTGGCTCTTCCCCTTGGCGTTAACATGGAACACTGCCCGTTCTCTGTGTCCAGATGGTTACAGGATGGGGCAGTGGCGGGAGCTGGACACAGGACCAGGATCACGCAGCACCTATCCTGCCCCCCAGGGTCACCCAGGGGCCATGATATGCCCTGTGGGTACCTACCCTAGGGGTCATGATGCTCTCTGGGACTCCCACCCCAGGAGCTGTTATGCACTCTGGGGATGTCCACCCTGGGGGCTGTGATGTGTTCTGGGGACACCCACCCCCGGGGATTGTGATGCATTCTGGGGGTGCCCACCCTGGGGTCCATGAGATGCTAGGGATGTCCTCCCCGGGGGCTGTGATGCACCCTGGGGGCACCCACCCTGGGGTCTGTGATATGCTTGGGGATGCCTTCCCTGGGGGTCATAATGTGCTCCGGGGGTACCCACTTGGGGGGCTGTCATATGCTTGGGGTGCACCCATCCTGGGGTCAGTGATAGGCGCGGGGACACCCTCCCTGGGGGCCGTGATGTGCTCTGGGGTCCTCTGAGGCCCCAGCACTCAGGCCCCCCATTCCCCAGCTCTCATCAGGAGAGACCATATTAAATGTTTCACCTGTTGGCACCCTTAAAAGCTTTTGTTTAAAGAAAGAGTCCCTCTGCTGTAAGGAAACTGTGTGAGAACCACCCATTTGCATTTCTGTGATTGGATTTCTAAAACAATTCATTCAGCCGAGATACTCAGAAATCGGTTCGGTCGTTCTCCAGCCCCTCGGTGCCTCTCCTGCCCTTCCCTAGGGCCAGCCATTTCCCGAGGAGCCCTGTGCACTCGTGGACGCTCGTCACTTCATTTGGTTGTGAAGCTAATGAGCCTTGGCATGTCATTGGTGTATTTATAAATGAATGTCGGTGCTCCCTCTGCCCATGAGTCACCTCAGGGAACTGCTCTCCTGCCATAACCAGGAAAACTGGATGTAATACAGGAACCGGCCACTTTCAGACAGTGAGCAGTGTGAGCCTTGATCTCTGAGGTGAGGGAAACCAGCCAGGCCAGGCTTCCCGCCCTGTCCGCCGCAGTCTTTGGTTTGCACCAGGTCGGGGGGTTCTGAGCCAACCAGCATGACCGGCTGGGTTGCAGGGACAGAGGCTGGATTTCCGGGAGGCCGAGGGAGCTGGGACTGTCAGGATTTGGGACTAAAAGGCGAGGCGCCACGTTGAGAAGGAGCCCCGCACCCGGGATGGCAGTCTGCTGGTGTCGTGAGCTGAGTCCATGGAGGCAGAATGTGGAGGTTCCGAAGCCCAGCTTCAGAGCAGCTGACAGTGAGCCAGACTTATACAGAGCTGCCCTGGTTCCAGCTCCCCAGATAGCGTGGATGACTCCAGGAAGCACTCGCCTTAAGTGTTAAGGCGAAGCCAGCCCCCTGAGGCTAGGCGACCATGGATTCTCAGTAACAGAGCTCCAGAGACAGCCCTCGAGAGAGTCCTTCTCCTCTGCAGCGAGAGAGCTGCCTGCCAAAGCAAAGCCTATGCGCTCTAAAGGAGGGCGTGCAGTTCAGATGCATGGGGAAATGTGCGCCACTCGGCACTTCGTCATAATCACAGTAAGGTGAGGAATTAGCTGTGACACCTCAGCCCTCTTCCTATTTCTCCTGCCTGTCTGGGTCATTCCAGGAGAATGGACCTGTCTCCCTTCCAGATTCTCCCAGCCCTGTCGTTGACTTCCCTGCTAAGCCCATTGTGGGCATGCAGTGAGCAGACCTGCACTTGCACGTAGGCCATATCGAGGGTTTATGGATATAAGAGAGTAACTGAAGGGGAGAAGTGAGAGGAGGGTTCCTATGAAAGCCTGTACCATTTTAATCTTATGTCACAGGAGCTCCTTAACCTAGAGACCCCAGATCCTTGTTCTGAAGAAATACAGCAAATACATAAAAAGGGAAAAGATCAGCTCACGGAAGATACGCTTTTGTTCTTTAGTTTGCAAACGAACATTGAAACAGTCCTTAAGGTTGGATTTGTGAGAGGGGGAGGTTTCATGAAGCCGGGTGGGGGTGGGCGTCCTCCCTTCACACTGCTCTTTCCTGTGTTCAGCCAAGGAAATCTCAGCTTAAACTCAGCAGGGATGATGATGCCCATTTTGGAATAAGATGAATTACTGTATCTTGTATTTTTATATTTCATATGTTACTAGCTTTTCTGCAAACAATGTCAGAAAAGATGGAGATTTTATTTTTTATACTTTATTTATTTATTTATTTATTTATTCATTCATTCATTCATTCATTCTATGTCACCCAGGCTGGAGTGCAGTGGTGCAGTCATAGCTCACTGCAGCCTCGACATCCCAGGCTCCAGCAATCCTCCCACCTCAGCCTCCTGAGTAGCTGGGACCACAGGCATGTGCCACCATGTTTGACTACGTTTTGTGTTTTTTGTGGAGATGGAGTCTGGTGGCAAGGTTGCCTTTATGTTTGCAGTTGGTTTTGGGGCCCAGAGAGACGGTGCGGAAGCCTGACCAGCCCTGTGCTCTCGTAGGGAGCTCTTGCGCTCCTCAGACGGCACTGGGAACTCGGCTGTCACGCCCACACCTGGACCTTACGGCCTTCTGCCCCTGAGGGCGGCCACTTCCTGGCAGCTGTGCTATGTGTCCCTGGAGCCAGCACTGTTACCAGTGGTGCCGATAGTTGCAGACCTCTGCAAGCCCATCCCATGTCACTGAAATAGTTTCCATGCAAGTATTCCCTCTTTCCTTTTAAATTTTCACGACGATAGTCGACGAGGCTGGGAGACAGTGGTGCTGTGTATTAAGAGGATGTTAAAGGCAGTAACTCTGGAGACAGAACTTTAGCGGATGCGGGGAGGCAGGCCTGCCCCACGGCCGACCTTTGCCTTCTCCACAGGCGTCACTGTGGCTCCAGGAGGGGCCCTGGCCTGGATGGGCTCCCCACGTGAGGGCACACGTGTGTGCTGAAGCGTAGCCTTGGTGGCGGGCCAGGCCAGCAGATGCACATGGTTGACCACAGACCACAAGCACCCAGCTCAGACTAGAGAGCAAGAGCAAGTGTCCAGTGCTCTTCTTGGCGTGTGACAGCTAGAACAGTGTGCCCCCAGACTTTGCTGCATGTTTGGAGACACGTGTTCATCACTTACATAAGCTGCCACACACGCAGATTGGCCGCCGGCGTCCCACAGGAACCTTGCCGTGCCTGTGCCCATGTGCATCCGTCTCACTTCACGCTGTTCTAGCTGTCACACGCTGGGAAGAGCGCCAGACACTCTTGCTGTCTGCGTCTGAGCTGGTGCTTGCAGTCTGCGGTCACACCATGTGCATCAGCTGGCCTGGCCCACAAGTAAGGCTGTGCTTCTGCACACACGTGTGCCCTCACACCTACAGACCACTGTGCAGCTGCCGGAGGAGACAGATGCACACAGCACAGGCACAAGATGGATGCAGGCAGGCGCAGTCATGGCAAGGCACCTGCGGGATGCCCTGGGTCCTTGAGTGCATCTGGGTCGATCTGAGTCATGAAGCCCACTGTTCTGGAAGCAGCAGGCATCCCGGTCACCTCTTCAACCCCATTCACTTCGTTTTTCAGTTGGGATGGAGGAGCCCCCTGCTCTGGGTAGCTCAGGCCGGCTGGACGGCCCGTGAGGAGTGCGCTCTCGAGCCCCATGGACACTGTGCCCTCGGGTCCCATGTGGCGTGCCTCACAGTGTTCGCACACAAGCCCCTCGCCCCTGCCACCCTCCCTCAGACCCACAGGGCGCTGTGGAGCCACACATTGTGCAGGAGTGCTCTGGCCCTGTCGCCGTGAGGGAATATCCGCCTGCACTCAGCGGTGATAAGTAGCTCCCAGGACTCCGAGTGGCATGGAATTAAGGACAGTAGCCAGACTGAGAGGAAGTGGTTTGGAATGTTTGTTTAATTCAGGCAAATTGGAAAAATATCTTTTCAACATGGACTGCAAGTCTGAAGGCTGAGTGAGGCTGTCCAGATGTCCTGTCCTGTGGCCATCAGCTGCAGACCTTCGTGTGGGAGTGTGTGCTCCTGTGGCGTGGTGTTTGTGGATGTCGCCGTCAGGTGCTCTCTGCTTGTGGGGTCCACCCTGCTCTCCCATGCAGTTATAGCCAGGCCTGGCCACCCAGTGGGTGGGGAGTGGGGACAGACACACAACTGAACTTGGCCGCAAGAGCACAGTCTGGAGCTGAGGTGAAGGCCGCTGCCTGCTTTCTGCTTATTATTGGTTTTTTCTTGTGGACAGGAGGGAGTCCTGCACAGGCAGAAGGAAGCCATGGCTTTCAGAGGCCTCCCTACCCCTCCGCAAAGCCATGCCTCATCTGGGTCAGAGGCTCCCGGGTTCCTAGGCAGGGTTGGCTCTGGCTCTACAGCCTGCCTGCTATGCCTGGGATGAAGCCAGTGCTCCTGGTGCCCAGCTACCTAACGGTGCACGCGTGACCTGAGTGCTGGGTCTCAGCTTCCCCATCCGCCTGGCGGGTGCCAGCACAGGCTGTCTGGCTCCCCCTTGCTCTGGGCTGCCCCCTTACTGCCATGCCCCGCTAAGGCTGGTGTGTTTGTACTTAGGTTTTGTTGTGGTTCTTCTGCCCAAGCTGTACAAGGAAAGGGAAGAATTCCGAGTGACTCCAGACAGGCTCCCCTTCCCCTACCTTTCAAGAACCTGACTGGTAGTCTTAGGAGAGAGTGTTCCTCACAGTTATTCCAGAAGCCCTCTCAAGTCCTGGGCCTGGCGAGGTCAGTCTGGTGAAGCAGACCCCCGACCCAGCCTGGGCACCACGCCTGTCCCCCGGCAGCACTGCCCAGTGCAGCCCCCCGGCCCTGAGGGCCCTGGACAACAGCACACTGGGAGGGACCGAGCCCATCTCCCAGCAGCACTGCCCAGCACAGCACCCCCCACCCTGAGGGCCCTGGACAACAGCACGTTGGGAGGGACCAAGCCCATCTCCCGGCGCCACTGCCCAGCACAGTCCTTGGCCCTGAGGGCCCTGGGCAATGGCATGCTGGGAGTGACCAAGCCATTCTCTCAGCAGCACTGCTCAGCACAGTCCCCCGGCCCTGAGGGCCCTGGACAAACGGCATGCTGGGAAGGACCGAGCCCATCTCTCAGCAGCACTGCCCAGCACAGTCCCCCAGCCCTGGTGGCCCTGGGCAACGGCATGCTGGGAGGGACCAAGCCATTCTCTCAGTAGCACTGCCCAGCAGCCCATGGCCCTAAGGGCTCTGGACAGCAGCATGCTGGGAGGGACTGAGCCCATCTCTCAGTGGCACTGCTCAACACAGTCCATGGCCCTGAGGGCCCTGGACAATGGCACGCTGGGAGGGACTGAGCCCATCTCTCAGCAGCACTGCCCAGCACAGTTCCCCAGCCCTGGTGGCCCTGGGCAATGGCACACTGGGAGGGACCAACCCATTCTCTCAGCAGCACTGCCCAGCACAGCCCATGGCCCTGAGAGCCCTGGACAGTGGCACGCTGGGAGGGACCGAGCCCATCTCTCAGCAGCACTGCCCAGCACAACCCATGGCCCTGAGGGCCCTGGACAGTGGTACGCTGGGAGGGACTGAGCCCATCTCTCAGTGGCACTGCCCAACACAGTCCCCCCTCCCTGGTGGCCCTGGATGACGGCACACTGGGAGGGACCAAGCCATTCTCTATGCGGCACTGCCCGGCGCAGTTTCCCGGCCCTGGTGGCACTGGTGGCCCTGAATGAGGGCATCCTGGGAGGGACCCAGCCCTTTGGGAGCCACAGGTCACACTTTTGTTGGGCTGCTGGGTGGGGGACGTGCTCCCCAGTCCTCCACTGCTGCCATTCTGCAGCTTAGGTGACATGCAGGGCCCGTGCCATCTCCCACTTGGCTGGCCTTCCTGTTCTTCCCACCTGGACCCCTGCACCCTGGGTCTTGGCAGCCTGGCACCCTCTCCCCTATCTTACCCCTAAAGGCAGTGTAAGCAGAGTGGGCCAAGGTGCAGGGCCCAGGTCAGACTCAGGCCCCCTCTCTCACTGAGAGCTTCCCACGTGTGGGGCACTTTGGCCGTGACCCTCTGCAGTCAAGGTCATGGAGTCAGAGGGATGAGGTCATTGCTGCTGGTACCCAGCTACTTAATGATGTGACTGCAGTCTGAGCCTGGGTGCTTTGGCTGAGAACCTGGACTTTTTTAATGATCATTTTTAAAATGTACATGTGGTAAAATACTCCTTTCGGCGCACACCACAGAGGCATCTAGTCACAGAAGCACTGTGCTCGCAGGCAGCACGCGAAACCATTCTGTTCCAGACTCCTCTGCCCGTCCCTGGGTGGTCCGCCCCTCTTTCCACCCAACCCAGCACCGCGAGGTTGTGCTCTGCTCCTGTGATCAGACTCCCAGTCCATTGTGCGGGTGGCACCTGTGCGTGTGGAGCCCCTGAGCCTGGCTGTCCCCTGCCTCCTGCACTTGAGATCGTGCATGACGTTGTACGCCGAGTGGCTGTGCCTGCTCGCCGCTAAGCACAGTAGGCTGTGCCGCAGTCTGTGTCCATCCGCCATGGGGGTGACACTCAAGTTCCTTCCAGATTTCGTCTGTTAAAAAGCTGCTCTGAATGTCTGCATACAGGGTTTCATGTGAGCGTACATTTTATTTTGGGTGGATCCCTAAGATTGAGTATTGCTGGTTCTTACAGTGAGTACGCGTTTAGCTTTATATGAAGCCACCAAAGTGATCACTCAGTTTTGCATTCCCGCCAGAACCTGTACTTCTAACTTCAGTGAAAGCAAAGGGTCCTACTGAGCCCCATAGTTCCCTGGGAAGAGGGGCCAACTCTGCGCAATCTGTTTCGGGCCAAAAGCCAGGAGTTTGTGGGACTTACTCCCAAGCTGTGCAGAGGGGCTGCCAAGGTCAGGCTGGGGGCCTGGGGAGCTCTCCAAAGCCAGGTCCTTGAGAATTGTGTGTTCTTATTGGCAGTATTGGCTCTTGCTCCTTCAACAGCCCTTCAGAGTGGTTCTAGAAAGCGTGGGCCCCACTTTTCCAGGCCACTTCCCCAGAGCCGGGAGGCAGGGGACTCCCGTGATGAGGGCTGGGTGTCTCCTGTGGGCCGGTGCCTCCTGGAGGGCATCCAGGAATCACCCCTGTCCCAGGGGCCTCCCAGCCCTGGCCAGGGCCTGCCTACCATGGGCACCTCAAAGGAGCTGCTGCCCCCACCCCACTTCCCATCATGCGTCTGCTCTGGGCATGGATGGGAGTTCTGCAGATTTGCTCAGCACATTGGTTTATTGAATGTTTTCCGGGCGTCTTCCTGGGTTTTATTATCATTTTTAATGGATAAGTAATTACAGTGCTATGACGGTAGTTCACGAAACCGTTTCCCCTGGGTGGACAGTTGAGCAGTTTCCAAACTGCTTTTATAGATCCTTTCCAGGTCTGCTCTTGTTTTACACATCTTCCCAGGATGGTTCACACATTATTGTTTCTGTGCAGAAGCAGCATGAACTTTTGAGGTCACAATTCTCTTGTGTGATTTGGGGTGCCTATGTAGGGGGGCGGACAGCAGGCGAGCAGCTGAGCGTTGCCTGCCTGGGGATCCAGGATGGCTGTGGAGGTCTGCTGGCCTCAGCTCTGTCCCTGTGGGCCCTTGGGTCTCAGCTTCTAGTTGCTTGGGAGTATAATTTCAGACTTCATCGTATAAAGGCCTCAGGACACAGCCTTGGCTGTGGTTGCTTCTCCACTGCCACCTCACCCTGGCGAAGGCTGCAGGATATGTTTCTGTCCATCCAGAGGTGGAGGTTGGGCACATCTTGCTTCTCACTTGGGTCGGGAGACCCAGCACACACCTGCGGGACCCCTATACTCTCAGTGAAGATGGACCAAGGCCCTGGGCCTCCATGCATCACCTTTGACCTTCCCTTGAGAAATCCTGGGGCTTTCCAGCTCTCCTTTCCCTCCTCAGCAGCAGGGTGCCCAGAAACAGCACACGGCCCCTCTCTTGCCCGGTAGAGGCCCTTCCCACTGTCCCCATATCCAGAAACAACACACAGCCCCTCCCCTGCCCGGGAGAAGCCATTCCCACTGTCCCCATACCCAGAAACAGCACACAGCCCCTCCCCTGCCCATGAGAAGCCCTTCCCACTGTCCCCATACCCAGAAGCAGCACACAGCTGCTCTCCTGCCCGTGAGAAGCTCTTCCCACTGTCCCCATACCCAGAAACAGCACACAGCCCCTCCCCTGCCCATGAGAAGCCCTTCCCACTGTCCCACTGTCCCACTGTCCTGGCTGTTCCACAGTGCCCACAGCAGGTCTGAGTCAGCAGGACAGGACTGGAGCTCATTAGAGCCGGCCACTTCTGCCCCACTGGGATGCCCGTGGCCCTGTCTGCCCAGTGCAGGCCGTGTCAGCCTCCCCTCCCTTGTATGGAGGCCACTTCGTGTGAGCCCGTCAGCACTCCTTAACGAAGCTCAGTGGGTCCCTGGCCCTGTGGGCTGGACTGACCCCACTCCTGTTGCCATGGTCTGTGTGCAGCCAGAGGCCCCCTGAGATTGAGAGCCTGGCCTGGGCAGCAGGCGGGAGGGTCTCGGCCCTAGCAGCCAGGGTTTCGTGGCTCCACAGGCACCTGGCGAGGGTGGCTGTCAGGACCGAGATCCCGGTGGCCACCCCTTGCTGGCTGTTTTGCCACGGCAGGACCTGGCGGGGTTGTTAGCTGCTCTTGGCTTCTTGCTCCTCCCGTAGCCACCTTCGTGTCCTGCTGGCCCTCGTGGCCCCAGCCCTCCCTCTCCACAGGCCTCCCCGCCTCCTCAGCCGGCCATTCACCAGCAGCCTTGGCAGATCCCTGACCAGCTGGGGTGGTGGGGGGGTGGGTGGAGCTGAGTGTTTGGGGGAAGAGTGAACTGGGGCTTGAGGGACACCTGGCCAGCCAGAGCCAAATGGGTGAGCCACAGGCCTTACCCCACTCCACGTGTCCTTCACGGAGCTCCCAGCCTCTGTCTGGAGCAGGCACTGTCCCAGAGTCCCAGCAGGCAGGTGAGTCCTGGCCTGGCTGTGAGTCCCACATGGGGTAAGGTGGTAAAGCCCAGGTTTTCACCTGATCAGCCTGCAATCCTGGCCAACTAGCCAAGCCCAGGAGTGCATCTGGCCCCATTATGAGCATCCTGGTGAGACTCTGAGGAGATGAGGTGAACCTGGCATTGGGGGTGTTAGGTCTCGCCTGTGGTCATAGGGTGTGGGGTGCAGGAGCATTGCACAGGACTCCCACCCGAGCACAGTGCCCGCCTCGTGCAGAGCCTGGCTGGGGCCCCTGCTTGCTATGGAAGTTTCAACCCAGGTCCCCTGGGGACTTCACCCTCTGGGTGGAAACACCAATGTGCCTGGGCCCCAGCCCCCACAGCTGGTATCCTCCATTTCAGGTTTCGTGCCCTGTGAAGCTGGTATCCTCCATTTTGGGTTTCGTGCCCCGTGAAAACACACGCATTCCAGATGTGCCCTCTAGGAAGCAAGTGTCCCTGTGTTCTGCCACACGAAGCCTCCACCTTCTTGCCCTGTGACAGAAATCCCACCATAGCTGCATATCTGGCAGCTGAGCCAAGCCCCTGACGTGTCTTCTGACCTTCTGCAGACCTCGTCCAGCTCCATCTTCGGGAGACAGGACTAGAACCACTGTGTGTCTTAGTCATTTCCAATCCCAAACGCTACAAAAATACGCCATCTTTTCTTTTATTTAGCGGAGCCAATCTGTAGCATAGAGAAGCTTTGATTTTTAGAGAGAAACTTGCCAGCGCTGTGAGGTTGCTCCCGTCTCCCCGCGCACATGCCCAGCGGTTAGAGGGCAGGTGGCCACTGAGGAGGTAGAGGCCTTGCTGGTGGGACTGCAGCTTCCCAGAGAATGTGCACAAAGCCTTCCCCTCTGCCAAAGCCCAGCTGTGGCACCGAGGTGTGCCCGTGTCTCTGTCCTGTCCCCTCTTCAGTTGTTCTGTGCTCACTGAAAATAGGCGCAGAAAACCTAGAATTCTCTAAGGAAGACAGGAATCTGGTGTGAAGCCATTTACCACACTCACGGCATGTAGGCAGCATCTGGTTTGGCCATGTAACCTAGGAAAATGCACGCTGGCCTAGGTAGGAGGCAGCCAGCTTAGTACTGCGGATGGAAAAGGCGCTGTGTGCCCGTACACCGGGCACCTGAGGGCTTACACGTCCAGAGAGCAGCCCCTGCCAGAGTGGAGAACTTAAAATAGGATCTGAAACCTACCAAGAAGAGCAGGGGAAGCGCTCACGCCTCCGGAAGTGCAAGAGCGATTTCCCTGGAGCCCCTCCTACAGTCCCCAGCCAACAGCCAGCATTGGCATTCAGCCCAGACAGGGGGCTCAGCCCTCTGCTCCCAACAACAGGGTATACAGAACAGCAAGAGCTCTGGACTGGCATATCAGGTAACCTGAGTCTTGTCTATAGAGCAGGGGCTAGCCCCTTGCCGACTGCCCTGCAAGCCTGCACCTGGAGCTTCACCCGGGGGTCAGGCGTGGGCCGTGCAGGAGGTGCTGCTGGAAGCAGGTCCTCTCCCCAGCCGGGCAAGGCCAACATTCGTCCCCATGCTCCCCTCCCCCGGCTTTGCTGAGAAGGCTGCAGCATTGGGCTGTGAAGAGTCCTGGCCGAGGCCCCCGGTCCCTGAAGGCAGAGAGCCATGCCAAGTGGAGGAAAAGATCTCGGACATTAATTCAGGGCCAGCTTCCCTTCCTCTGCGGCTTTTCCCAGGACCAGGCCTGTTCTCTCTGGTGCTCATGCCCTGTGGATGACGCCTGCCCGTGTTAGGGGAACCCTCTCAGGCCTGTTTACAACTCACCCAGCCCACTTGCAGTCTCCCAGCACGGCACATCCATAGGAGACCACCAGTGCTGCAGGGGGACTCCTCCTCAGAGCCCGTGCCTGGGAGAGAGGTCCCCCCACCGCCGCCTGCTGATCACCATGCAGGCCCAGGAAAGGCGGTGCCCCTCACGATGGTGCCCCTCGCAGCCGCACTGGCGGTGCTCCTCCCTGGCATGCTCTTCCCTGGCATGCCTCTCCCTTGTAATGCCCATCCCTGGTGTGCTCCACGCTGCAATGCTTCTCCTACCCTTCTAGCGGGTCTGAATGCTTGTTCCAGCCAGTTTTGCAGCCCTGACTCTGCCATGTTGGCTTCCCTCAACTGCTCGTCACAAAACCCCTGTGGTTTCTGACAGGGCCCCAGGCGCAGGTCTTCCCGAGCTCCACTGTGAATTGCTTGTTGTGCGGCCTCATTCGGCTTCCAGAGCCCTCAAATGTTTGTTTCTAACCATCCTTCCGGCTTGTCACTGCTCAGATGGCCTAGGAGCCATATCCCTCCCACGTTTGGTCCTCAGGAGAATTCAAGGAGGCCAGAGGAGGGGGTGTTTTGGGCAGAGGCTATGGCAAGGCTGGTCCTGGGATGCTGCAGGCGCCCTCCACAGACTGTTTTGCCCTTGGTTCATTCCACTGCCCTCCCACAACCCACATATCTGGAGTCGCAAGGAGGAGCCCCCAGGCTCACGTGTCTTCCTGTTTATGACGTGGGGCGGCTGCCAGGCTAGAGGGATGTCTGTCCTGCGCTCAGCTCTGTACCCACCCTGGGTTCCACCCGCCTTGCCCTCTGCTCTTTGATCGGCAGAGCTGATGACGCAGGGGCGGGTCCCTCGGGTGGCTGCCCAGCAGGCTATGTGGCATCCCAGGCGCGGGCCTCATGGCTGCTGCCTCCCCCAGCTGCTGAACTGTCTCTTCTGCATCTCCTCAGCGCCCCTCCTGGCCTCGGACGCCCCAGCGACCTCAGAGCATGGGGCCTGGGGCCATGGGACACAGACACCTTGGGGAGTTGCAGGTTCTTGGACAGAAGCGTTTCCGAGGAAGGCAGTTTTGGGGTTGGCTCCACATCTGCAGTGCTGCTTCCTTGCCTCCCACCCCGCTGTGCTGACAGTCACTGTGGCAGTGGTCACTGAGCGCCTCTGGTCTGCTGAGTGCCGTGTGCCGCTGTAAACACCACTTGGTTGTAGTTCATGCAATCCTGTCCCTGGATTCTGTCGTTGGGATTGTCCTTTTGTAGATGAGGAAATTGCAGTTTAGAAAGCACTTGTTGGAGCTGGCCCTGCACCCACCGGGCTGGTCCTGCCCCTGGAGGGGAGGGAGGAATGTGTTCCCCAGTGTCGAGACTCTGGCTGCCAGGTCCTGTGCTGTGGGACCCCAAGAAGGGTGCCAGGATCGGAGAAGGGCACGTCACAGCAGCGGTGAATTCAGGGGCATTCACTTTTCCCACGGACCTTCTGTTTTCCTAAGAACCACATACCGGCCAGGGAAGAAAACCATAGTGAAAACAGTGGCTCAGGGAGTTGTGAGAAGGTAAGAAAGCTCTAAGTTGTTGAATAGCAGCAGGTCAGCGCCATGGCAGCTCAGCCACAGATTCCAGCAGGATTACAGGTTGGGAAGCTGAGCCTGAGGGGTGGGTGGGAACTCACCTGGGACACGCAGGAGGAGCTGCCCATGCTGGGGAGCAGCTGCTGGCCACGTGTCTCCCAAACGGGAGTGGAACAGGGTGAGGGGGGGGCCAGTGTGGCTAGAAAGCTTTCTACCCTTCCCTTCCGCTGGCCTCTGGTCATTGTCTTTAATTCTTTTGAAAGTCACACCAAAGGAGGGTTTTTGGTGTTTCCATGTGAAGCCGCAGAATGGATGAGAAACACAGGTCACAGGAGCACCTTCCTCTCTGTGGCCAGCCCTGGGTTTCAGGACCTGGTTTTGGTTGGTGGGCCCGGGATGTTTTCAGATCCTTCTAGAGACAACAAAATGACAGTAAGGGAATATTGTAACAACTGTATGCCAATATTGGGCAGGTTCTTTTAAGATACAAATTACCTTAGTGACCCAAAAAGAATTTGAAGACTCCATCAGTCCTGTAAAGGTTAAAGAAATTGACTCCAGGCCAGGCGCCATGGCTCACGCCTTTGATCCCAGCACTTTGGGAGGCTAAGGCAGGTGGATCACTTGAGGTCAGGAGCTCAAGACCAGCCTGGCCAACATGGTGAGACCCCAGGTCTACTAAAAATACAAAACTTAGCCAGGCATGGTGGTGTGCACCTGTAGTCCCAGCTACTTGGGAGGCTGAGGCAGGAGAATCTGAACTCAGGAGGCAGAGGTTGCAGTGAGCCGAGATCATGCCACTGCACTCCAGCCTGGGCGTGATAGAGCGAGACTTTATCTCAAATAAAAAAAAGAAGTTGACTTCATAACTAAAGCCCTTCTACAAGGAGGGCTACAGGCCTGGCTGGTGTCCCTGGTGTCGCCTCTGAAACATTTAGGGAAGCAGTAACCTCAGCCCTTAGACTGCTCTGGAAAGCTCTGTGTCTCAGATGGGATGATCATGTCTAATTATGAAATGTGCTTAATCATGTGGCTAAACGCACCAGCAGGATGCACAGCCCTTCCTTGACTGGACCCTGTTTGACCCTAGAAATCCAAGGAGCAGCGGCGGCCCCACAAGTGTGCAGGGTCTGGCGTGGCTGAGCCGAGTCTGCACCACTGCGTGTGCAAGGCCATTCATGAACTTAGCTGCAGTCATGTGTGCTTTGGACCTTTTCCATGCCCTCCTCTGCACATGTGCTGCAGGTGGGGGTGGCAAGAGAAGAAGGGCAGCAGAGGCACCATGGGCGGGTCAGTGTGTGGTCAGTGTGTGATGACCATGGGCAACCAGGATGCTTATGGCTCCAGGACCATGGGGATGTGTAGGGGCACTCTATGTGCAAAGGAGGGTCTGGGTGTAGTTCAGGAATCAGAAAGCCATCTTGGATCCCTCTTAGGAAGAGTTTAAGGCTTCTGTGGACACCTTGCCCAGGGTTCTTCAGTCCTGAGTGCTTGGCCCTCTCCACCCCTCCCCTGCACGGCTGTGGTCATCTTGGCCCCTCCTGTGTGACTTGGGTGCCACTCTTGGCTGTGTCCTGCAGCCTCCCCACATGCGCTGACCAGGTGCTGAGCCTGTGCTGTAGCCATGCAGCCTGGGCCTGGGGGTCTGGTCTTGGGATCCAAAGCCTGTCTTCTAAGGTGTCCTAGGCTGGCTTCACTCAGCCTACGGTACATGGCATTCACCCGCAGGCATGCCACACCAGCTTGTCCCCGTGCTGGTGACACCGAACGTGGTCACTTGGTTGAGGTGGGTGTGCATCGCAGGACTTACCTGGCAATGCGTCCTGTGGGGATGGTACGTGGGACCTGCAGATGGCACCTTCCTGCCGCCTCCCACCCAGTGCCTTTGGCGTCTCCTGAACTGGTTCCTGCATGGGAGACTGTGAAAACAGTGGCTTCTGTGAAGACTCACCATGTCACTTCTCCTCTCCTTTCCTCCCTCTCCCTCCTGCTCTTTGGAGAGTCGCTGTGGACTCATCAGTTTTTGTTCTTTTTAATTTAATGCATTGTGTGGCCAGTGGGAGCCCCCCTACCCTGCCGCCCCACCAGTGCCCAGAGCCTCCAGCTCCTCTCGATTTCTGGTGCCCGATGCCCAGGCCCACCACACATCAGCTTTTCTTGGAGGAGCTCTGGCTTCTCTTAGGGTGCACGTGACAGCCAATCCTACTGCCACAGAGCCCGCGGCCACAGCAGCTTCCTGTTTCGCCGCTCACCAGTGGGTCATTTTTTATTAAAGTTTCTTTCAAAAAAGAATTTGTAAGCCTATGTTATCATAATAGCTGTTTGTCAGCAGCTTTTCTTGCCTTTGCTCCCAGTCTGCTACCGACATGCGGGAGGGACATTAAAAGATTGACTTCGGTTTGATACCAGAAATGTCAGTGTGGTGTCACCTTGCACAGCACTGTTCGGGGGGCCTCTGCCAGTGGAATCTGCTCTCATGGCCGCCCTGTGGCTCCTGTTACCCCAGAGGAGGGCTGCTCGGTGGGGCTGGCTCTGGCAGCGCTGTCTCGGGGCTGCATCTGCATGCGTGTGCATGAGTGTGTGTGTGTGTGCATGAGTGTGTGTGTGTGCATGAGTGTGTGTGAGTACATGTGTGGGGAATTGCACCTGGGGACTGGGCTCTCCCCTGTGCAGATGTGAAAACAAACTCATCTGTCCAAACCCAAAGAATGGACTCAGAGACCTGTAGAACAGCGAAAATGAGGCTTTTAATGACAGTCTTGCAAGACTGGGTGTCTGATTGGCAGGCACACCCAGCACGGTCACAACAAGCTATTTATCCCCTAGTGCGCAGGCCCCTCCCCCATTTCCTCATAGGCTGAGTACTATGGTGGGGGAGGGTGGTCACCATCTTTCCAGACATTGCCTATTGGTTGTTGGGTAGGGGCTTTAGGTGTTTTCTTTAGGGTTGTTCTGCTGCATTTTGTTTCAGCCCACAGTGCATTGCAATCCTAGTCTCCTCAGGGGCTCTTCAGATATTTGACTTATGACTTAAGTGGCTGGGCAGTCTGTTAAGAACAGTCAAAGCGAGCGATTCAGCAGGATAGTAAACTTTCATCTTAGACTCAACTTCTTTGGTTTAGGTGAAGGCAACTAAGGGTTGGGGGTAAACGTGGGGAAGGCCAATGAGCAGGCAGCGGCCATCCAGGCAGGGGCCTAGCACATCCAGTTTCTTCTGTAGTTTGCTGCCCTAAGCCAATCAAGGCACTTTGTCTTGGAAGTACCAATGTATACATTATTTCCTTCACCAAGGACTGATTTGGTAAAGCCAGATGTGCGTGACTATGGAGAGCCACGTGCCTCCTGGGCCAGTGTCCACTGCGGATGCTGTTTCTCAGGATGATGTCCCGGGGACAGTCACAGACACCCCCCCACGGGAGGGGGGCTGCCAGAGCCCTGGAGATATCTCCTATCCCACTTCCTGCAGGGTGGCGGTGGCTACGGTGGTGTGCCTAAGGCTCTAGGTCCGAGGGGTGGTTTCTCCAAGGTCATGGCCAGACCCAGGACTGACACCTGGGTTCCAGCCTCACGTCAGGGCTGCGGCATGAGCACTGAGAAAGGAGACTGGGATGCCATGACCCACCGCAGCGCTGAAGGGCTCTGTATTGAAGCCGGTGGGACCCTGCGGACAAAGCATCCATGTCTCAAGGCTTGCCCTCTGCTAAGGCGGGTACTTGAGGGACCCCTGAGCTCCACAGAGAAGCAGATCCCACTGGGACAGCAATGTGGTATCCTTTGCGAGGGGCCATGCGTGTGCTGCAGTGTTGGGGCCTGGCGGGGGCTCAGCATTTGTGACTGACACGGCAGTGATTGTGCCAGAGGCAGGAAGCCTCCCTGGGATGTAGTCCAGCCTGTGTGAAGACTGTGCCCCAAACCCTCACCTCCAGAGCATGTGTGGCCTTCCCTCATGCCTGGCTGGAGGCTCAGGCTTAGGGATGGGCATCATCTTCCTCAGCAGGCCCCTGGCCAACAGCTTGGGGACACAGTACCAAGGGTCTGGGGGGCTGGTGGTCTAGGAGCCTCTTGGCATCCTGTGGACAGACACAGAAGGGCAGGTAGAACCCTCCCAGCCCCCTCCCTCCTCCAGCTTTGTCCACGTTGCGGTCTGGTCCTGGACTTCACAACTTGCTATAAGGAATGGCCAGGGATGGGTTCCTTCTGCTGGGACAGTTTGTGGGGGCGGGAAGGGCTATAGAGCAGGGCCTCTCCCTGCCGCCTGAAAACAGGCAGTGTCCTCTCCTCCCCTGTCCCTCGGCATGGCACGGAGCTGGCATCTGCCGGCTAAGATGGGCCCCAATTGGACTGGCCCCAAATCTGCTAGGCAGCGTCAGGCGACGTGGGGGTCCCGTAGGGGCCCTGCCGGATGCACAGACACCTGTGGCTGCACCGTTGCTGCATGCGTGATCATGGGCAGTTTTTCCATTTCTGTCTGTGGGCCTGGGGAAATCTTGGGGGAGGGTGGGCTTTCTGGGCGGAGATCCCGCAGTGCCGTGGGGCTTGTTCGGGAACGGAACGGCGCGCTCTCCTTGTCCTCCAGCCACTGGCTGCCAGCAAAAGCCGTGGCAGGAACTGACCGAGTTGTGTCTGCCTCATCCCACCTTTCGAGAAGCTTCCTCTGGTCCAGCTGGCTGGCTCCTCTGCGGGGCTCTTGCTCTCCCAGTGTTGTGCTGCATGGCCCTGAAAGTGCCACCCCCACCGATGGCCACTGGAGGGAGCTCCAGAACCGAGCCTGAGCTTGAGGCTGGCTGGAAGCCGCCGACGGCCCTGGAACTGCCTTGGGATCACAGAGTGTTAAAAGCTCCCTGCACTTTCAATCTTACAGCATGTCCTGAAGAGAGCCTCTGCCTGGGTGTTTTCAATATCCCTGCCCCTTCTCCATGAGATACTGAGCCCTGATCTGCACTGGGGAAGCTCACACATCTCCATGACCACCCTGGCACTCTGACAGGCGCAGTTTACTGTGTTGCCATTGCCCCAGCAGGGAGACCACCTCCATCGCTCCCAAAGTCTCCTCACCCCTCCATGGGCCACTCCCTCCCAGACCCAGACCTCTGGTGAGGTGGGTTCCCTGCTCGAGTATCCTGTGCAGCTTCGTGTTTCCGAGGTTCACCCGTGTGATTGTGTGTCCCCAGTCGGCACATGATATGCGTGTCCCCGGTTGGCCCGTGTTGTTGTGTGTGTCCCTGGTCGGCACATGTTGTTGTGTGTCCCCAGTTGGCTTGTGTTGTGTGTGTTCCTCCCAGTTGAACCATGTTGTTGTGTGTGTTCCCCAGTCGGCCTGTGGTGTTGTGTGCGTGTCCCTGGTCAGCCCGTGGTGTTGTGCGTGTCCCCGGTTGGCTCATGTTGTTGTGTTCCCCCTAGTCGAACCATGTTGTTATGTGTGTTCCCCATTCGGCCCGTGTTGTGCGTGTACCCGGTTCACCCGTGTTACTATGTGTGTCCCCAGTTGGCCTGTGTTGCCCCACATGTCCCCAGTCAGTCCTTTTCACTGACGAGCAGCATTCCTCCAATGCACAGGCCCCATCTGTTTATCTGTCCACCTGTTGCCGTGCAGTTGGGTTGCTCCAGTGTGGGGCTGCAGTGAACATTGTGTACAGTTGTTCATGTGGACTTTGGTTCCCATTTTTCTTGGGTAAATGTCTGGAACTGGGACAGTGAGAATAGATGTTAACTGTGCTTAATTTCGGAGGTGGGGTAGGTTTTGCCCTCCTCTCACCGGCTCAGCTGCACACTTAGTGTATGCCAGTTGCCTGGAGCTGGGCAGGAAGAGGGGCCCCCAGGGATGCCATGGCCCCTAGAACAGGATGGGGCTGTGATTCCTCCTGCCTCGGGCTTTATTGTTTCTTAGACTGGCGCTGGGAAGAACCCTCATGCCCCAAGGTACTCTACAGAAAGTGTCCTGTGGTGACTAGGGCAGCACCTGGTTCTTTTCTGCAGGATGTTCGACAACCCTCAGGGGAGATGCAGGGGAACGGCCGAGGCTATGTCTGCCCCAGGAGTCCCCCACACAGGGGCATGTGGTGGGCGGTGGGAGACACAGCAGAACTGCTCACCGCCACTCCCTGCATGAACGCCTAAAGTTGGAAACAGCCCCCACGTTCAGCAGCAGAGTGCACAAATGAATTGTGACCCGGAACCCATAGGATGTGGGATGTGGGAAAGTGACGTACATCCCAGAAGCAGCACAGGAAGCCCATTTCTCCGGAGCATGCAATCAGTCGCAGAGTGAAGAAGAGAGCCGAGGCCACCGATGAGCAGAGGGAAAGCCAGCCGCCAGCCCCTGCCCAATCCTTGTTCTGGCCTCAGGACACCTCCTGTCTGCACCCAGAGCTTTGCTGCCTGGGGAGAACATCTCGTGAAAACCCCAGATGCACCCACGCTCAGCTGGCAGCGTCAGGACTGTGTTCATTTTGTGGTCCCTTAGCAAGTCGAGGTGGCTGAGCAGGATAGGGCATGGTTCTGTGAGTTATGCCGGCAGACACAGGATGGAGGAGCCCAGAGAGAACGGAGGGGGCGGGTCAGGTGTGCTCACACACTCCGGCTCAGCAAAGCCAGGCAGGCCCAGAGCGATTCTCTATGGGTTAGGGTTAGGGTTAGGGTGGTTAGGGCTAGGGATAGGGTGGTTAGGGATAGGGTGTTTAGGGTTAGGGTTAGAATGGTTAGGGTTAGGGATAGGGATAGAGATAGGGTGGTTAGGGTTAGGGATAGGGTGGTTAGGGTTAGGGTTCCGATTGTTGTGTAATGGGCATGTTCACATTATGCTTCCTCCCTAGATACTCTCTGTGGTCTTCCTTCACTTCCCAAACTGACAGCTGTTGCCAGGTGGGCCATGTGCTGCCAAGATTGTGGGCTCTTATCTCTGCCGGAAGCCTCGAGAGGCCGCAGGGCACCCCACAACTCTCCGTTTTGTCCTCAGGGCCACAGAAGCCCTCAGGGGTGTCATCAATAGTGATTTGATTCTTTTTATTCTGGGAGGAGGAACGCCTCTGAGTGGTCAGGCCTTTTTCTTCTGCCCGCCTGGCTGACTCTTCTTGCGCGCAGCTGACGCACTTCCTCCTCTACTGTTTGAGACGTGTGGAGATGCAGTTCGCCTGCTGGGTGTGTGTGGAGTGGAACCACTCCTGGGTGATAGGGTGGACAGAATTTCTGCAAAGAGGATCTATGCAGGAATAACTTAAGTATTAAGACATATAATTTGAGGGGAAATAACCACTTTTATGATATTTTCTGTGCTGCGTTCTTTCATTTTGTGGGGGACAGGGTCTCACCCTATTGCCCAGGCTGGAGTGCAGTGACACAATCACAGCTCACTGCAACCTCAACCTCCTGGGTTCAAGCCATTCTCTCACCTCAGCCTCCCAAAGTGATGGGACCACAGACGTGAGCCACCTCACCCATCTCTGTTGGTTTTCTGATGTACATCACACATCTGCAGAAAAACACATTGTAAGAATTTTGAAATTGACTAGTAAGTATCAAATAATTTAATAGTCTTCTACAGTTTCTTCCTTTTCATATTCACGGATCTTCAGGCAAACAGGTGCGGCCATGGGGAAGGACTGAGCTGCTGAGCGGTCAGAGGGTGCCCACATCTCCCTGGGGTCGAGGCCTCAACATGCAGCATAACCCTCAGTCTATTGCTGGTTTCCTTCTGTCGTGTGCTGTGTATAAAAGATGTGTGTAGATTTCCTAATCTCTCTGCCACAACTTACAATAGATCCAGCCTCCTGCAACAACTCTCACACCTTCAACGAAGTGAATTCATGACTAAACTCCTTTCCTGAAATCTTACGTAATGAAGCACAGCAGGGCTTTTTTGTGGATAAACAAAAATAAGATGAATTATGTTAACTATAGTAGTCAAGAAGTGTTGGTAGCAACATTACTGATTCTGGGACGTCAAACACTGAAAAACTCGCGTCCTGGTGTCTCACAGATGTGGGAAGAATTAGGGAGTTGGGCAGACAGCTACGTGGCTTTTTACAAGTAACACCTTTTTCTCCCCCAGGTGGCTTAAGTTCTTGTGTCCTGTGTGTGATGAGGTGAAGGCCCTGGGAATCACTCAGTAGGCAGGAGGCACAGGAGGCACTGAATCTTCCCAGACGAAGACAGCACAGAATATAGGCAAGCAGATGTCTCAGGAAACATCAGCAACACAGATCCTGGGAAGCAGCCACAGAGGCTGGCAGGGTCTGGGGATGCGGGTGGAGGCCTCAGTGCACAGTGGAGGGTCTCAGGCAGCAGAGGCTGGCGGGGTCTGGGGATGAGGAGGGGACTGGCTGGGTAGGGGTAAGGGGAGGCCATGATGTGTAGCAAAGGGTCTCAGGTAGCAGGTGGGGGTCTGCACTGGAGTCATGTGCCTGCCCTGCGTGTGGCCCACCAGGAAAAGCTGACCAGGCTGTGGGGTGTCCCCGGGGCCTCTCCACTTGACCACCCAACAGGGGTATTGAGTGCAGGCCAGGCTCCCCAACAGACCCACAGAAATGAGCCATTTTGCACCCAGAGCTACCGATAAATTGCAATAAAGTGATTTTAGGGCCCTTCCGCCTTTGGGGAGGACTGGTTGGATGGGGTAATTCCCCAGCAGATGCAGCCTGGCACCACCCTCACCTGTGCTGTGGGGTCTGCCCCTCTCCCAGGAGCTCAGCCTGGAGCCAAGAGGGCTGGAGCATATCCAACAGGAAGGGGGTCTCCTGGTTCACACACAGACACCCCACCCTGCAGAGCCGGGCTGCACAGGGAGGAGGGTTGGGGTGACTCGGCGCCAGCCACTGAGCAGGGTTCTGCGGGGTGGTGTGACCGTTTCCTCATTGGATGCCAGGGTTTCCATGCAGGCATGGAGATGGGAAGCCCGGGACCATCAGAGATGAGGCCCTTCCACCCGCTCCGGCTCCAGAGGGAGTGGAAAGGAGGTCAGGCCTGCAGCTTTAAAGATCCACATGTGATCCTGACACATCTGAAAGAAAACACTGATGAAAGCAGCTCAGAAAACTCTTTTCTGATCCTGCAGCTTAGGAGTCTGTCCTGCGAGTCTCAGTCCCAGCAGGAGTCGCCTGCAGCCACACGTCCTCACCAGGCCGACTCTGACCCACTCGCAGCACACGATATATAATGCCAATGACCTCACGGCTGAAGTCCCAGGAGACTGGGACCAGAGCGTGATGTCCCCACGTCGATGGCGGCAAGCTGCACCTCCCGGCCCACTGTCCCTGGTGCCGGGCGTACTCAGAATTCCAGCGGGCTCAGGCTGTGGGGAGGAAGTGTGCCGGGGGTGTCCACAGAGCACCGGAGCATGGGGCAGCCCCCCACAGCCACGCCGACCTTTCTCCAGAAGGGTGGGGTCCACGTGGACATGCAGCCCTCACATCTCTTCCGGTCAGGGATCGCTGCCGCGTGAATTTGCTGCAGACTTTGGGGAATATCTTGCTGTTTTCAGAGCTTTCTGGGTTTTAGAATTGGGGATAGGGGATTGTGGGCCAGTAATTTAATCCTAGAAAATCGTGTAGAGGCGAACAGATGGTGTGGAGGAATGGGGTCTTTTCTCATGGCCACATTTTAAAGTTAGATGATTTACAGAACACCAGTGGGTGGAAGGTCTCGAGTGAGGTTGATGAGGGACGATGACCCCTGACTACGGACCCATGCACCCAAGCGAAACAGGCCGGTCTGGGCCCTAGCTGAGGCTGCAAGGGCCGCAGAGATGCAGATGCTGCTCCCAGGTGCTTTGGGAGCTGGCCTCAGGTTCTTCCCTGTCCCTCCCGCCAGACCCCATGCCACACAGCCTCCGGCCCTCTGTCCCCTGCAGTGGGGGGACCCGTCAGCTCTGGTATTCAGCCAGAAACCCTAACACACCTTTCTTTCATTTTCTTTAGTTTTGTGCACACTTTGGGAAGTTGATTTGGAAGGACAGATTCATACTGAGAAAACCTTAGCTGATGTTATCTGTGGGGTCTGGAGAGGGTGTCAGGGACACGTGGTGGCTGGGGAGAGCACGTCACTGCTACTGGGTGGCTTTGTTTAACACCAGCCGCGTCTCGCACGTCTCAGGCACTTCTGTGAAATATTCTCAGAATCCTGTGGTAACCGCGGCACACCTGGCAGGCCCAGCCAGCACCATGCCGCCCACTGGTAGGGGCAAGTCACCCTGGTCTGCTGGCATTCTTTCATGGGGTTTCCTTCATTTTCATACTTGTCATTTTTCTAGAAAACATCTCTTTTTATAAAACAAATGAGGGGCAACCAAGTGTTTTGACCGCAAAGTATAAATACTGGCTCTAGGCTTTCATCACTTCATTGACAAACTGAATTCTGTGGGGGCTGAGAGCGAGGAGGCTTTTGCAGATGTGGACCCTGCGCCATGTGTTCAGGAGACGCACAGGCCTCGGGGAGACTCACGCCAGGCGCCAGCCACTGGGGACAGCACGGCCTTGGCCCAAGAGTGGCCTTTGTGGGAAAAATAAAAGTGCAAGAGAAACACCTTTCATATTTCTGTTGTAGCAGCTCATCTTCTGGGAAGGACGCAGGGGCCGTCCAGGGTAGCAAAGTGCTCTGTGTCCACCAGAGCCACCTCCTCCCGGGAAGGCTAGGCCTACATCAGCATCTGCTGCATTCCCACGTGGGAGGGCTGGGCCACCTGCACTAGCACCTGCTGCACCCCCGCATGGGAGGGCCGGGCTGCCTACATCATCACCTGTTGCACCCCACGTGAGAGGGCTGGGCCTATGTCACCGCCTGCTGCATTCCTGTGTGGGAGGGCTGGGCCATTAGGTGGCAGCACCTGCTGCACCCCCATGTTGGAGGGCTGGGCCGCCTACATCACTGCCTGCCACAGCCCTGCATGGAAGGGCTGGGCCTATGTCCGCGCCTGCTGTACCCCATGTGGGAAGGCTGGGCTTGGCCGCCTAAGTCAGTACCTGCTGCACCCCCATGTGGGAGGGCCAGCCGCCTAGGCCAGCGTCTGCTGCGTCCGCACGTGGGAGGGCTGGGCCACCTAGGCCAGCACCTGCTGCACCCCCACATGGTCCGGGGAGCAGTGCCGGTTCCCCCAAGGCAGCTTTTTCATCAGCCGCCGGAGCTTGCCAGGGAAGCTCTGGTTCATGTAGCGGTAGAGAAGCGGCGTCACAAAGCTGCTGCAGAAGGCCAGGAGTTTGGACACATCCTTTGCAAAGTCCACCAGCCCCAGGTAGTGGGCATCCACAGGCTTCCCTCGCGAGACAAAGACCGTGCACCCCAGCAGGGTCAGGTAGTGTGGTGTCCAGAGCCCAAACTGCATGCACACGGTGGCCACCAGCAGCCTGTGTGCTGAGGGCTCCAGCCGGCCCTCGTCCCGGTCCAGGGGTGTGTCTTCCCTGTGGACGCGGGAGAGCAGCACCAGCGCGTAGAGGGCAGCCAGTGCCGGTACCGCATAGCCGATGAACACCAGCATGGCGTCAGCAGCCTCAGCGTTCTGCATCTTGGTGCACTCCAGTGCACGGGCAGATATGTGCCTGCAGATGTAGAAGAGCAGCGAAGAGAAGCTGGTCAGCAGCGCTCCGCCCCACACAAAGCCGCACACGTGCCTCGTGTTGTACACACTGGCCATGTAGGTCCGCGGCAGCGCACGCTCGATGTAGTGGTCGAGACTCAGCAGGGCAGTGGAGTACATGGCCACTAGCGAGGACACATTGAAGGGGATCTGGAGTGCCACATGGACCTCACTGCCCACACTCCACAGTGGCCACTGGGAGTCCCGGCACACTTGCCGGGAGCTCAGGGGGCTCAGCAGGTGCACGGGGGCGAGGGCGCTGAGCACCAGCCCCGCCACCGCCATGTTGACGAAATACACATCCGGCATGGTCATGCTGGCCTTGCTGTGAAGGTTGGCCAGCACCAGCAGAGCGTTGTAGCACAGGCCCACCGGCACGCCCACTAGCAAGCCCAGCAGTGACAGCACCAGCAGCACCAGCTGCAGGTCCTGGCAAGCAGGCAGCTCCTCCACCAGTCCTGTGCCATTGAGCCAGCTGCAGCCCCACATGGCGGCCGGCGGGACTCCACAACCCTGCGGAAAGACGGAACAAGAGGTCAGCACATGTCCCCTCCCAGGGCCCTGGCCCAGAAGTACTACAGGTGCAGGGGCGCCTTCTCCTGGCACAGGAACCCTGGAGACTACAGCGAGGCTGCCTCAGGTACATTTCTGTAAAAATGAAGGTGACCACTGAAAAATGGCCACCTCAGGTCCTGACCAGGGGTTCTGTGGCTGCCCTCAGTTCAATGGCTGGGGATGGGGACCAGAGAGGGAGCCTGGCACAGCCCACAGGCTCAGAGCCCACTCTCCGTGGGCTGCTATGAGGCCTGTATGGTCGTCCTGACTTTGTTGGACGGGCCCTATGTGGTGATTCCCAAAGTTTATCAGGTGCCTGTGGGTGTTCGGATCCTGCCAGTGCCGTGAGGGGCAGGCAGTGTGCATGGTCAGCCCCAGGCCTCCCTCCCTTCCAGCAGCCCAGGACCTGGCACCTTGGAGTCCTCACAGAGCCTGGGTTCCAGGGAGAGTGGCCTGTGGGTCAAAGCCCACAGAAGGCTCAGGGACACAGCTGGTCTTGACGTCACTGAATGAGAACCTTGCAGATGGAGCCATCATAAAGAATTCCCTCCCCTCCAAAGCATAGGTATTCCTCGGGGACCTGTAGCTATCTCGGGAAACCTGATATCCAGCACATAGTTTGGCCCTGGCTGACCTGCTCTCAGAGTGGAGTAGAAAGCATCTCAGGCAGATGGGCAGACAGCGGCGTTCTGTGCCCAAAGACAGGAGTGGCATGGAGGCCGGATTTGGGAGCTGTGGCTATGAGAGCAGGTCCTCACTCGCCATCCAAGTCCTGCCACCACAAGACCCACAGGGCCACAGCAGGACAGGAACAGGAAGCTTGGGAGGAGAAGAGCACAGAGGGGCCGGGGTCTGAGGCCCCCAGTGCCAGCAGCAGTGTGCACCCTGCAGCAGGTGATGCAGCCCCAGGGCCAGGCATGTAGGCAGCCAGCAGATGGGTGGGTGGATGATGTGGGAATTCCCATCCGGATGCAGGCGGGCAGGACGGGAGTTGTGGGTCATTGTGCAACCCTGACGAATGATGCCCAGCAGCCTACAGTGAGTATCAGGTGGTGACAGGCATGCAGAGCAAGGCCACTGCCGGGTGTGCCCAACCACAGTGCCGCCAAGCACTCCCAGGTCCTGAACCCCCAGCCCCAGCCCCTCACTAACACATCTTGACCAGAAAGAACCACCTGGGCTCCACTCGCCAGGCCAGCACAAGCTCCAGACAGGATGCACCTGCTCCCAGCACAGCAGCCGAGGGCGTCCAGGCCTCTTGGGGTCTTCTCCCCTCCTGCTGTACCAGGGTCCAGAGGACAGGGGTCTTGGGATGTATGGTCCCCCTTACCCTGCTCCTGCCTTGGAGGCTGCATGGCTTTAGCTGTCACAGGGCTGAGTGGGAGCCCAGTTTGGGGGCATCACCCCCCAGAAGCCACTTGAGTCCTCAGTAAATACCAGCCATTGAGCTGGGTGTCAGTATCCTGGCCTGGCCTCACAGGGCACCCAGGGCCCCTGGATCTGTCCAGGGTCTATGGTGAAAAGATCGGAGCAAAAGGACCTTCTCGCCGTGTGCCGCCTCCAACTACCGACAAGAGGGCGCAGCCCAGCCGGCTGCCTTCACCCCGCAGAGCTTGCCAAGGGCTGGGACTCTTCAGTGTGCTCCATCTGGGCATCCCTTCACTCGCCACTTAGAGATGCCAGCCGGTGGTGCTGCACAGAGCCCCCTGCATCCCCTCTCAGGCTCTCACCTTTACTTGGTGGCCCACGCTTCTTGGCGCTGTGGGTCCTGGCCACTGTTCGCGAGCAGCATGGTGGGACGGAGGCGGCCACCAAGCTCTGGTGAGGACCTGGGCTGCCGCGCTTCTCGGCAAACCCGAGGCTCTTATCAGCATTGCGCCTGGCCTCCTGCGCGTGCGTGCAAGCCAGGGCCCCAGGATTCGAGCACTTGTTTTCCTGAGTTCCCCGCAGGGCCTCTGCCTCCCTTGGCAGGCACCGCCGCCCCTCCCTCCTGCTGTTTACTGCTGGGTTCCAGAAACAAGGGGCTGAACTGAGCACAGCTGGCCTCTGGCCCCACCTTTCTGACAGCCCAGCTCCTGGGGGCCGTGGCCTCTCCCTACAGGTCCCTGTCTGCATCCCTGCAGGCTGTCCCACCGAGTGCCCAGGGGCAGGTCAGGCCGAGACTTGTCCAGGTGCAGGCAGCTGCCCCTGGTTCTCAGTGTGCCAGAGACATTGGTTACAAGCTCTTTTTTTCCCGGAGAAAATCAATGAAGGGTCTACTGTAGAGCAAAGGCCGGGCCGCACTCACAGCCCACAGAACACAGAGGTTCTCAGAGGCACAGCGGAGGTGGAGGGCAGGCTCAGATCGGAAGCAGAGATGGGAGCGCGTGCATCCAGCATGTCTGTGCACAGATGGGATATGGCACGGCTGGAGAGAAGTTGAGCCGGCCCCAATCATGAGCCTCCTGCAAGGGATGCCTCTGCGGAGCTCTCCTGCAGGTGGAACCACGCAGGCCAGCCTGTGGCCCGCCACGCCCCCTCCTCTCGGGGAGTCCGAGAGAAGCTGCCTGGATTGCTAATGCCTGCCCCTCCGTCAGCTGAGCCGGAGGGAGGCGGCCAGCATCCAGCATCTGCTGAGCTGAGAATGGCTCGATTCTTGGGAGGGTGTCACGTGGAGCAGGAGCTGCTGGCATTTCCTCCATGCGCTCACATGCGTCCCACTCACCATCTGAGCCGCTCTCCAGTGCCTGCTCTCACCCCAGCCGGAACCTGGAAACGCCAGCTGGGCTCTTGGGTGGGGTCAGGTGGAAAGTTCTCCTGAGTGCATTTTTATTTACTGGCAGCTGACAGATACCGAAGGATTTATATACTTCAAAGCTGCAGGTTGTTCTCTGTGCAGTTCACTAGGTATCAACCACAAAGATAATTTCTGTTTCCAAGGAAGGTTACGAGCTGAGCAGCACCTGTTTTCCTTCCCTTTCCATCGGTTGGAAGGTGACACGCTTTGCCTGTTTGCCCCAACATTCTCCCCAGGGCCCTCTTTTTACCAGGCATTACCTAGAGATCTTCGGAGGGAAGCCAACTGGGGGCGGACATTCCTAGAGCCAAGGAGGTCAGGCTCCTGCCTGTGTCAGGAGCTGGGCTGAGAGGCATAGAAGGAAGAGTCTGAGGAAACTCTCTCCTTGGTCACGCTGGGTGGATGAGTCTCTGTGGCCCGCCTCCTCTCTGGAGGGGCTCCTGGGGAACATGGCTCTGTGGCCTGCCTCCTCTCTGGCCAGGCTCATGGTAGGAACAGGGGTCCCTGGGAGTGCCTGTGGGAGCCGGTTTGAGAACCTGTGGGTTCCTAGCCACGGCTCCCAGAGGAGTGAGCATGAGGTGCAGGTTTTGAAGGCTGGGAGCAGCAGGCGGTGCCCCCAGAACCACAGTGTGCCAGGGCCCAGCAAGTCATGTGAGCCAGTGTTCCTGCCTCTCCTGGTCACAGGTGACTGGTGATGCATGCCCAGCCCTTGCAGCCAGGCCAGCTCCCTGTCACTGAGCTGTTCTGGGCACTCTGGCAGGGGTCCTGTCCTGCCCAGGGTTCTGGGCACTACCCTGCATGCCCTTGCCCCGCCTTCACTGCCCCTGCATCTGAGTGAGGGGGATGGCCTGGCCCCATGCACCTGCCTGGCCACAGCAGGGTTCTGTGGGAGCCTGGCCTTGCCCGGGCGGGTGGAGCCTCGTACTCCTTGCCTGTTCATGGTCCCCCGCTTGCCTCTGTGTGCCCCGTTTGCCTCTATGCCCCCTGCTTGTCTCTGTGCACCGCCCCCCCCCCCCCCCCCCCCCCTCCCTCTTCTCCCCCCCCCCCCCCCCCCCCCCCCCCCCCCCCCGCTTGCCTATGTGCCCAGAGACTTCCTGTTCCCACTGCCAGACTGTTTGGGGAAGCGGGGCATCCTGGAACTGAAGAACAATGGCCCGGCTTCTCCCCCCGCTGGGCAGGCCCGCTGTGCTGTCTTTCCCGTCAGCCACACACTCTGCTGACTTCCTCCATGGGAAAGAGGAACTGGGAGCCAGGTGGTGGGAGACTTAGAGTCTGGGGTAGAAAGCCCAGATGAGCCTTGTCAGAAGTGGGCCTACGTAAAAGCCTGAGTTTATCGCAGTGATGGAAGATTCCAGAAGCACCCTCTTCAGAAGGCAGGAGAGACAACAGAGAATGGCCACCTATCCCCCACCCCTGTGCTGCGGGTCCCTCCTGGGCTGGGTTCGAGGTGCAAAGCTGGCTGGCACATGCCCTCCTGTCACCCGTTTCTCTCTGAGCACTGCCTGCTCAGTGGCAGGGCTGATACTCAGCTTCCGGGGACTGCCACTGCACGCTCAGCCAACAGGGACCCCATGGGCCTCTCCTCCAGGCCAGCCCCACCCTTGCAATGAGAGACCACCAGCTTCTCCCGCAGCTCCTGGCCACCCTCCCAGGCCAGCCTGTCCTGGCAGCTGCTCCTTCCTGGCTCCCCACCCGCTCCTCCGGGCCCTGCTCCTCCAGCACCTCCAAAGCCACACTGCTGGTTCGACCACCTGCCTCCCGTTCTTGCCACCACCAGCCTCTCCTCCTGAAACTCTCCCCCACAACTGCTCAGGACCTGGCACCCATATGCAGGTCCTGCCCCAGGCCCACGTTGGTGCCGGCATGAGCAGCCCCAAGGCCCTCCCCGAGGCAGGCACCCAGAACCAGCTCGTTCCCAAGCGAGCGTCCCCAGCCAAGCTGGATGCTGGGGTCAGCCTCGCCTCTCAAGAGGGCACGCCTTGATTCAGGCTCCTGCTCAGAGGCTCCTCATGCACTCAGCCTGGAGCAGCCCTCAGGGCCTCTTAGGGACAGGGACACATCTCGGGCCAGGATGGGAGGGGCTGCAGGCAGCATCTTGACTGGGAAGGTGAAAGGAGCTGGCCCTGCCTGGGCCTTGGCTGTCCAAGACGGCCCAGTTTCAATCATTTTATTTTCCCTATAAGAGAATTCATTAATGACACAAATGCAACTCATCTATCCCCTCCTTCTGTTTTTTTGTTGTTGTTGTTTAGTTTAGTTTTTTTGGAGCCAGGCTCTCTCTTAGTCGCCCAAGCTAGAGTGCAGCGGTACAGTCATAGCTCACTGCAGCTTCTGCCTCCTGGGCTCACGCGATCCTCCCATCTCAGCCTCCCAAGTAGCTGGGACTACAGGTGTGTGCCGCTACAGCTGGCTGATTTTTTTCATACATTTTTTTGAGACAGGATCTCACTATGTTGCCCAGGCTGGTCTGAAACTCCAGGGCTCAAGTGACCCTCCTGCCTCAGGCTCCCAAAATGCTGGGATTACAGGTGTGAGCCACTGTGCCTGGCCTATTTTGTTTTTTAAATTACTCTCATAAAAAGGGCCAGCCTTGCACCTACCGCCACTTCTTCCCAATCCAGAGGTGGTTGACTTGCAGGAGGTACCTGACCAGTCTCATTTGGACAGGGTGAGACGTCTTTCCAGCTTCAAGGCTGGTCCCAGACCATGGGCCAGCAGTGGACAGGACAGGAGGGGATAGAAGGCCAGCAGGGGAGGGAATAGGCCAGCAGAAGTGGGGAGGATGTCAGAGCCCAGAGCTGGCCTCAAAGTGTACAGCCAGCCTGGGAGACGTGAGCAGATGTGCCCTCCACACTGTGTGGGGAACTGCTGCACCCTCACGAGCTCAGAACCTCGGCCTGCCTGGCTCAGGGTCTCCCAGCCACTGTTTAAATGGAAGAGGACAGAGCTGGATGCCAGGTGCACCCCAGAGGGCTGGGGTAGAAGTGACATTTCCACAAGCAATCCTGAGCGGGCCGGGGTCAGGACCCAGTGTTGATGGGAGGCTGATATCCCACGTTCTGGGGACAGCAGCTTCTCTGCATGATGGGAAAGGGCCTGGGCCTCTGGGCCCATAAGCAGCCATCTGTGAGGCTGCCCCCTCCCTCCTAGGCCTCTGCTGCTGGCCTGTGGGGTGACTTCAGCCAATCTGCCCATCACCGTCTCTAATGGCACGGCCACCATCTCCAGCAGGCTAGGGTGAGACCCAGCTAAGCAAAAGGCTGGGACAGACAGGTGTGGAGTTTCTCCGAGATCCCCTGAGTGGCAGGCCTTCTGGGTTCCCAGTCCCTGCCGAGCGCCTGTGGATGAGGCTGTTTCCCAACTGCCCCTCCCTGGGTCCTCAGCTGGGCCTCTTTGTCATCCACTGAACTCTCCTAATTCGTGTTCTTGAGGCTAGAAGGTGGGGTCTTTTCTTCCAAGACCCCGTGCTGGGCTCCGACTGTGATGTCCCAGGAAGATGCATCCTGGGCTGCAGCGTTCCAAGCCCAGGGAGGCTGCTTGGCTGGCACACTTCCTTGCAGGCTCTCTTGTATCCATCCACCTGCACCGGAGAGCAGGGACACTGCTTGCAGGGCATCAGCTCAGAACGGGTGCCCCAGGCTCAGGGCTTGGAGAAGCTGGGGCAGCTTGAGAAAGGAAAACCAAAGAATGTCGTACTCCAAGGCCACAGGGACTGATGGGACAGGATCCCTGGTTGGCTTGGGCAGCCTGCCCGGGCACCTGTCCTTGTAGACTTGGAAGTCCACGGATACGCCTGATGCAGGTGGACGGCTCCCTGCCCTGCTCTGAGCCTGAGCAAATGCCCTGGGGATCTGTTCTGTCACTGACCTAAACCACAGCCCCTGAATGCATCCAGCTCCCTGGAGAGCCCCTGATAGACGGACGGCCTATGACCCTGAGCCACTGTACCTGAGGAGTCCCTGGCCACAGGGGGTGCAGGCAGGCTGGGGAAGGACAGGCTGCCCAGCGGTTTCTGTCCTTGTGCCCTTGCACGGCCCGAGCCTGCAGCCCTGTGCTAACGGCAGGTCCCTCACTGCAGAAGACTCTGTGCTTGTGGTTCAGAGTGGGGCCCACCGGGGGATCCTTGCTGAGGCCTGGCCAGCCAGAGAGACTGAGGAGGCCCTGTGTGTCCTGAGCTTTGGTAGTTGACAGTGTGGGGCAGCTCTCCTTAACTGTTGGGGTGGCTGGTGGCTACTGCCAGGCCTGGCTGGTGGGAGGGAATCGGGAGGGCCCAGGTGTACAGTTTCAGCTGTCCCTGCCGAGAGCTTGCACGGATACCTTGGTGGCTTCTTTGTCATAGAACTCAGTACAGTGGGGCCCAAAATTATACCAAAAACAGTCCTAAAACAGTTTTCCTACATTGAGAAAGCAGCACTGATTCTAGACACTGCCTTGACCTCTGGCCTAAGTCCTCCTACCTGACGTGAGGGAATGTTAGACGGGGCTTTGTAATAAGCCTGCTTGTAGGAAGGTCCACGCCCTGCCCTCTGCAGGGGCCTGGGCTAGTGGCGGGCGGCAGTAGGAGCTAGCATAAAACACTATTAAGAAACTCCCCTTGCGCTCCTTCCTCCTGGGAAGGAAGTGGTCAGGGTCCTGGGCTCTGGAGTGGGCAGCCAACATGTGCACTCCATGCTGAGCTTTTCCAGTCCTGGCTTGCATACGGGTGCCTTTGCAGGCAGGTGACTTCCTTGCTCTATGCCTTGGTTTCCCCAGGCTTAGGAAATCCTCATGAGACAGGAGGGTTAAATGAACCAAGCCATGTGAAGCACAGGAGGGTGCCAGCATACTCCCCATCACCAGCCCTGGCCTAGGATGATGATGCCTGCAGACCTGTAGCCTCCTCCCAAATATGAAGGGCAGAGGAAGCTGTTCTGTGACCTTTTGCTCAGAAGCTTTATGAACGGACACGTGTTGCAGGAGAACCATGGGATAGGGCAAGGTGACAACAATATGGGCCCCGTCACACCCCACACTGCCAGTGAATGTGGAGGAGACAGCCCTCAGGATGCACCCTGTGGGTATCGCTCGCCCTGGGAGCTTACAGTCAGACCATGGAGGCTCGGAGAATGCACGGTCAGACTGTGGAGGCCTAGGGAGCTTACAGTCAGACTGTGAAGGCCCAGGGAATGCACAGTCAGACCGCGGAGGCCCGGGGAGTGCACGGTCAGACCGTGGAGGCCCAGGGAATGCACAATCAGATCACAGAGGCCCAGGGAGTGCATGGTCAGACTGGGGAGGCCCAGGAAGCATACAGCAGTCAGACCGCAGCGTACCGCTGGCTTTACAGGGTTTTACGGTCTTTATGTTCTGGGTTTGGGTTTTGGTACCAACACAATGAATTTCCCGATGTTTCACTAGGACTAAACTGGAGTAGAAACATTCGCTTCCCTGGCCTATATTCACCGCTTTCAAAGGAACATGGATTGGCAAGGAGAACCTGCTCCAGGGGTCTTGGTTCTTTTCAGTTCATAACCATGAAAATGTCTTGAGCCTGGGTGCGGCTGTGGATGGGTGACGGGAGCCCATCAGGCTATCAGGAGTATTTCACATGCAGCGTTGGCATCTTTCTTCCTATGTCTTATTTAAAAAGAGCCCAAAGTGCTATCAAGCAGCCTGTTAATAATGAATGTCTGTGAACAGTGAAGTGAACTTTGCTGAAACCCACGGCTAACTGATAGAGTTTCCCAATAGAAATGGGCTTCCCCGTGTGGTTCAGAAGCAGCAGGCCTGGAGACAGACAGGGACTGGGTATGGAGACGGTGACCACCTCCCTCAGCCCTCAGGCACCCGCGTACCTGTACATGTGTGTGAGAGAGCGTGCAATAGCGCCTGCGCTGCACAGAGCTGGCAGAAACAGAAGCCAGCGGAGGACTCCTGTGTACCAAGGTGGCTGAATTTGTTTCACTAACATCATGGCATTTTATTTTCCTGTCTCTCTTAGGAAGTTTCTGTCCTCTGTTGCTCAGGGCCCTGTCAGAGGTGGGGCTGCAGGTCTCACGCCTGGTGAAACCCCATGAAGCTTCCGGCTGCTTTTCCACGCTATATTTGGTGTATGCTGATCCCTTGCCTAGAACACCCTTTCTTGCTTCCCCTCGTTCTCTCAGCAAACACTAACTCATCCTGGACATGTTATTTTGGGCATCAGCACCCTTGGTAACCCACCCTGACCAGTCTCCGCACACCTCAGCCCGTCATGCTGCATTAAGACTGTCCGTATAGCCATCTCTTTCCCACTTACTCGGAGCACTCTGAAGGCAGGGGAAGCTTTCATCTGCGCTGCAGCGGCCTGGCTATTGGATGAGGGCTGCAGAAAAAGATGTATTCAGTGACGTAAAAGGCTTTTCCCCAAGGCGAGTGACCCACCAAGGTGAAGGATCCAATTTCCCCACTGAGTAGAAAGGATAAGCAGCCAGCACTTCTTACTGTCCCAGGACAGTTATCGAAGCTTTAGAAACTTGGATTTTAGTGGAAATAGAGTTGCAAGTCCCCGGCATCGCATCCACGGAAGGATGGTGGGCAAGGAGTGGAAAGTCCTTTCCTGGCCGGGGCTCGGCTCCTGGCTAAGGGGCCCCCTGGCCAGTCGTTTCTATTTGAAGTAGGCCTGCCATGCACCATGAGACGCTCAACTTTGGGTGAATGTTCTAGAACAATCAGGTTGCTTTCAAAATGACTCTGGAATGTTTATTTCCTTTTGTAGTAATGAACCCAGGCTTCAGCAACAATTAACACCCAGCTCCTAGGAGCCAGACGCTTAGGAAAGGCTGCTGTTTTCATAGAGTTTCAATGTGGAGAGCTTACGCACACTGATTCCTATCTATGCCTTCCTGGGCTATGATAAGAAATAGTTAATTATGTAGATGGGTGGTGTTGATTTTTGTAGCCTTTTGCTTTTTACAGTTCCAAACTGCAGAGTAGTGAGAGTGAATCAGGTGACCTGGCTTAGACGATAAACAGAGAGAATGCCTCTCTTTCTCCATGGATAACAGCGATCATGTATGTGGCTGCAGGACAGGTTCTGGGGCCCTGAGACCAAGCAACCCGCTGGGCCAGTGAGCAGGCTGGACACCTGTGCCCACAGCTCTGGGTTCCAGTTCCCTGGAGGAAGGTGGAACAGCATTCTTTTGTTTACTTGGGGTTTTTGTTCACTGACTAACTTGGTTTGAGGCTAATTCCCTTTCCAGATACACCAGACCAGGGAAAAACAGAAACAAACAAAAAACACTTCTGCAGAAATTCAAGGACCTGGCCGAGAACAGTGTCTCCACTGCAGACTCTGGGCTCCCCAACCAAGCCCTGTTTCCTAGGCGCGGCCTTACCTGCTGGGAAGTGCTCAGAGCCACAGATCTTATCACTACCTTGCTTCTTTCCTGGTTCTTTCTACTCATCACACTAGCTCTGGTAGCAGCAGTGGCTTGCAAGGCTCACTCTGGCTCCAGTTAAAATGGGAAACTCCTTGGCCTGTGCAGGAAGGGACCCAGGTGTGGGCCTCTGGGGGTGCAAAGGACACCTGCCCCACTGCACCCTGTCCCTCTGCTTCTCTCAGGGTGTTTTGTTTGCACACAGAAGCTCCTGGGTAGACAGCCCGCTCCTAAGAGACTGACTTCTGCTCCCGGGCCACATCTCATTTTGGTATCTCAAATTACAGAGAAAAGTTACTGTTCTACTCTCCAGACTGGGTCCCCTCTCCTCTTTGCTACCTGGATGGTGTCTTGCAGCCCTAAGCTTTTGGGACCCCTGGAGAGATGCAGGCTGCCCAGTTAGGCAGGTGGGTTAGTGAGAGCCCTGGAGAGCCAAGGAGCCAGCAGGCAGGAGGGAATGACTGGGAAACACTGTTTAAAGAAAACATCACCGGCTGGCCGGGCGCAGTGGCTCAAGCCTGTTATCCCATTACTTTGGGAGGCCGAGGCGGGCGGATTACGAGGTCAAGAGATCAAGACCATCCTGGCCAACATGGTGAAACCCTGTCTCTACTAAAAATAAAAATTAAAAAATTAGTTGGGCGTGGTGGCACGCGCCTGTAGTCCCAGCTACTTGGGAGGCTAAGGCAAGAGAATCGCTTGAACCTGGGAGGCGGAGGTTGCAGTGAGCCGAGATCACACCATTGCACTCCAGCCTGGTGCCTGGCGACAGAGCAAGACTCTGTCTCCAAAAGAAAAAA
>NW_016107703.1:750506-766502 GCF_001604975.1 Cebus imitator
AAAAAAGAAAAGAAAACAGCACCGTGTGCAGTGGCTCACACCTGTAATCCTAGCACTTTGGGAGGCTGAGGCGGGTGGATCACAAGGTCAGGAGTTCAAGACCAGCCTGGCCAATATGGTGAAACCCCGTCTCTACTAAAAATACAAAAATTAGCTGGGCATGGTGGCACATGCCTGTAGTCCCAGCTACTCAGGAGGCTGAGGCAGAAGGTTGCAGTGGTTGAGGCAGAGGTTGCAGTGAGCCGGGATCACGCCGCTGCACTCCAGCCTGGGCAACAGAGCAAGACTCCATCTCAAAAAAAAAAAGAAAAGAAAACAGCACTGTGGGATTGTCATGTGCATGACATGGTCAGCTGGGTTCTCTGGTGGTCACTCCCTTCCCAAAGGCAAGGCCTTGCTGTGGTTGGGTCATTAAAGGCCAGGTGGCAGTTATTTTTTCAGGGTTCTAAATGACATCCTAGGGGCTGTGAAAGAGCTACAGCTCCCCAGGGAGCTCCTTCTCCCTGCCCCAGTGGGCAGCACGACCCTCTTCCAACTGTCAATTACACAAGCATATTCCCCCACACAGCCATCTTTGCACCATTGCCATTTATTCATTGTATCATAGATCTAATCAGCCTTTACACCCTAACCTAAGACCCACATGAGGTGCGTGCCCTTCACCCTTCTCTCTTCCTCAGCCTACTAGGGGCTTATGAGTTGCAGGGACTCCAAGTCAACCTTCACATTTACATTCTGCCCTACATCTGCATTCCTCTGTCCTCCATTCTCGGGTTATATCCGTGCACACTAGAGAGGCAGAGTGACGTGGACGTCAGCACGGATGTGTGTGGCGTTGGGCAGTGAGCGCCACTGCTCTGGCCCCAACCTCTTCTCTGTGAGAAGGCACAATAGTATTCAATAACTATCAACTATGTTTTTAAGTCACTTAAGGAAGATACCAGGGGTTCTGGCTAGGGAGCCGGGCCTTACAGTAGTTATTTACGGAGCTGCACAGCAGTTCATGGGTACTGTAGGTGTGCATTTGGTCTAATTATTAATAGTGCTTCTGTTCACTCTCAACGGTGCCCCAGTTAGGACGATAAAATACCTCATCACCATTATGCATGAGGAGCCTTGGAACATGGTCAGAACTGTTTTACTCATACAAATTTGCAGAGGCCTTTAAAGCAAGCCTCTTGCCCCTTTCTTATTGAATGCTGGCCTCTGCTAGATGCTGCAGATAACAAAAGATAAAAGATGTCGTGCTGTTCCGTGTGGACAGGAGCTGGCTATTTAAAGTGCAGTGGAGGACCCAAATAAGTACCTTCTCGTGAGCAGGGAAGAGATCAAAGGTGACAGCCACTGCTCTGGATGACGAATATAGAATTATCCTCAGGTCCACCATATAGCATGCCTGCAGAGATAAGCCATGGTGACCAGTCACATCAAGACACGCAGTCTTAGGCCTAGATAACTGACTTGCCAGGTTTGTAATATTAGCTTAATAGTGGGTTGCCTGCTGCTGGTAGAGTGGTGTTTTGGCGGCTGGAAAGCACTGCCTTCCAGTGAAGCTTTGAAAGAACCGTCCCATGCCCTGCCAACTGTCCAAGACAACTGACAGCAGATCCGACATCTCCATGTAGACACAGTTCCAAACCTCACTTTAAAACGCTTATCATAGACGGGGCCGAAAGCAGTCACCACAGTGGTCCAGGAGAGCAGGAGCAGTATGCCCTGTTGGACATGGGCAGAGCCAGGGGCTGCGCCAAGCCGCCTACGCGGGCAGCCGACTCAGCTGCCATCTCCAGGTTAACGACCGAACGCCCGCCCCCAAGGCTCAGCTCGGAGGGCGGCCTGGGGACAACGGTCCCCTTCCTGCAAGGGCACGGCGCCCAGCAGTGGGCAGCGGCCAGAGAACCCGAGTTCCAGCAAGCGCGCACCCGCCGTGGGAGCCACAGCAGTTCGGCCGGCTCCCTCCACAGGCAGAGAAGGGATTTACCCCACCGACCCGATCCAGGCTCCCCGGCCCCACTCACCGGCTCGCTGGGCGGAGGCCCGCGCGCAGTCGCCCCGAACGGGCAGCTAGGGCTGGAGGAGGCTGCAAGGGCTCACGGTGCGCACGCCGCCCGGGCCCTGTGTACACACGTGACCGCTGGCCCTGCCCACCCCAACCTGGCTCCACCCCCCGCCCCGGCTCCGCCCCCAGCCCCCCTCGAGCCTCGGTCCCGCCCCCGGCTCCGCCCCCCAACCGCAAGGCCCGGCAGCGGGGAAGCCTTGGACCAGTGCGGTTGGGGGGCGGTGGCGGTGGAGGCGGTGCTGGTTGTGTAACCTGAGACCAGCCATTTGACAAGCTCGTGCGCCTGAGCTTCCCTGGGGGAGGACGCACACCCAGCGCTCTTGAGTTTTTGAGAATTCTGGTAATGCCCAATCTGGTTTCTTTTTACAGGCGCTCGTGCCTAGTTTGCTGAGTCAGAATAGACCCTAATCTGCAGGGTGCAGGCCCCCCCGCCCTCCAGAGCAAGTCAGTGGCTGCCATCTAGGCCTCAGGGGTACACCTGCCCCTGTCTTCCCCGAAGTTTGCTCTCTGCTTCCAAATTCAATTACTTCCTGGTTTTAGGAATTTCTTTGTAAACGGAACACTCACAGGAAAGCCATTTAAAGAAACAACATTGTTTGCTGCCTGATTACTTTGGTAGCTATTGTTACAAGTTAAACACTGGAAAAGTTGAAACAAGGACATTGACTCTGCTGTAATTTTTGAGGTGAAACGCCACCCCCCCCCCACGGCCACACACACACACACACACACACACACACACACATATATTCTGGTTCAGGATCTAAGAACGTTTCTGAAAATCGAAGCATGTGAGTTGCACAGCTCAGCATAGACTTGCAAGGTGACGCCGCGGGCTGAGTGGGACACCAGCAGAACTGCAGCCAGTGCTGACCCTCCCTGAAAGGTGCTGTGGCCCACTGTTCAAGGCTGCACTTCAGCCACCTGCCTTGGCAGGATGGCTTCCTGACTGTGGCTGGGAGCGGGATGTTGGAGGCAGCTTTCTATTCTGGTGGGAGGGCAGGGAGAGCCTCACTCTATCTTGGTCATGAGTTGACAGACCCCTTTGGGCCCACCACGGCCCACACCTGCTGACGTGACACTGACTTGCTGCCCGGCGTGGCACCAGGTCTCTGTGCTCAGGTACCAGGTACTGATCTTACCTGCCAGAGTCAGTCATGATCAGCCAACACCAACACCCGAGGGCGTATTCTGTGTCAAGCTCTGTTCTAAGTCTCAACCGTCGTTTTGAGGTACATACGTCAGTATTTCATCGAACTTAAGACATGATTAGTGCTCGATAGGCCATTACTTGATGGATTCCTAAAAAGAAGGCCATCTGCTGGTTACATTCTGACACAGTGCTGATTTTAAGGCGCAGCCTGTTAGAGATGATAAAATGAGAGAGTGCTCCTGCATCAATGAGATAGGTCGCCATGTGCATTTCACATTTTATTGTGAAAAGGTAAGCAACTTGCCCCAGGTCACACCGCAGGCCTTGGAGCCGGGATTTGCACCCAGGGGTACTCTGGCTTTTTAGATCAGGGTTTGGGACTTTGGGCCCTCCTAGCAACTTGCCTAAAAGTAAGCTTTGTTATCTCCATGGTATAAATGGCCCAAGACCTCAGAATCCCTGGTCAGAGTCTGTGCAGCCTTTTGGGTCCCTGCCAGGTTCCATGGTTGCTCTGTGGCTGGGGACTGCTGGAGATTAGCTTCCTCTATGCTACTGAACTCTCAGGCCACCGCAGACTGCCTTATCTGCAGGGACTTCCCGACCAAGCAGGCCAGCCTCATCAGAGAGAATGGTGAAAAGCTCATGTGTGTCCTGGGGAGATCATCAGAGCCACCCTCCACCTGAACCACAATAAATTCTCACAGCTGGGGGTGTAAATGCCGTCCAGAGGCTGCAGCTGTGTACTCAAGGGTCCCAGCCAGCCCCTGTACAAGACTCAGTTGATGGGGGGAGGGAGGGATGGGAGGCACAGATAGGGGTGTAGGAGGTGTGTGGCCCTGACTCAGCATCCCGGCTGCATCCTAGTCTAGTGTTGATGTTTGATGTCACGTGGATGTGGCATCCCCTGCATGACTGGTGAGGGCATTTGAGGGCAGTTGTGTGGTCCTGGCCTGGGGCTGTGCTTTTGTGGCTGTGTGTGCTGTGTGTGTGTGTGTTTTGGGGGAGTTGGGGGGGGTGTCCTAGTTGTGCACCACACTCTGCAGCCCACCGTGCTGCCGACGCTCCTGTGATGCAGCTGCATGTCTTACGGAGACGTTGGGACCACCTTTCCCCTGCCACATTCAGGCGGGTGGGTAGCTTTCTTGGTTATTCTGAGTGGCGGTCGGGAAGGTCAGCTGCATGGCACCCAGGGATCCAGGGCTGCTGGTCAGGAGCTGGAGAGATCTCACCTGGCCTGGGTCTGTTTGCATTTGGGCTTTCCCAGGGTGGACGGGGGTGGTGGGAAAGGCAAACTGGCATTCCCCTTGGAGATGTACCTTCTCTAGTGATTGTTTGCAGAGTGAGTCTGATCCTGTGTGCCACGCTGATCAAGAACAAGGAATTATTATTATTGAGATGGAATGTCTAGCTCTGTCGCCCACGCTGGAGTGCAGTGGCGTGATCTTGGCTCACTGCAACCCTGGCCTCCCGGGTTCAAGCGATTCTCCTGTCTCAGGCTCCCAAGTAGCTGGGACTACAGGCGCCTGCCACCATGCAGGCTAATTTTTGTATTTTTAGTAGAGACAAGGTTTCACCATATTGGCCAGGCTAGCCTTGAACTCCTGACCTTGTGATCCACCCGCCTTGGCCTCCCAAAGTGCTGGGATTACAGGCATGAGCCACTGTACCCAGCCGACAAAGAATATTTTACAATTAACTTCCTAGTTCTTGTGAGTGTGGCTTGTGACCTTGTGTGTGGCCTGTTGATTATAAGGCATTAGAGATGATGAAATGAGAGAGTGAGCCTTAGCATAAGTGAGTCTACACTCTGTGAATGTATTAATAAAACCTGGTGTTGTTCAGAGCCCCAGTAACATCAGTAAGGAATTGTGGATGGCCTGAACAGAACCCAGATCTTCCCTGGAGTGTGGCCACCACTTTGCTGTGCAGGGGTCTCCCTCCCTCCCCTGCACTCTCTCCAGTCCTTCCCAAATTCCATCCACACGGCTTCCCGCCTGGACCTTTTCCACATTCTGCAGAAGCAGCTGTTCCCATAAGGAAAGTGGGAGATGCCCAGGATGGGTCCTCAGCGTATGGCCCAGCGTTCCAACCTCAGGTTGATCCCAAGTGGCACTGTCCACTGGAGACCTGGCAAGTAGCAGCCACTCATGCATAGAGCGCGGTTGCAGCCGGCACGTCTGCCATTGCTCATCCTCTCAGCCCTGCTCCAAGCTGCGCCTTCTCGATGTTTACGTGTTCTAGACGAAAGACTTTTGTGCGTGTGTGGTTTGTAAATATTTTGTCTTCGTCCGTAGCTTATCTTTTACATCCTCTTAATGAGGGTTTTGCAGAGAAAAGTTTTTTTTTTTTCTTTTTAATTTTGGTGAAGTCTGATTTATCGATTTTTTATTTTCCTTTTTCATTTTAAGGATCTGCTTTTAGTTTCACGGCTAAGAATTCCTCAATGACTCCCAGGTCCCAAAGATTTTCTCCGTTTTCTTATTAAAGCTTTATAGTTTTACATTTGATATTTGAATGGAAGATCCATTTGAGTTCATTGTGAGGTTTAGGTTGTTTTGTTTTGCAGAATGGAGTGCATTGGTGCAGTCATAGCTCTCTGTAGCCTTAAACTCTGAGGCTCAAGCAATCCTCACTCCTCAGCCTCCTGGGTAGCTGGGAGTACCGGTGCGAGCCACCATGCTTGTCTAATGTTTAAAGTTGTTTTTGCAGAGATGCGGGTCTCACTATGTTGCCCAGACTGGTCTCGAACTCCTGGCCTCAAGCAATCCTGCCACCTCAGCCTCCCAACAGCTGGGAATATAAGTGTGTGCTACCATACCCAGCCTGTTTTTTTTTTTTTTTTTTTTTTTTTTTTTTTTAGAGCACTATTCGGTTCACAGCAAAATTGAGCAGATGATGGAGTTTGCATGCACACACCCCGACACGCATGCACAGCCTCCCCCAATATCAATACCCTCCACCCCGAGTGGTGCATTTGTTACGATGGTGACCTTCACGCCGCATCATGATCACCCAAAGTCTGCAGTTTACAAGAGGGTCCCCTTGGTGTAGCATGCTGTGTGGGTTTTGATAAATGAATATCCCCTGTGCACCCACCGTTACAGCACCACACACAGCAGCTTCGTTGCCCCAAGAGGGCCCTCTGTGCCATCCATTCATTCGTCCCTCCTGACCACACTGACCACCACTCACCCCTTTCCTGTCTCCATGTGGCTACGTGTTGCAGAATGTCAGGCGGTGGGATCCCACAATGTGCCTGTTCGGCCGGCGCCTTTCACTTAGCAGTTTACTGTTACTTTCTCGTGTCTTTTCACGGCATGCCAGAACCTTTCTTTTTAGTGCTGAGTAATATCCCAGTGTCTGGACAGACTACGGTTAGCCACTCACCTACTGAACAGCATCGTGGTCGCTTCCGGTCTGGGGCAGTTATGAATAAAGCTGCTCAAAATATCTCTGTGCAGGTTTTTGTGTGAACCTAAGTTTTCAGCTCATGCGTAAATGCCAAAGGGCACATCTGCTGAATCCCGTGGCAGGATTTTGCCTACTTTTGTAAGAAGCCACTAACTGACTTCCAAAGTGGCTGTGCCATTTTGTCGTCACTTCCCACAGTGGTGAGTGAATCCCTGTTGCTCCACATCCTTGCCTACGTTTGGTGATGTCAGTGTCTGGATTTGGGCCATTGTGACAGGTGTGTGGTGCCACCTCACTGCTGTTTTCATTGACACTCCCTTGCGTCGAAGGATGTGCCATTCTGGTCCCCATGCCTATTTGCCATCTGTAAATCTTCTTTGGTTCAAGGTTTATTGTTTTCCTGTAGATGTCCCATTATTCCAGCACCATTTGTTGAAAAGATTTCTGTCTCCATGGAATTGCCTTTACAAACTTTGCCAGAAATCAGATTGTTCCCTTACTGGGTTTATACCCAGAGGAATAGAAATCACTCTGCCATAAAGACCCAAGACACATGCACACAAATGTGCACTGTAGCACCGTTCACAGTGGCAAAGACGTGACAACAGCCTAAATGCCCACTAGTGGCAGATTGGATAAAGAAAATGTGGTACATACACACCATGGAATACTATGCAGCCATAAAAAAGAATGAGATCCTGTCTTGTGGGAACATGGACGGAGCTGGAGGCCATTGTTCTTAGCAAACTAAGGCAGGAACAGAAAAACCAGAACTGAATGATGAGAACACATGGACACAAAGAGGGGAGCAATCAACACAGGAGTGAACTTGAGGGTGGAAGTGGGAGTAGGGAGAGGAGCCGAAAAAGGACTCATGGGTACTAGGTGTAGTACCTGGGTGATGACGTAATCTGTACCACAAACCCCCATGACACAAGTTTACCTATAGAACAAACCTGCACAGGTACCGCTGACCCTAAAATAAAAGCTTGAGGAAATCACATTGTAACACGGGGCACCTCCTGGGTTCACTGTTCTCTGTTCCTCTGTGTGTCTCCCACTGCCCATGCTGTGCCGCAGCTGTCCGATGTCCCGAAATCAGGCATGCAGCGCCTTCCAGTCATCCTTTTTCGGCACTGTTTTAGCTATCCTTGTTGCTTTGGTTTTCCACATACATTTTAGAATAATCTTGTCTGTACCTACCAAAAAATAAAAAACCCTGGGATTTGTGGTAAGAGCTGTATTAAACCTATACCTCAATTTTGGGAGAATTTATGTCTTTACTATGCTGTCTATTGTGTCCATGAACACAACGTGTCTCTCCATTTACTTTGATTCTTCAAAGTTTCTTCCATCAGTGTTTTGTGGTTTTCAGCGTTTAAGTCCCATACAGGTTTTTGTAAGAGTTACCACTAAGCATTTCCTTTTTGCTGAGCAGTCATCGGTGGGGTGTTAGCATGGGAAGGTCAGTTTCTGTGGGTCCACTGCCAGCACCCTGACTCCTGCCTGTGGGTCCTGCACTGTGCTGAGCTTACTCACAGTCCCGAGAATTATTTTGTGTATTCTCTGAGATTTCCTGCATCCAGTGTCATGCCACTTGCAAATACAGAGAGTTATATTTCTTCCTCTCTGCTCCTTTTCCCTCCCTGTTGCACTGGCCAGCCAGATGTTGGGCAGCCATGGGGAGGGTAGACACCCTTGCCCTGCTCCTGGCCTCAAAGGGGCGTCTGTGGATGCTCTTCACCTCACTCAGAAGGCACCTCCGTTACCGATTTCCTGGGTGTTCACCACACATGGGTCTTGACGTCCCTCTGGCCGTCCCTTGCCAGATGCCCCTCTGCATCCATTGTTGTGACCACGTGGTATTTCTTCTGTAGCCTGTTGATAGGCTGGATTATATTGATGGATTTTTAAATACTGAGCCAGCCTTCTGCCTCTGGAGTGAACTCCGCTTGGTCATGGTATGTGATTCTTTTTACGTGCTGCTGAGTAAGATGTTGGCATCTATATTGATAAAGGATATTACTCCGTAGTTTGGTTTTATCTGGTTTTGGTATCAGGGTTATACTAGCTTCATGGACTGAGTTGGGCTGTGTTCCCTCGTATTGAGTTAGTGGTAACTCTTCTTTCCGTCTGTAATGGACTTGCTGAGACTCTCCATGACCCATGCCGGCACTGCAGGCACACAGGTTTCCTGCAGAGGAGGGATCCCAGCAGGGTGGTGAGGAGTGTACGGGATTGGTCAGGCAAACAGTGTGATTGGGCAACTGTGATTGGAGGAAGAATGCTTGGGGCAGAGGCACTGCCCACGCACATGCAGCACCCTGGCATTGCACTTGGTAACTCCCACCAGGGTTTTCTCTCAGGGACCTGCTGGTGTGGTTTTCCTGCCCCTGCCTCTCATGGGCGGACTGTAGCAGCCCATGGGCACCATTGTCACCTGGGGGTGCCTGACGGTGTGCACGGGTGGCTGTGGGCTCTGAGGGCCAGGGCCTCTGCTTTCCAGGGCCTCCCCGCCCTCACACCCCCGCAGTGGATTCTTGTGATGCCATAGAAGTGAGTTGGCAGATAGGAGCCTCGATGAGACCTTCCATGGCACCTCCTCTGCTCTGGCCAACAGCAGACCCACCTGCAGGGGCTTTGCCCCTGGCCCCAGGTGCCATCTCAGAGACTTTATTTCCAGGCGGGCCGAGTGCAAGGGATGTATTAGGACAGCCCCCTGGGCCAGGAGCAGGTCTCTGGCTCTGGGGTCCATTTACCCTGCATTCTCTGGGGCATGGCATGTCTGGGAAGCCACCACAGCAGGATGGCTAATTAAAAGAATGTGTCAGACATAGTTACGTCTTTCTTGAATGATTCAGAAGGCTCCATATGCTCTGAGGGTACCTGGTTTCGAAGGCTAGTTCTTATAACCTGGGTAAGGTTTGGTAACCAGGTTGCTGTCACCCCCTCAGCACATCCCCGCAGCCACCCCCTACCCTCAGCGCCTTCCTGGGTGGTACTTGCCGGCCGTCCCTCTGCCTGGACCACTGTGCCCCCCTGCATGTCTCTGCCCAGGTGCTGCCTGCGGCGCTGTTTCCCTGACCTCCTTCCTCCCCAACCATTTTAAATCTCAGAAGCTAAGCCTATCTTTAATTTTTCTCCTCAGTACTGCAGCCTCAGCATAGCCTCAGTGGGCCCGTGTCTTTGTCTTGTTCTGTGCTGGATAGGCAGCATGTAGAACAGCATCCCATACACGGAAGCAGCTCACCAGGTATCTGGGGTGCCTTCCTTCCCTCTTGGCCCCCTCCTTCTGACCAGGACTTGCCGAGCTGTTGTGGGAGGGGCCTCTAGGGTCTCATTGTGGACTACTGGCCACTGCTGCTTCAAGCCAAGGCCACGTTCAGGTGGTGGGAGGTTCCCTCCTGGCCCCACCCTAGCTACTCCACCCTTGAAACTGTACTAGGTACAAGGGACCCTTAGCTAAGCATGGGTGCATGCGTGGGCCGGCGCATTTGTGGAGACAGGTGGATGCGTGGGCCAGCACGTTTGTGGAGGCGGGTGGATGCATGCGCTGGTGCGTTTGTGGAGATGGGTGGATGCGTGGGCCAGCGCCTTTGTGGAGGCGGGTGGACCCATGGGCTGGCACATTTGTGGAGGTGGTTATATGCAGGGTGCAGTAAGCAGCCCTGCACTTGCTGCTCTGTGTTGGGGCCCAGGGGTGTGGTGCAGGAAAGCAGGCACGGTGGCACCTGTCAGGGAGAATCTCACCTGCCCAACGCCTAAAGCCTGTGTGTAGCTTCATGGGTCAGGGGACAGCACAGCCCCACAGACAGGTCACTGGACAGAGCTTAGGAAGGCGCAGCAGCTGGCCCATGTCCACCTTTGCTGGGCTCGGTTTCTCCCCCTGTGAAGTTTAAAGAGCAGGGTGGTTGGGAGCTGAGATGGAGTGGATGGAGTGGATGAAGCCCTTGTGGCCACAGGTCCTCAGCCAGCACCACGTCCCCCTCCCTGTGGGGCTGGTGGCCCAGCCCTGGGGACTGCGCCACCTTCACGAACACGCCCACCCGCACGTCCGCCTCCTCCACGAACACACCAACCCTCACAGGCCAGCTTCTCCCCCGCCTCCTTTGTTCCTGTCTCCCAAAGTAGCCCAGAGCCACCGGCACAGAACTACAGGGGGAAGAAACCTGGTCCCCGGGCTCAGGTGTGGAAGGGGCAGCTGTGCAGGTGGGCGTGTTCATGGAGGGGGCGGCTGTGCGGGTGGGCGTGTTCGTGCAGGGGGCGGCTGTGTGGGTGGGTGTGTTCGTGGAGGGGGCAGCTGTGCAGGTTGGTGTGTTTCTGGAGGGGGTGGCTGTGAGGATTGGCACATTCATGGAGGTGGATGGCTGTGTGGGTTGGTGCATTCCTAGAGATGGGTGGATGCACAGGGTTGGCGCATTCCTAGAGACAGGTGGCTGTGTAGGTTGGTGCGTTGGTGGAGGTGGGTAGTTGCATGGGTTGGCACATTCATGGAGGCAGTGGCTGTGTGGGATGGCGCGTTCATGCTGGGGACAAGATGGGGAGTCAGCACACAAGGCGACTGGGGCTCAGAAGGTCCAGAATTAAGTCCCTCCTGTGAAACCAGTGACTGAGCGTGCATCCTTCTCTGTGAAAGTGGGGTGTGGATGCCTGCAGCGCAGCCACTAAACAGGAACACCGCAGCACAGGGGCCACGGGCAGCAGGCAGGCTGTCCCTTCCTGGCCTCCTCGTGTCCACCAGCTCCGGGAGGCCTCCAGTCCGGCTTTGCCTTCCCTGCTGCCACCACAGAGCAGGCCTCTGCGTGAGGTCACGCCCAGAGGTGGTGAAACGGCCACAAGGAAAACACAGCCAGCCCCAGGCCTGGCTCCTGCCTAGCAGATCCTTATCCAGTGGGGGACTGGGGTGCCCACACCCTCTCCCCAGGCGGGGGTGGACTCCAGGGCAGGCCCCGCAGCCAGAGCATGGTGTGTCCCGGGCCCTGGTGCCCCTGCTGACGCCTAGGGAGGGAGTCTAAGTCCCTCCTCCTCCTGGAACCGGCCCAGCCTCTGGGCTGACAGTGCTAGGGTGGCCAGTGCGGCTCCTTGCTCCATAAAATTGATCTGCAAGGCAGGCGCCATGGCGCACACTTGTAATCCCAGAGCTTTGGGAAGCTGAGGCAGGAGAATCGCAAGAGCCTAGGAGTTCCAGCCTCCTATGCCAGGCAACATAGTGAGATCCCATCTCTACAAAAACATTAAAAATTAGGCTGGGTGGTGCGCCAGTAATCCCAGCACTTTGGGAGGATAGCTTGGGCCCAGGAGTTGCTGACCAGCCTAGGCAACATGGTGAGACCCCATCTCTACAAAAGGTTAAAAAATTAGCTGAACATGGTGGTGCACTCCTGTAGTCCCAGCTACTTGGGAGGCCGAGGTGGGAGAATCACTTGAGCCCAGGAGGTTAAGGCTGCAGTGAGCTATGATGGTGCCACAGCACTCTGGCCTGGGCGACAGGGCAAGACCCTATCGCCAAAAACAAGCAAAAACATTGATCTGCAGTCTTAGTCCCAGGGCAAGGAACACACAAGCTGGAAGATATCTAGATGCCCTCTGTGTGGTGACGAAAAGGCTGCGGTGACTTATGCATGTATTCAGCCAGCAGGTATGGAGCACCTCCCCTTTGCCTGACATGTGGCTGCCCTGGGGGAGCAGGGCCTCTGCCTGCAGGGCCTGGTTAGGGGAGATGGGGCAGACTGGGAGAGGTGGGGGGACATGGAGTCAGATTGGGGGAGAGATGGGGCAGATTGGGGAGACAGCAGACTGGGGGAAATGGCAGAGTGGGGGAGATGGGAGGACATGGAGTCACACTGGGGAAGAGAGGGGCAGATTGGAGAGATGGCAGATTGGGTGAGATGGGGCAGACTAGGGGACATGGGGCACATGGAGTCAGTTTGGGAAAGGGACAGATTGGGGAGATGGCAGACTGGGGGAGATGGGGCAAATTGGGGGAGATGGCAGATTGGGGAGATGAAGCTATGATGGGGCAGATCCTGGGAGATGGAGGGACATGGAGTCAGATTGGGGGAGAGATGGGGACAGATGGGGGAAATGGGGCAATAGGGGCAGATTGGGGGAGATGGGGAAGTAGGGGGACGATGGCGGCCGTGGGGGTGGTCAGAGGCAAGCCCGTGCCATGGGCAGGGGCGCTGCGTGGGGGGGGGGTGGAAGAGGGGTGCTCCCTGCGCGTTCGGGAGCTGCCAAGAGCCACACAGCTCGTGCAGCTGGAGCGGAAGCCCTGGCAGCCAGAGCAGCCTAGTGGGAAGGGCCGGGGGCGGCAGCGGGGTCCCCCTGCCCGCTCCCTCGCCGAAGCCCCGTCCTCCCCGCGCCGAGGTCCCGCCCCCGCAGCGCGCGGTGGCGTCACCGTCCAGCCGGCTGGATCTGGTTCCAGCCGCGCCGGGCCGGCTGGGCATGCGCGGTGCGCTGGCGCTGCGGGGGTTGCTGGAGGCACGGTCCGGGCGGTGAGCACTGCGGCCGCGTCCCTGCCCCGGCGCCGTCCGTGCCCGCGGGACCTGACAGCCGGGGCAGAGGTCAGTGCGCGGGGCCGTGGCCCGGACCCGGCCTACTGGGATGGGAGGGGACGGGAGATGGGAGGAGAGGAGTCCGCCCCAGCCCCGCCCCGCGGCGGCAGGTGGGCGCTCCCGCGGGAGGCAGGGGCGTCCGAGCGTTGTTGCAGGCCCCGCTCCGCCCTGCAGCGCATGGGCAGGCCCTGGACAACCCCGCTCCTCCTCCCACTCTCCTGGGGACGCGAGACCCGGCCGCGGGGGGCAGGGCGGGGGGTCCAGGCCCTGTGGGCGCTATGGGAGCGGCCAGGGTCCCCAGCCGCGAGGCAGCCACCGGGGAGACTCGAGATGTGTGGACCCCAGGAGGTCTGGAGCCGCCAGGTGACCCTGAGCGCCCCTCCCCGGGGAGGGCCCGTGCCGCCCGCAGCGCCGCCTCGCTCCTCCTTTTGCCTTTGCTTGGGGAGGGAAAGCCCGGGACTTCCTTGCCTGGGGTGAGGCGGCCCCCACTGGCGCGGCGGACGCTAGTGAGAAGCGGTGTCAACTAAAGAAAAGACTCGCAGTGAAAACAACTGGGTTACCTTTCCTCGGAAGTCTTCCTGAGGACGGCACAGCAGGCCGGCCGCTCCTTCCAGACTCAGCGCCGGCCTGCGCAATCTCGCCCGGGTTTGGGTGGAGAGCGCAGACGGCTTTGATGCCAGTCTTTCCTCTTCTGAGGAAGCTGTGACCCGGGCAGGAGACGGCCCGTGCTGGTCCTGCGCTGCGTCCTGGAGCATCCTCAGAGCGGCTGTGCACACAGCCAGGGGCCGGGACCAGGCGTCCTCCTAGCCTTTTGCTTGGCCTCACAGCTGCTGAGACGGCAAGAATGGTGACCGTTGCTTCAGAGTCCTTTGGTTCAGAATAACTCATCTCATTGACAGTGTGGTTTTTAGGAATTGGTTGTGTTCACTGAGGAGTTGTGGCAAAGTGAGGAAAACCTAACCCATCCTTAGTTCCCAAATGTGAGTGTTTTAAACTATGTAACAGCTAACGAAACTGACAAATTGATACAGCTTATGGAGATTGAATTTTGATTCTGCCATGTCCTCATTTTAGAGCCGGTAACATATCTTGATTTTTTTCCCCGTAGCTCAAATATCTTCCAGGCTCCTGCACGGCCTGAGATGTAACTCCGCACCCAGGAGACCCTGGGGTGAGAAGGAAGGGGAGGGCCTCAGATGAGAGTGTAGTTTTGGTGTTTTCAGTTTATACAAAAAGCCCTGGCATTTTCCCGACAACACAGAGCAAACACACCGGCAGAATGAAGCCCAGAGGCTGCCTGGTGAAGTGGGCAGCACGCTTGAAAATCTGCGTGTGTGGAGTGGCTTGGTTCCATCTTCCAGGAGCGTGCAAGGCCCTTTCAGGCGCTGCGGGAGCCTCGCCTTCTGCCCAGGCTTCGGAGCCAGGTGCTGGAGCCTCAGCAACAGAGGGGCATGGATGTCTTTGCACTTTTCCCGTATGTTTTTCAGACGTTACTGATCTGATTTTCAGTACAGTGGCGGGATCAGCATTGAAGAACTGGGAGCGGCTGTGAGCTGACTTCCTGCAAGTGGTTGAGAAGTGGGCTTTGTGTATTAACCGCCCCTGTGCTTATCGGCGGCTCAGCCCTGGCGGTGCTGCCCCTGGCCTGCCGGAGCTACCTTCCCTTAGAAACAATGCTGCCTCCAACTGCTAGTTAGCTGTGGCTTCCACAGGAGAAGCCAAGGCAGGCTCGTGTTTTCACAGCTAGGAAGGACATGGGCCTGGCAGGGAGCTGCAGCACAGCCTCTGGCAACACAGAAGCACAGCTGTGTGTGACCCTTGCCTGCCACTCATGTGCCCAGCAACCAGAGCGGTGGCCTCACATGAGCTCTTCAGCGATGCAGGATGCAACTAGGCTCCACGCCTCAATTGGCCCAATAGTAACGAAAGAAACGAGGAGTGTCGTGAATCCTTAGGAGTCCACATACTTAAGCTCAAATTAGAGCCGCCCAGCCCTACATGTTGTGACAAAGCGGCTGTTTTGTGGGGGCCTGTATCACTCCCCTGGATGTGGGAGCACCAGCATCTGGGAGGTGACGGGGGGTCAGGGCCTCTGGGATCTGGAGACCCAGGGAGACCAGCTTTGGGGTCAGGAGGCCTGCTTCTGCCCAGCAATTCATGATTCCCTCCAAGGCAGCTGAGGCTTGGAGCTGCGGCAGGGCCTACCGGGCCAGAGGCAGAAGGGAGCCCTCAGTCCCAGGCAGCGTCCTGGTGGGTGTATGTTCTGTGCCAGACGATGGTCATAGAGGCTGAGAAAGGAAAGGACCCCAGTCTGCCTCTGGTGGCCTGAGGAATGGAGGAGACAGTGAAAGGCCCAAGACAAGTGATGCAGGAGTTTCCAGAGTGCAGGGTAATACGGCACGAGAAACACCGGCCCCCAACTCCCATCAGGGAGCCATGCAGCCTCGGCAGGTGCTGAGAGGTTACAGGGCTCTGGTACCAGCCCCATTCCTCCTGAACAGGCGAAGTTGGTCCACATCCCCCCCCCGCCCCCACCCAGCTCTTGTGCTCTATGACTTCAGAATACACAAAGCTGTGTCCACAGGTCTTAGCATCTGTAAGCCCCTCGTCTGCACTGGAGGGTCCCCAGCTGGCACCAGTGCCAGGACAGAGTCCCTCTCCTGACCTGACTTCTGTACCTCCTCACCCACCTCTAGCACTGTCTTGCTAAGGCTTGCTCAGCACAGCACCCATCTCAAGTCCCCAGCACCCACATCCCAGTGAGTCCCCTGCACCCACACCCCAGTGAGTCCCCAGCACCCACATCCCAGTGAGTCCCC
>NW_016107703.1:766582-781202 GCF_001604975.1 Cebus imitator
CCCAGTGAGTCCCCAGCACCCACATCCCAGTGAGTCCCCAGCACCCACACCCCAGTAAGTCCCCAGTACCCACATCCCAGTGAGTCCCCTGCACCCACACCCCAGTGAGTCGCCTGTACTCTGTAGTCACAGCTGCTGCTTGTCCTTCCCCACCTGGGATCCTTGGAACAGGGAGTGGTTGGTTCTCTTTTATGTCCCTGAGGCACCAAGCACAGGCCTTGCTCTTAGCAGCCACCACCCCAGTGATGGAGCTGATTGCCTATGCACACTGGCCTCTAGCCTCCACCCTGGCCCAGAGCTGCCTCTAGGCCCTGAGCAGCAGATCCCAGCCTGCCGGCGCCTAGGGCTAGGTCTCCAGCCGTCAGGACTGAGCTGCTACCAGCTGCTGGCTGGTTCCCTCTGGCTGGGAAGGTGTGGGGAGAAGGGGGTGCCTATGTCTTCTTCAGCTGTTCCTGTGTCCCCATTGGCAGCATCTCCACACCTTCCCTTGTGATGCCTCCGACCGGATCAGACCAGACAGATCAGACCAGACGTGTGGGAGCACCCCCGCCCACTCCCCCAGGGCCCTGGGCTCGTCTGCCTGCCCCTTCTGCCTCCGCATTGAAGAGTGCGCTCTCCAGCCAGGGATGGGTGTATGGTGATGCTGGGGAATGGACACCTGAGAAATTCTGGAGTGTGCGTCAAGTCAAAATAGCAGCTCTCAGGATCTTGGGTTTTTGTTTCCAGAAACCTGATCTGATCTTTATAAAAAGTGCTCCTCCTCCATGCAGTCAGCATGAGTCTCCCTCCCATCCAGTCCAGCAGCACTGTCGGACTCCCTGAAGAGAGGCTGAAACCAGAGAGGCCCTGGGAAGGCTCCTGTGGCGCAGGTGGCAGCAGAGAAGACAGCTCTCAGTTCCCGCCCTCATCCTAGTGTTTAGCAGACTGCCTCACACCACAGCTTTCCATTTTAACCCTTGCGTTAAGAGAAAAGCTGGAATAAAACACTTCTAATGTTGCTTGAAAATTCAGCCCTGGCCACCAAAGGCGCATGGGGCTCCCACGTCTCTCCTGTCCCATGGGTGCATTTCCTGGCGTTTGTTGTAACCCGCCTGCACCGTTGGTGTGTGACTGAACTGAAGCTGTGTTTAGGAAACCCAGGTGCGAGGCCTCTGCGGGGCCTGGCCTGTTCCTGGTCCCGTGTGTGGAGTCACATCTCTGGCAAGGGCTGCTTTTGAGGAGCTAAGGCTTCTGAGCTCCTCCAGGCGGGCGTAGGGAGGCAGGTCCTGCTGTCAGCCAAGCTGCAGGGTTGTTAAGAGGAAAGCAGGGACTGCGTACTGTGGACTCACAACTGTAATCCCAGCACTTGGGAGGCCAGGCAGGAGGATAACTTTAGCCCAGAAGTTTGAGAACAGCCTTGGTCCTGTCTCTACAAAAAAGTGTAAAAACTAGCCAGGCATGGTGGCCCATGCCTGTAGTCCTGGCTACTTGGGAGACTGAGGTGGGAGGATTGCTTGAGTCCAGGAGGTCGAGACTGCAGTAAGCTGTGATGGTGCCACTGCACTCCAGCCTGGGCCACAGAACAAGACCATGTATCAAAAAGAAAAAGTCACTGTGGAAGGGCCTCCGGTCCCCTGACCAGGACTGTAGGGGCTGCTGCTCCAGCCCAGCCTTCTGCATGTGCTGAGATATGAGCAGTATTCAGCCCTGGAGATCCTTACCCATTCTCTGTAGAACGAGGAGTCGGGCTGCCAGGGACTGGGATCTGAGCATGTTGCTGGCCTGTGTGTGTGTATTTCCTGGAATAACGGCCCTACAGTCTTTGTCAGGCTCTGCAGTTGGAATGAGACCAAAGAGTCAGAATTTGGATGTGGAGAAATGTGGAGTAGGGCGGGAACCTCCTTCCTAGGAAGGAACCTGCAACCCTGCCTGGAGGTCCCAGGTTCCCATAGGGCCTCGGGCGTGGGGTTAGAGGGGCTCTGGGACCGGGACTCTGTCCTATCTTCAGCCTGGGTCTCTTGAGTTCAGGGAGTTTGAACTTGGGTGGAGAATAAACTCCCGTGTGTTTTCACTAGCCTCCAGCTGACACAAGCTTCTGCAGACCCAGCGGTGGCGGGTGTGGGTGCTCCCTGTGCCATCCATTGGGGACACCTCACACGTCACTTGCGCTCAACCCATGTCACAGCTGCAGGAGCCGTCAGACCCTGCTGGTTTAATCATTGGATGCAGCGCTGAGGCACAGACGGCGCTGTTATAAAAACTCGGAAGCCTACGCCTGCCTACATCTGCTTGTGTCTCTCTGTGCCTGTGCATCCGGCCTCATTCATTTCAAACATCCTTCTGAGAAGAGGCCACAGGCAGGTGCCACCTATTGCCACGGCATCACTGCTGGAAGTGTCCCATGCTCTGCTGGGGCGGGGCGGCCGCTCTCCCTGTCCTCCAGGAGCTCACGTGTGCCTGCCTGTGAGCGCCTCGACGACAGAGCCGGCGCCCGCCCCAGTGTCCGCGCCTGGACGGCAGAGTGGCCAGTTCGCCATGGAGATGTTGCTGTACTTTGTAGCAATTCCTGGGCTTCATCAAAGCAGCGGCTTCCGGACTCAGATGCGTAGGTCACCTGAGATGTTGTGTTTTAATCGGTATCAATGTAGAAGGGGAGATCATGTGGTGATCCACTGGTGTACTAGCGAGGAAGTAACTGGGTCTCATGCACATACTAGTTTAACCTCTGTGCTGTCGGGAGAGGGAGGGCAGGATTTGAGAGCTTGTGAGTTTTGTGAAGTAACAGTCGATCAATCCCCTGTGTGATTCTGATCAGTAAGAAGACCCCATTGACGCTATTGGTCAAGGGACTGTCATTTCAGAGTCCGGATCCGAATGTGGCCCTGGCTGCTCTCTGAGGGTTGTCCTGGGAGGAGGCGGCAGAGGGCACGTGGGCATCCCATGTTCCCTCATGACGGCTGTCACCTGCAGTTACCTCAAAATAAAAGGCTTAATTTTAAAAACTCTTGTTTCTCAGAAAAAGCAATTTGCTACTATGAGCTATGCTGTGGAATTCTAATAATTGGGGTAATAAATCTGATTAAGGTTTTCTTTAAACTGTAGCAGAATCCCTACGGGGCTGTGAGACGTGGGACCAGGCTCCTGACCTTGGAAATCCTGGGCAGCGTCTGAGGCAATGCAGGGGAAAGAAAAGCTCATGGTTGAGTGGGCGCTCGTAGTCCAGGGGACACTCGTGGGCAGAGCAGTGCTTCCCCACAGGCCTGTGTCCATCGTCTTCGAACGAGGAGTCACTCATGGGCGGGGACGTGCTTCCCCGCAGGCCTGCATCTGCCATCTTGGGATGGGGAGTCACTCATGAGCAGGGGCATGCTTCCCCACAGGCCTGCGTCTGTCGCATGGAATGGGGGACAGGGTTGGGGTGACACAGTCCCCACGTGCACGTGTCCAGGGTTCCGGTCCTTCCTCCCGAGCTACAGTCACCACCATGGCTCACAGACGGTGCTGCGGGGCTCCTGGTGGCTACAAGCAGACCGCAGTGGACTGAGGGTTGGTTGCCCTGTCCAGGGGGCCTTGAATGCACCAAGACACGGCCCATCCAGTGTGGCCTGGGCGCCGCTCCTACAGGGATGTCATCAGCTGTCACCTGGGTGTTGCCAAGGGACTTGTGCTTTCTGCCACCCCCTACAGGATCAAACGGTGTGACCCAGGCTGGGGGAGCTGCCCCAGATGCCTCTCAGGCTCCTGCTCCCCAAGGCTCACATTTGCATCCCAAAACTGAGCGTCCCCCCATGGAAGGGCATGCATCCCAGCATGTTTGCCTCAGACTCCTGTTCCCCAAGACTCCCTGGCTTTTGACAGGAGAGCAAGCCTGCCCTTTGGTCGCTGGGCTGAAGGAGGACTGATGGGAACAAGGGTACTCTCTCACCTGCGTGTGCGTGTCCCCCTCCCCCCGCCCCATGGCGTTCAGGGAGCCCCAGGAGGGCAGAGGCTGCTGTGCGCTTTATAGGACGGGAGTGTGAGGGAACACACACTCCAGAGTGTGGGGAGAAACAGTCATGGAGACCAGGGCATTGCACACGGGGCCTGCCGCATCTATTGATTTTTTTTTTTTTTTTGATGTTCTCACTCTTGTCCAGGCTGGAATACAGTGGTGTGATCACAGCTCACTGCAGCCTCAAACTCCTGGGCTCAAGCTGTCCTCTCACCTTGGCCTCCCAAAGTGGTGAGAATACAGGTGTGCCCCAGCACACCTGACCTCCACCCTGATTTACATAAATACCACACTCAGGTCTGGACCCACCCAGCCACATTCATGCCTCAGTTTGTGCCCACGCTAGGCGCCTGCTCCCACTGGGCAGGAAGTGCAGGCCTCCGGGAGGCACAGGCTGGGCCTGCTGGCCATGGGTGTGGCCTTCCCAACTCCCTCATCACATCTCTGGTCTGCTCAGGGCCAGGCTCTTGAGTTGACACAGGGTGACAGCCAGAGCCAGGTAGACCTTGAGTCTGAGGCTGAGATAGCTCCACGTGTACAATGCACACTGGTTTCAAAGCTGTGGGGTGAGAAAAAGGATGTGGTTTCATTAATAACTTTTTATGTGGGTTACCTGTTGAAGTGGCAACCCCTTGTTCCTGTAGGGCCCCAGCTCTTGCTTCCTTACTTGGACGCCACCCGCCAAGCCCCAGTCAGCATGTTCCTGGGCCTGGACTTCCTACCAGTGGGAGCTGGTGCTTAGCTAGGGCTCAATAGGGAGAACACAGAGAACAGCGGGGGGGGGGGTGCGGGTGCATGTGTGCATGTGTATGCATATGTGTGCACGTGTGTATGTGAGGGTGTATACGTGTGTGCAGGTTCGTGCGTGTGTGTGCGTGTGCACGTGTAGGTGGGGATTTCTGCCTGGGATGTGGGACCATCTGAGCCCCATGAGGACTTTGGATCTTTATTTAAATTTGGGCAAGTTCTGCTGGTTCTTCTGTTTCCTGCTGGAGTTATTTTCTTTCTACCGCATTTTACAAAATAGAATGCGTCAAACAAACATGGGTGTTCCTACTGCAGCACAGGAAAGGCGAGGCGCCATCCCACCAAGGCACATGCGACTTTTGAGTCCCAGATGCTGGACCTCAGAGTGCCTGGCCCTGTATGCAGTGGGGGGCGGAGACAGAGAGGCCCCCTACCTCGAGCAGCTGCCCTAGGCGGTCAGCTCACATGTTGGGGTTTTGCATGAGATCACACTGGAAAAGCTTCCCCTGCCTGGGAAACTCTGTAAGCGTTGAGTCCATGGCTCATTTTCTGAGAAGGAGGTGCAGGAGGGTGTGTGGCTGTCTCCCTGTCCTCCACGCCCCTGTGCGGAGCCCTCCCCGCCTCCCCTGTGATCCAGAGATGTTCCCCAAGGGCCCGACACAGTGGCACTGGAGCCCTGGCACTGTCACCCACTGGCATCACAGGACAGCAGCGCCCGCCTCATGCACACAGCGCCCTGCACATCTATTGGACGGGGTCCAGGCCGGGTAACCCCTTCACCTGCACAGCAGGGCACCTCCGGGGATTTGGGCAGGGAGCTCTGAGAGACAATGGGTCCTTTCTCTGTCGCCTGGTCTCTCCTCATAAACGGCCGCCACTTCCCCAGGGAACCTGAGCCTGGAGCCAGAGGCAGTGGCCCAATGCCCACAACCTGAGGCGCTCTAGGCCCGCGTGGTCCGGGCTCTTGGCAGACCCCACACCCTCAATGAAATGCTCAGCAGAGGACTGAAATGTGTGGGTGGGCGCTGGCATGTGCTGGCATGTGCTGGCATGTCATGTGCTGCCGTGACACAGGCGTGGGAGGCTGTTTTATCTGGTACCCTCATGTGACGCTTCAGACACCAGATGGTACTGCCAAACAGACGCTGGTCCAGGGTCCCTGCGGGGCGTTGGGAATATTTCCATCTGGTCAGGTGACATCAGTGTCACATGGGCATTGCTCGCAGAGGGGCCAGGCTCTGGAGGAAGGAGAGTGGCAGTCAGCACTCGACCTTTGGCCTCGCTTCACTGTGGGTGAGGAGCTGCCCACCAAGGGAGCCCAGGCCACATGTCAGACGCACGCCTACCTTGGTGTCTCCGTGAGGGCTGGGCGTTAAGGGCCACAGAGACCATAGCTGCAGTCTTCCCCACCCTCTGAGTCAGCCCTGGGTCTCCTCACTCCACCCTCCTTTCTTAGGTGAAGCCCCTGCTCCCTTAGACTTGGGTGGTAGCAGAAGGTCTGGCTAGAAGTACTTTTTCTAAACCCTGAATCCAATTAACTTGGATGCCTGAGGGCCCTGGCAGCTGAAGCATGAGCCCAGCCCCTGCAGGGTCTCCCGATGGCCCTGGTCCTGAGACTGGGACTTGCACATTCATCCCTAGCCTCAGGCTGACAAAGACCTGCCCTCACACCTGGGGGAACAGGGAGCTCATGCCTCTTCCTGACCCCTCCTCTCTTTCCTCACTCCCTAGCTCCCCCACAACTTAGCAGGGACCAAGGAGCCACCAAGGCCACTTCCTGCCGTACCTGCCTGGTGTGAGGTTGCAGCTGGGGAGGCTCATTCCCAGGGAGGAGAGACTGGGCAGGGGCTACAGTCCTTTCAGGCTGTTCTCAGAGCCCCCACAGCAGTGCAATGCAGCCCCCACACAGAATCTGCTGGACCCAGGCTGCCTGCTCCCCCAGCCCCAGCCTGTCCCCACACAGCCTGCACGCCTGTGCTCAGCACAGCTGGGCAGGGAGGGAGGACCCGCAGGGAGGAAGGGGCTGTAGATGGAACTGGTGCCGGGATCCGAGAGTTGGGCTCAGGCTGGGACAGGGTAAGATTAACCAGAACGCTGCTGTGGCCGTGGCTGGGGCGCCCTTCCTGGGGCTCAGTTCTGTGTGTGTAATATTCATGGTCGTCAGGAAAATTTGTAGCCATGGAGACTGGTGTCCAGTCCAGGGACCTGGTGCCAGGCCGGCTTTATGGAGCCTCTGCATGTTTCTTCCGAGTTTCCTATTGGCTTAAATTCACTAAGCCACTCAAGTCTCCTGGGGATGATCATGGTGTTTATTTTTGCCAGTTCTTTTGGTTGGGGTGTGACTAACAAGTGTTCCCCACCTTGGACATCTCCAGGAAGAGCAGGTGCGTCATGGGCTCACACAGGGCCCACGTCAGGCAGAGGAGCTGGATGGGTGGGGTGTGCGGGAAGGCATCGTGGAGACTCTGCTGCCTCAGTTGAGTCTGCGGGAATCTTTTCAAATCAAATTAGTGTCATTTCTTCTCTGTGTCTCTTGCCAGGAGTTGTAGGCATAAAGGCAGAAGATAGTTGTCAAGCAGTTATATCTTCTCTGGAAGCTGCTGGGCCGTTGATCTGCTTTGCTCCTCCCAGCCTTCAGGGTTTGGCTTTGTGGTTTGTTTTCAGTTTGTTGAGTGCAATGAACTTTTTCATTGCCCTAGAAGCTGGTAAGGATTTGATGTTTAATTGCACAAGTGCTACGTTGCTCAGTGTAGACTGTTGAGTGTTCACATCGTAAAATACACAGTGTAGATGAAGTGACGGGTCCCTTGGCCATGTCTCCATGCCGGCCCTCGGAGTCGCAGTTTATCTGTGTGGGTGTGCATCCTGTGTGGGTACCTGTCCTGCATGGGTGCCTGTCCTTTGTAGGTGCCTGTCCTGTGTGGGTATATGTCTTTTGTGGGGGATGTGTCCTGCGTGAGGGCCTGTCCTCTGTGGGTGTGCCCTGTGTGGGTGCATGTCCTATGTGGGGGTGTGTCCTGTGTGCAGGCGTGCCCTGTGTGGGTGCCTGTCCTACACAGGGGCCTGTCCCACATGGGTGCGTGTCCTGTGTGGGTGCGTGTCCTGTGTGGGTGCATGTTCTTTGTGGGGCATGTCCTGTGTGGGGGCATGTCCTGTGTGATACTTTCCATGCACATTGAATTGTTTTATGCATTTTCAAGTGTAATCCTCAAGACAGCTAACCAAAAATTCAGAAGAGAGAATGTGTGACTACAATTTAAATTTTTCTTCACTTCATATGAGAGTCTGTATTTCATCGGGTCTGAGATGCTAGAGACTGTTATAGCATTGAGATGGGGTAACTGCACTTTCTACAGTTTTCTGCTTGCACTGGGATAGTCCAGAGATGCTAAGCTGTAGATGTCACACATCTGTGACTGGCTGATGCTTCCTTCCACAGGGGCCTGTCCCATCTGTGTGTCAGAAAACTGTCATGTTAGGAGAGAGGTTCTTACCCTGATGGCGTCAGTTCAAAGCTACCTGACACACCTCCCCCTGGAGACCGGCCCCACCCTGCAGGGTCTGTGGGCTGGACACTGGGCCTAGAGGCCCTCCAGGTGGCCCAAGGTCCGCCCTTCCTAGACTCCTGGGGCCGGCAGGAGCCTGGAGTCACCTCTGGCCACCATGCCAGGCTTTGTGTCCGAGGCCTGAAACTCAGGTCCCTAGAAGTGGCCCTCACAGGCTTGTATTTGACACTTGCATTCTTTTAAAAAAGTTTTGGTGTATACTTAGGCAATTTACAAGCCCTTGGGGCAACTTTGGGAGGTATATGTGATACTGGTAAGTTTGTTAAAAGCATTTGCTAATGAAACCCGAGTTCTTTGGAGGGTTGGCACATGGGTGGCAGTGGGAGAAAGTTGTCCTTGCTCTTCTGCCAGTGACAGCCATCCTGCTTTGCTCACCTGTGATCCCTGGGCCAGGTCCAGGCCAAGCGGAGGAAGCAGCGGGTCCCAACAGTGCCACACCTGAGCCTGGTGGCCCCTCCTCCCTCCCACGCTGCCCCCCCACCCTGCCCAGAGCTACTGCCTCCCACCCCACTCCTGCTGGACACCCTCCCAGGACCCACCTATGTCATCCCAAGATAGCTAAGGCCGCTCACCTCATGGTCACAGCCTAGGGGAATTGCCTGGTCCAGGCTAGAAATGTCGGGGCTGCCAGGGCAGCAAGCACGGGGGGTGGCCAACAGCACAGAGTGGAGCCAGGCACCCCCAAGGCCCGAGGCTGCCCGGGCACAGCTTCCTTACCACCTGCCTCTGCAGCTTCTGTTGAGGCCCAGCAGAGAAAGCAGGAATTTGGGTTTTTTAGCTGAGATCATCTCTTGGGTCCATTGGTTGCTTAGGAAAAGTTAAAGGTACGTGGCCAGCTGTAGGTACACGCCAGGATGGTGGGCAGCGCACCAGAGCTTCCCACCTCCTGGGCCGCAGTGGCTCCCTTGGGGCCTGTGACCCCTGGCGGGTCAGGAGCACTGGTGGTCAGAAGCAAGAGCTGGTGTGAAGGAGGCTGTTTCCGCAGCGTCCTTGCCGGTGCCTGACACAAGAGACAGCCCTGAGCCTGGCACTCTGGAAGCCTGCAAGAAACAGCTGGACCTGCAGGTCCGCCGTGTGGCCGCCCGTGTGGGACAGCCTGGGTTCCCCTCGCCATCCACCCCAGGCCAGCGCCCATGTTACTGCCTCTGTCCGTCTTGGCCCTGCCCTCAGCGCCCTGGCCTCCATCCCGAGACCCTGCTGCCGGGCCCTGTCCACCTGCTCAGGGCCTGTCCAGGCGCCCCACCATGTGGGCTGACAGACCCCCAGCCACTGCCACAGCCCCTCTGCAGCCCCAACGGTGCGGTGGACTTTGGCCTGCATGGTCAGCAGAGGCCTGTGTGGCCCACAGGGTGGGGACAGAGGCGGGGCTGGCGCCAGAAGGGTTTTTGCCTTTTGGGCCAGGTGTTCTGCTGTGCCTGCCTTATTGGCAGCTGTGAGCCTAGGAGGTGGATGCGGAGCCGGCTGGAGCAGGTCAGCCACTGGGTTCCCCTGTGGGTGTCCACATTGTCCTTGCCACAAAACTCCTCACTCCTCAGACCCCATGGGTCTGGCCTGGTGGGTCTCAGAGCCTCCCGCCTGTGTGTCTAGGTGGCCCAGGCCTTCTCGCCACAACTCTTAAGCCTCTCCATGCTGGGCACCTGCCAAGGAGGGTGCCCCTCGCCCCCCAGGCCCTGCCTCTTGCTGTCAGCCCCCAGCGGGCTCTAGGGATGTGGCTATGTGTGTGTCTCCCTGAGTGTATGTGGGTGTATGTGGATTGGTGTGGGGACATGGGTGAGGGGTGGGAGCTGTTAGTGTGGGGCTGTGGTGGAGGTGTGAGTCTGCATGTGTGTGCGTGTGTGGAGTGGGGCTGCGTAAATACCTGTGTGTAGGGGGGCCCTTGCGTCGACTTACTTTGCTCTTCCTGGGGTGGGATGCACAGGTTGGCGCTGTGCCGGGCCTCCCTTCCTGAAAGCCCTGGCTCCTGGTAGGCAGTGGCTGGTTCTGATTCCCACGACCCGCATCATTTCCCTGGGCTCCTGGCCTTGCTCACAGTCAACACTGATGTTCTCGCTTTTTCCAGGAAAGGTGAAGCATGTGGATGGTGGCTGGGGTCACCTCCTGGTCGCCTCAAGGCCTATCTGCCCCTAGCTCTAACACTTTGTGTCGTCCTCTTCTTTTGTTAATTAGGGGAGAGGTGGACAGGAGGGAGACCTGGGCTTTCCTGGTAAGATGTGGCTGGAGAAACACGGTCACAGGGGGCCCTCTCCCTCCTGCTGGGGTCCTGGCTGCCCTCCCAGTCCCCAGCCTGCAGCCCAGGTGGAGCCAGGCAGCTAGCAACCTGCTAAAACCCAGCAGGCCCCAGGCACCGTCATCAGGATTTGGGTCATGCCCAGGGCCAGCACCTAGCGTGTGTGATAACAGGCCTCGGCACACCGTCAGCCCTCCCTGGGGCCCAGCCCAGACCTTCCCGAGCCATGCGGGGTGGGGCAGGGCCTCACAGAGGCGGGAGTCTGCGGTAGGTGCATGTGGGTGGGGAAGGGGCCTGTGGGCAGTTAACCCTGGCACCTGGCGCCTGCCTGCGGGACTGGCCATCCTCATGGGACCCGTCCATCTCTCCGTTGCAGCACAGGCTCAGCGGGATGTTGTCAGCCGGGGCCAGGCTTGGTGCTTGCAGACCGAGCTTTTGGCCACTGCCATGGGAAGGGTGGGCTGAAGAAGCTCCAGGTAACGCACCCATCTGGAGACCCTTGTCCATCCCCGAAGCCTGATGTTGTTCCCTGCCTTTCAGGGAGGAGCCGTGCTCAGGGCTGTGCAGGATGCAGAGCCGGAGCTGTCCCCAGAGGAGCAGAGCGTCCTGGAAAGGAAGCTGAAGAAGAAACGGAAGAAAAAGGAGCGGCAGCGGCTGCGGGAAGCGGGTGTCATGGCTCAGCAGCCGCCGGCCAGACGCTCGGGGGCCGAGCTGGCCCTGGACTACCTCTGCAGGTACGGGGCTCCGCCCCACGCACTTCTGTCCCTGATGTGTGTCTTGACCCCTGCACGAGGAGGCTGCCCCCTTCACCTGCACACGCTTTTTGGAAGGTTTTAGCAAAGTGGGACATCAGTGTTCATGCCAGGCCTGTGCTGCCACCACTGCCCTTTCTGTCTGAATGGCTCAGAGCCTTCAGGAGCTTTCATGGGCAGCAGCTCTCTGCAGGGGCAGCCCGGAACTGTGCTCTTAGACGTGGCTCCAGTGGTGAACCTCGTCCCGGTGTGGGTCACCACAGGGAGGATCTGCGGGCCTGGGTGCTGCTTGGACATGGAATGTGGAGGAGGGAACTCGGGGTGGCCCTCAGCCCTCACTCACAGTAACAGGAGGCAGCAGTGCCACCAGAGAGGAGACAGGGACCGAGGGGTGCCGGGCGCAGGGCGCCATCTCCCTGGCTGCCTGCAGCGTTGCTGGGTGGGCGGTGCAGGATTGCAGGGGTCAGAGGTTTGGCGTGGGCTCTGCAGCCATGCGGGCTGTGGCCACCTCCCTGGCGCTCACCAGCACAGGCTGCCGTCCATTTCTGTCCCTCTGTCCCTCTCCCTGAGTGCTGATGGCGCCTAGGAGAAGGGGTGTTATGGCATCCATGTGACCGGTGTCCTCAGAGACAACAACTAGGCCCTGTTCATTGGGTCCCTGTGATGGAGTCACCCTGACGGGCAAGGTGTCCTGTGAGGGGACGCTGGCCCTGCATGGGAAAACAGGCTCCAACCACGCCTCTGTGGGAGCCCCTCAGAGAGATGGCTCCAACCACGACTCTGTGGGATCCCCTCAGAGAGATGACCCCAAGTGTGGCTGTGCAGCTCAAGCAGTGAGCAGCAGGGCCTGCATGGATGTGTACACATGTATGTGTGTGTGCATGTGTATATATGTCATGTATATGTGTGCACCCATTTGTGCACACGTGTGGATGTGTGCGCACATGTGAACATGTGTGTGCATGTGTATATTTATGCTTGTGTGTGGGCATGTCTTGTATGTGCACATGTGTATACATGGACATGTGCATGTGTGTGGTGGGGTATGTGTAGATGTGTGGGCGCATGTGTGTACGTGTATGCAGATGTGCACGTGTGTGTGCATGTGTGTGTGTGTGTGTTCTGTGTGCATCCCCAGGACGGCCCTCTACTCCAGGAGAGAAGCTCTTGGCCACCCTGCACCAGGCAGAGAGCTGGGCTCAGGAAATAGAGGGGCTGAGCACTCCTCCTTCTTGGGGCCAAAGCTGCCTTGGAGCCGCAGAACACGAGCTCAGCCATGGCGTTGAGTGGATCTGGCTGGAACCAGTTCGGTCATTGTGGGTCTCTGCACCAAATGAGTCTCTGGGAGCCTCAGTTTCCCCCTCCCTGGGGAACATGGGGGAACATGATGGCCGGGCACCCAGGGCTGCCCCAAGAGCTCTTTCCTGCTCCGAGAATGCGCCTGGCCCAGGGGTCAGTGCTGGCTGTGGTGTGAGGCCGCTGACCCCTGCGCTCACTCCTGCTCCTTGGCAGGCAGGGCCACAAGCCACTGCAGAGTCAGTCGCTGTAGACAGAAGGGGTTTCGGTGGCCATTGGTGCATCACCTAGAGCCCAGGTATGGGTGGGGTGTGGGTTGGACAGAGGAGCAGGTGGGCACAGAGACCTGGAAGACGCCAGTTGCAGGAGCAGACTGTGGGCTGCCCCGTGGGATGTAGAGGGCAATTGGGGTCTACAGCTGTGCTGCCTGCGCCCTCCCTGGCTCCCAGAGGCTAGGCCCAGAGGCATAGCTGTTCTGGGCCTGTGCTGACGCCTGAGGCCAGCGGGGAGCAGGAGTGGGCAGGGTTTGTACTCTGTCCTCCCCATGGCCTCCTTCTTTCCTAGGGCCCCCTTCCTCCCTACTCCCCACACCTGCCAGTGCCTTTGGCTGCCCTCGGCGTGGACTCTTAGCACAAGGGGGCCGGTGGGGACATGGGCAGGAGAGGGGAACCAGCCGCGCTCCAGCGTGGCTGCCGCTCCCTGGTCTTCACCCTGGAGGCACCCTGGTTCCCCTCCCATGACCACATGTCCTTTGAGGACCCTATGGGAATGTCATGGGTGCCTGGGTGCCCACCCTGCTCCTGTCCTGGGCCTCATCCTCCAGGACCTTCCTGTGGCCCCCTTGTGCTACTCGTGACCCTGCAGCCACGAGCCCTGTGCGGAGGCACTGTCCTGCTTGTGCAAGGAGGGGGTGGCCCTTACTCCTCAGAAACAAAGCAGCCTCTTCACACGGGAGCTTCCTCCAGGGCCTGGGATCCATGCACCAGGGGGCTGCCATGCCAGCCACAGACATGGGCACCCCAGCAAGCGCTCCTCCTCTTTCCTGGGGGTCTCCAAGGGCACCCACAAGCCTAGCCACATCTGGCTGCCAGATCAGAGCCCACATGGACATGTGGGGCCCACGGTATCCTTGGGAACTCAGGGTTTTTCAGAGGGAATCAGGGGAGTCCTGCAGGGAAATGTCCTTAGTCTGGGGACCATTGGCCATGCCACAGCTGGCCCATCGCAGACCCCCCACTCAGGGGCAGCGGTGAAGGGAGGTGCCCCCAAGTCATCCTCCCACCTAGGCAGAGAGAAAAGGGATCATGTCAGGCAAACAGTGAACTGTCTGCAGCTGTATAGGGATCAGTCCTCAGGGTGGGCGGCAGAGGTGGCCATCACTCAGGAGGCCTCACCTGGCACCCCAGGAGCCACAGGTGACATTGAGCACCCCACCCTCCCCTCGCTTTGTCCGCTAGCCAGTGACGAGGCCGAGCAGGATGGCTCGTCTTTGGTGGCGAGGATGGAGACGAACTCAGCTTGAAGCCAGCCTGGTGGGGGCTCAGCAAGACAGAGGCTCCCTCAGTTCAGGGCCGTGGGCAGCAGTGTAGTGGCCTTGGGCCCCACAGGAGGGCCATGTGCAGGGCAGAAGTGACTGACCCACCGTGTGTGGTCTCTGGAAACACCTGTGAAATGGGATCACCACTCCAGGTTCCCAAAGAGGAAACAGGAACATAGCAGCTCAAGGTGGCAGAATTGAAAGGTGGCAAAGCTGAGATGCCAGCCGCTCCCTGCAGCAGGCAGTTGCCTTGGCTAATGTGGCCAAGTGCACCTCACAGGGGCCGGTGCTGGCCAGATCGGGCTTCAGGGCAGGGACCACATAGGACAGTCTGAAAAGAAAGGAATGAAGACCAAACCTTCCTAGAGGCTCCTCTCATCACGCAGGAGCTGTGCGTCTGTGCACATGGGACTGGCATGTCACATGGCAGGTGCACAGCCAGGCTCCCTGTCCATGGGACTCCCCTCACCCACAGGACTCCCCTCACCCACAGGACTCCCCACCCACAGGACTCCCCTCACCCAC
>NW_016107703.1:782423-809615 GCF_001604975.1 Cebus imitator
GAGTAGCTGGGACTACAGGCGTGCGCCAACATGCCCAGCTAATTTTTGTGTTTTTAGTAGAGACGGGGTTTCACCATGTTAACCAGGATGGTCTCGATCTCTTGACCTCGTGATCCACCCGCCCCTGCCTCCCAAAGTGCTGGGATTATAGGCGTGAGCCACCGCACCCGGCTGCACCTGAGATGTTTGTCTTCCTTTCCCCAGATGGGCCCAAAAGCATGAGAACTGGAGGTTTCAGAAGACGAGGCAGACATGGCTCCTGCTCCACATGTATGACAGTGACAAGGTCTGTGTCCAGTGGGGAGGGCACGTCTCCTGGGGATGGAGGCCGGTGCACACTGGGGCCCTGACAGTAGAAGCCACAATATGAAAGGTCCACCCTCAGGGCCCACTGCAGGGTGGGTCTCCCAGTGCCCTTGTTCTAAGAGATGAGCAGCGTTGCCTGCTCCAGGAGTGCCACCGCCGGCCTTCAGGGCAGAAACCAACACAGGGTGACTCACAGAGGCCACCTGCCAGTGTGCGTGGGTGCCCGCCTGCCCGCATACCCACCTGCCTGTGTGCGTGTGAGGTGAGTCTACACATGTATGTGTGGGCAGCTCTCCTTTGCAGGGGCAGGATGTGAGATGGGGTTTCACAGAATGAACCAAAACAGAATTCTGAACTAAACCCGGCTGCTGGGAGGTGGGCTGGAGTTGTCCATGTCCTGTGAGGCTGGAGGAGCCCCCGGTTCTACTGAGCTGTATCCTATGGGCAGCGCCTCCTGCCTTGCCAGCTCTCCTGGCATCAATGTTACTAGATGCCAGTCTTTTCGTGCTGTGTGTGCACTCTGGGGGCAGGGAACAGTTTTCTCCTGCCTGTGCCTGTGTTTGTGGACTCTCAAAGTGGGGGCAGGCCCACTGGCCCCACTCATAGCCCTGGAACATTCCAGGCATAGCCTGTGGCCACTTGCTTTCATTATTTTGTCATTGTTGGTTCTTTGTGGGTTTTTTTTTTTTTAGCAGGGTCCCGCCCAGGCTGGAGTGCAGTGGCGCAATCACAGTTCACTGCAGCTTCGACCTCCTGGGCGCAAGCCACCCTCTGTCCTCAAAGTCAGAGGACATACACGTCCTGATTGTGAGCCCTATTGCAAAGCTCCAGTAATCACGCCACCGGGGTGGGCACAAGGCTGGAAGCAGAAGTGACTGGAACAGCCTGGGGAGCCCGGAAGCCCTCGTGCCAGGGCAGCTGTTTCCAGCATGCAGGCCAAGCCCGTTCCATGTGCAGGAAACCCCTTCCCAGCAGAGCCTGGGACAACTGGGTTTCCACATTTTGGTTTTTTTAATAAAAGTTTAGGTGGTTTTATTTATATATTACTATTACCAAAAGCAAAATTAATACAAAATTTTTATACAGAAAAATAACCCTTGACTAGGCAAAGCCATTTTTGTGTGTATACACATACACATACCCAAAGTATCTTACACCATCATAGCTGTACGTATTTACGAACAAATGTGCATTTTTACTTACATATTTTTTATTACACTTGTATTATAACCACACATGTTTACAAATATGCTAATACTTAATGCACATGACCTCTGCTTCATACCATATACAAAACTTAAAATGGATCAAAGGCTTAAATTTAATAGCTAAAACTAAAATTCTCAGATGGAATTAGAGCTTTGCTAACTCAGTAACAAGAGCACCCCTGCTGCAGGGACCTGAGGCACCTGTCTGCAGATTCACAAGTGGTCAGCAAGCCTACACAGAGGTGCCCCCACCACCAGCAGACAAGGGTCAAGCTGCCACCAGATGCCACCCGGCCACTGCCACCCAGAGCAGAAAGGCAAGCACTCTAAGTGCTGGAGCGGACAACGCCTTTTTACCTCGGCCTCCCCTTGTTTGATGTGTGTCGTCTTTTCTCATTTTTCTGAGGATTTTTGTGATGTTTTTGAAATGTTCTTCACCCCTTGTGGCGTCTGTTTTGGTCAGGTTCACTTAGTGTTTTGTCTGCCTCTAACAGGCGTTTCTTCTTCCAGTGTCTGGGGCAGGGCAGGGTCTGCGGCCAGACCGCCTGTACCCTCAGGCTGCAGTGGGAGGTCTCCTGGGGCTGGAGGGCCCCCTGGGGGCCAGAGGAAGCATAAAGGGCACGGCGTCCTTTGCCTAAGCTTCAGCGTCTTGTCTTCCGCTGCCCAGGGGCACGCCGTGCCACTGCCCAACTCCATCTCTTCCCCTCCAGGTTCCCGACGAGCACTTCTCCACCCTGCTGGCCTACCTGGAGGGGCTGCGGGGCCAGGCCCGCGAGCTGACAGTGCAGAAGGCAGAAGCCCTGATGCGGGAGCTGGACGAGGACGGTGTGGGTGGCCCCAACCCCCTCCTGCCAGGGAGGGCCCAGCGCATCCGCCAGGTGCTGCAGCTGCTGTCCTAGTGGGTTCAGCACCGGGCAGGGCCACAGCCCAGCAAAGGGCAGCCTCGGGCCACACAGGGTGCTGCTGCCCACCTCCTCTGGTGATGGGGGCCGAGATCACCGGCAGGGCAGTGGCCGGACAAGGGCATCCAGGTTCTAGGCTGGTCCCTCCCCAGCACCACAGCCTCGCAAGGACCCCCCTTCCTCCACACCCTTCTTGGGCAGACAGTTGTAACAGTGAAGACTGGTTCAGTGCCTTTGTCCCAGAGCATGGACGCTCTGGAATCACCCAGAGACACCTGGCCTTGGAGAGGCCCTCAAGTCCCGGCAACCTGCTTTGGAGGGAAATGTCTACTTTTCTCCCAGGGATATTTTAGAGATTGGGCCATGCGGCTCCTCCCGCTGGCGGCAAACGTGCACCTTCCACCTGCTCCCCCGTTCTCCTACGTGGGCCACGTTCCTGGTCCCCCACCTGTGTCCATCGAGGGGCCTGGCTGTGGCCTGTCCATTCTCCTTCGACCCCACAAAGCCTTGCTGCCAGTCCTGGGGAGGGGGAGCCCCTGCTGAGGGCTTGCGGAGTCAGATCGTGTGCCTTGCAGAAATGGTCTCTGTGGCTGCATTTGAAATAAAACCCAACCCACCAGGAGCCATGGCTCCTGCTTTGTGCGGCACATCCCCTGCCTGTGGACTGTGGAATTTGTGTCCCCCACACCAGGATGGCATTCGGGGCGCTCAGTGTGTGGCATTCCTGGCAGTGGGCGCTTGTTGACTGCTTGCGTCAGGCTGGCCTTTTCCCAGCACTGGCAGTGACACCCTGCCAGGAAACTCACTTATGCTGCACAGAATCGGGAGACACACTTCCCATTCCCAGCAGCACGTGGTTCCCACCCCCAGGTGATGTGAGCATCTGGAGGGCTGTGGTGACCACAGAGCACTGGGCAGCTGCTGGGGAGGGCCAGGTGGCCACGGCAAGGAGGTCCGTGCCCAACCAGGAGGCTGAGTCTGTTGTGTTCCAGAATGGGCCTCAGGGAGGTCTGAGGCCAGCGGCTCCAGCCTGGGCCTCCCCAGAGCAGACGTCCAGGTGCTGCTGCCACGGGGCACCTCCTGCCTGGCCCAGGTGGGGGGTTTGTGCTGCCATCTCAGTGCTCCTTTGACTGACAGTGGAGCAGAAAAGCAGCCTTGGGATAGTGGCCCAGGCTCTGGGTGCCCCCTTGGGTGCTCTGACCCCTGACAGAGCTGCTGAGACTGAGGCCACCTGCCTTGGCTCCCACCGACCCACAGAGTTGCATGCAGGCCGGGAGGCGGGAGCTTGGCCTCAGCTCCCCAGGAGCAGGGAGGCACGGGCTCCAGGCTGTCATCCTGGGGAGGGCCTGGGGCTTCCCGAGGTCCTTGCTGGCCTGGCTGGGCCTCAGCCGTGACCCTCAGGGCCTGCACCTCAGAGCGGTAACTGTGGCCTCACAGTGACCCTTAGACATCTACTGTGACTTCCGCCTTGGCTCCCTTAAGACGCCCAGAGCCAGGCTAAGATGTGGCCCAAGCCCAGGAGCTGGGTCCACACAGCCAGGGGGCCCTGGGAAGGTCAGGCTGACCACTCAGGCCGTCTCCATGTGGATATCCAGGCTAGAGGAGACCCTAAGGATCGTGTCCCCCAGGTCTCATCTGCACCCACCAAGTTGTGGGAAGGCGGTGAGGCCATCTGCTCTTCCTTGGCTAGCATCCTGCCCATCCCACCCACTGTTGTGGCCAAGATTCTGACCTCCCACAGCACAGGCCCTGCTGTGTGTGCTGGTGGCAGGTGAGGAGCCCAGGCGTTCTGGTGCCGGTCAGGTGAACTCACAAACAGGAAGGCACGCTGCACAGCACGAACCTTCAGATCTGTGAGGCAATGCCTGCGGTCGGGTCCTGGCAGCACAGCCTTGCAGAGAACCCCTCAGAAGGTTCCATGGTCACCCCTGCAGTCAGCATGCTCATTGACCGTAACCCTGGGAGGCATCTTAAACAAACACCAACACACAGCAGAGGGAGACCCACAAAGTGCAGAGAAGGAGCAGCAGCCACCAAAAGGCAGGGTCAATGGATCCTGAACCATGGCTCTGAGCTTCCCAGCAGCCAAGTCAAAAAGGGAAATGTGGGGACTGCTGAGTCCTCACCAAAAGCTAATGGGAAAAGGTCTTGAAGACCTGGCCCTCCCTTTCGTCAACACACATGCTCCCCTGACACCAGCTGGGGAGTGCTCTCCTATCAAGGGTTCCCACCTCTGTGGATTGTTAAGTGCCAAGCTCCTCCAGGGCTCCCTGGAGAAAGGTGCTGAAGGGTGGCACAGAGATGTCACCTGGGACACAGCTGAGAGAACCACGCAGGGCCTTGAGGTCCCCCTACCCCCTGCAGGTCAGCGAGGGCACCCACCCATGCAACCTTGGGGCCCAACCACATGGGGCCACCTGTGCTGGGGCTACAACTCCCTGTCTCGGCTGGCACTTGTGCTGAACTCCCAAGCCAGGAAGCCTCCAGCTAAGGAAGCCCCACTACCACATGGAGACGACACTCATGTCTGTCCCTGGGCAAGCACTCCTCACGGTGGAGAGGACAGCTGCTGACCCGCAGCAAGCTGGGTGGATCGGGACTCATGCCAAGTGAGGGGCCAGACCCCATTGCAGGCATGCGTGCTGTTCCCTTTGCATGCATCCAAGGCCATAAGCAATCAGCTGTGATAGAAAGCATATCTGGGCTGAGCTCAGGGAGGAATGTCCCCTGCAGTAGGTACCAAGGTGTGTGCAGGAGTCAGAACCACCAAACTACACAGTGATACCTCCTGCCAGGCGCTGTGGCTCATGCCTGTAATCCCAGCACGTTGGGAGGCAGACACGGGAGGATCACTTGAGCTCAGGAGTTCGAGACCAGGCTGGGCAACATGGCAAAACCACCCCCCTACAAAAAATAAAAAATTATTCAGGCATTGTGGCATGTGCCTATAGTCACAGCTACTCAAGAGGCCAAGGTGGGAGGATGGCTTGAGACTGGTAGGTCGAGGCTGCAGTGAGTGAACAGTGGTTAAAAAAATTTTTTTAATCAAAAAGAGCAGTGTTTGGAAGTCAGAATCACATTGCCTGTGGGGGTAAGCAGAGATCTATGGAGACGGGGGCTTTTCCGGGCAAAGGGGTCTCCCTGACATTGGGGGTGTGGATGACACTGGTCAGAGCAGGTCGGAGACCCCTCACAGCACCGTGAGACTTCTGCAAACTGGGCCCTGACGCAGCCCGCCCTGCCCTCGGAGGAAGCCTCTGGGCAGTTTCTTGCAGGATTGATGTCTGAGAAACAGCTCACACTGGGTGCTGTCTGCTGACTTCCACCAAGAAAGACAGGTTCAGGCACTGAACCACCCCTCAGAGCACTTTCCTCCCTCCAAGCCCCCAAGACAGTGGCATCTTTTCAAAGACAGGTCCTGCTTCGTCGCCCAGGCTGGAGTGCAGTGGCATGAGCTCAGATCACTGCAACCTCCATCTCCCAGGCTCAAGCGATTCCCCTGCCTCAGCCTCCTGAGTAGCTGGGACCACAGTTGCTACCACTTCACCTGGCTAATTTTTGTATTTTTTGTAGAAACGGCCTCGCTGTGTTGCCCAGGCAGGTCTCAAACTCCTGGGCTGAAGCGGTCCTCCGCCTCGACCTCCCATGGTGCTGGGATTCCACCATGAGCCACTGGGACTGGCAGCATCTGTTTCTGGATGACTCAGTACCCAGCATTCACATCCCAGAGCCTCAAGCTGATCTTCCAGCAGGGTCCAGCACTGTCTGCTCCCTACTCCCATCCCTCGAGCACTTGCCGCCCCCACTGGGCTCTTTCTCTCTCTGCCTGTCCCTGCCTGTCTCCTCACAGACCAAGTGGCACCACCTGCCATCCATCCTCCTGCTCCAGTCACAGTCGCCCTGGCCCGGTGCCCTCCAGTGGCTCCCAGGGAACGGGCGCTCTCTCCACTATGCCTTCCAGCTGCTCCCCCTGCCCTGCCTGGGTCAGGCCACCCCCGCTCACTGGGACCTGAGAACTGCTCACACCGCTGCTGGGTACATGGGTTTCACAGGTGAGAAAGTCCAGCGCAGCCTCAAACCTCGAAGAGTCATCAAAGTTAGGACCCTTCAGATTCCTCCAAGCCTCACCTCGTCACTCCCATGGCCCAGCAGTCAACAGCCACGGGCCACCCACCCACTTGTTACCCAGCAGAAACTATCAATACACTCTCTGACTTTTGACACCCTAGGACTTTGCTTAGATTTCACAAGGGCCTGGATCCAGGCAGGAGGAGTGGGAATTTGGCCAGTGATGGGCCTGCCTTGGGGCATTCGTGAGAGCCGCCCAGAGAGTGCTGGGCGCAGGGCTGAGCTGTCCAAGCCCCACTGACCTCCAAAGCCTGGTGAGCCCACCAAGCCCTCCCACCGTCCAAGGTGGGAAGAAGACCCCTGCTCCGAGGGAGCCCCGGGCAATCACTGGGAGGGTCGAGGTCCCAGAGTGAGGTGGGCTTCCAGCCTCTGGGTTCCTGGGCAGAAGTCTCCTGATAGGGGCTGCCCACCCCATGGGAGAAGCTTCAGGAAATCTGGCCACGGCTGAACCAAGACCCTGCCACACCGGACGCGGCCTCAGCCCCTGCATGTGTGTGCCCTGCGGGTGTGGGTGGGCGGTGGTATGGCAGCTCCCTTGGGTTGTATTTAATGATATCTCCATGGGTAGAGCTTCGTCTCCTCCCACGCTTAGCCCGCCCAGCACTCTGCGGCGGCCTCACCCTCTGAGCTGGCTGTGGGAGGTTTGCAGGTGGCTCAGGGACTGTGTGGTTTTGTTTTGCCTTGACTTAGGAGGGTAATTGGAGGCACATGCCACATGGCTGAGGGCCAGCCTCAGACCCAGAAGCAGATGTGAGGCTGAGAGCAGCCCACCCACCCCAGGAGAGTCTTCCCCTGGAGACCCAGAGGCAGGGGGTGCAGAGGCTGGGGTCAGCGTTTCCCCTGCTGCTGAGGACAGGCATTAAGGGAGCGGCTCAGCCATGTCATGAGTTGTGGGGACCATGCTGTCCGCCCCTCCCACGATATGTGGGCACCGTGGGGTGGATGTCCACAGAGGCGTCTCCCAAAATCCACGCATGAGGAAGCTGGGCTCTCTGGCTGCCCACCACCTGAGTTCTCTGGAACCCTTAAAAAGGACCCCCGGGGCAGGTTCGTGGATAAAGGAGGACAAACTCACCACTCCCAGAGCCCTCACATCCACAGACCCAGCAGGGAGGAGGCTCTGGAGGTGACCTGGTGACAGCACAGCACGGCGAATGTCCCTGTGCCCCTGAACTATGTGCTTAAACATGGCCGATGGTGAATTTTCTCTACGTGTATTTTATTAGTTTTTAAAAATACCAACCAGAAAGAAACACTTGCAAATGAGGCATAGGCAGTGGCCTGCCCCAGCGTTCTCCAGCAAGCCCCCAGGATGTGCCTATGCCCCCAGCCGGCAGCCTGTGTGCAGCTGTGAGAAACGGGAGCACCCAGGTCTAGCTGGTCGAGAAGGTGGTACCTCCAGGGTTCGGGCCTCACTCAGCCTCCCCTTCTCTCCCACCTACCCCATACCCCTGCCCACGCCCCTGGGCAGGAGTTGAATGAGATCTGACAGCTGCTCACTCTGTTTTCACTAAGTTAAGCCTTTTTACCCTTGAGGATGAGGCATTTGGATTTGGGGGACCCTGGCTGTACCCCATGGAAGGAACCCTGTGATCCTGCTGGGTTGTTTGTACCTGGGTGGGATGGGGTAAGAGGTTGTGTGAGTCAGGGGAGCGGGTCGGGTTGGGCTGAGGTTACGTTTATTGTCTTAGTGCTTTGCGTGAAGCTCGGCCGTCACTCGTGACCCTGCACTTGTGTCCCTCACGTCAGCTGGGCCTCCACGAAGTGGGGCGGGAAGGAGGCAGTGTTTCCTCCCCATGTGGGCCTTGGGATCCCCTGGGCCCCCACCCTCGGGGATGAATACCCCAGGCCACTGCAAGGCGGGGGGCACGAGCATCCCCTGTGGAGGTCGGGGGAGGGCTGAGCCTGACTCCTCCACCCCAACCAGTAGGCTCCGGCAACAGCTGGGTCGGACTTTCCACAGCCCCCGCCCTGGAATAGTTCTGCAACCTCCTGAGGCTCCGGAGGGGCTCATCAGGATGGAGTCACACTGAACAGGGACCCACCTAGCGCCGGGACCCCATTTTCTCTGCCCTTCAAGTTTTCAACGTCATGTTTCAAATGCCTGAGAGGAGAAGAGTGAAGCCAGCACACGGTCCCTGCTCTTCCCCAGAAAAATGAGCAGACAGAAGCAGCTGAGCCCCCACTCCCTCCATCCCCTTCTTGTGTTCCTCCCATGACTTAGGGACCCTGTGGCCCCACCCGGGAGCATGAGACCTGCCTCCGTCCATGTCCCAACCACCGCGTCCTGGCCCCGGGGTGCCACTCCACTGGTGCAGGTGGGAAAGCGCTCAGCTCATCCTCTTTTCTCCATGAGGGGCCACCTGCAGCTTGTGTGCGCTAGGCACAGCGCTGGGACCCAGGCCAGAGTCGTCTTAGATGCCAGACGTCCCATCACACTGCTGACTGGCGATGTGATCAACAGCACACATGACACTGTGCAGCTCAGCGTTCTCATTTGTGGCTCTCCAGTGCTGCTCGTCTTCATGGGGCTGAGGTGTCCCCTCCTTCAGGAAGCTCCACGCTCCCCTGCCAGCCCGTCCATCCTGATGGCGAGCTTTGCAACAGGAACCTTGATGCCTGTGTGGCTGGGCCCGGGGCTCCCCACAGGCTGGGCATCCAGAGGCCAGCCCAGAGCCACCTGCCAGCCAGACGGTGACCACACCCTTCCCCTGGGCACAGCCTGCTGGGGCATCCTGGGGCCCACAGCCTGAACAGAGGTCTGTTCACCGGGTTTCCAGACACAAGACAGGACCTCATTCAGTGTGAATTTCGGATACATGAGATCCCACAGAGGCTGGGGTTGGCGAAGCCCCCGAGCAGGGGTGGATCTTGCCTTCGGGGTGTGGGCCGTCCCACGACCGGCCTGGCTGCCACTAAAGGGACTCCATGGCTTCCCCGGGGCTAGGGTGTGGAGGTGCCAGGTGGGTCCCCTGAGCTTGGGTGCTGAAGGACCTGCCTGGGGCATCTCTGTCCACCACGTCCCTCCTGTGGCCCCTGCCTGGGAGCGCTTAACACATAGTGACCCTCCTGGAGTCAGGGGCTGCCCCTGCGGCCCTCCCTCCACAGTGACCTCCATCCTTCCTGGGATGCTGCTGGTCCCAGCCAGACCCTTGATGGACAGCGCTTAGTCTGCAATGCCTCAGCACCCTACGCCTTCCTGGCAAAGCCTGCTGGTCCCAGGGTCACCATCACCCACTTCATGGAGGGGAAAACTGAGCCCAGGGTGGATAGGTCTGCTCAGGTCCCCAGGAAATAAGCAGACCCAGGAGCCTCCAGCTCCCATTGCCCGTCTCTGAAGGAGAATGTGGGCTTCACCTCCCTGCCCCCGTCACGCTCCTGGAGGACCAAGGGTGGCCCCAGTGGCTTGGCTCAGATCTGGCACTGCAGGCCAACTCCCTCCAGGCACAGCCGCCCAGGAGCAGGACCAGAGGAGGGTCTGCAGGAGCCCCAGGACCTGGTGGGTGCAGGGCTCACATGCTGAGGACACGCATCTGTGCCCGTTTCTGGCTGGATGAGGCCACCGCTGTCTCCCTGCAGCCCCAGCTGCAGGTGCTGGGGAGGAGCTGAGGGGCCCTGGGGGGAACTGGGTAGGTGAGGGCGCAGCTTCAGGAGTGGGAGAGCAGGCAGGGCCCCAGAGGCGCTCCTGGGGGCTGGCAGGGACTGAGCCACAGCAGCACCAGAGGGGTGGGGGTCCCACAGGGTCGGGTAGGGGGAGGCCTGGGTGTAGCTGGAGGCAGCTGCTGACCCTGTGGGGGTGGGGTGGGAGTCCTCAGGGCACCCCTAGAACAGTCTTAGCTGGGGGCTGAGAGGGGAGTGAGCGAGAGGACTCAGGGGCTGGGAGGGGAGTGGGTGGGAGGACTCGGGCTGGGAGGGTAGTGGGTGGGAGGACTCGGGCTGGGAGGGGAGTGGTTGGGAGAACCTGGCAGCTGGGGGAACCCTTAGGGCCTGGACACCGCACACAGAACCTGGGCCTGCGGCCGCATGGTAAAAGCCCGGGCAGGCGTGGTGTCCAGGGAGGCTGGGTTGACTCCAGGCGGGGGCAGCAGGCGGTACCTCTGCAGGAGGCCAGCAAACAGCAGGAAGAGCTCAGTCCTGGCCAGGCGCTCTCCGACACAGACACGGCGGCCTGCAGAGGAAGTCAAGGTACAGAGTGGGCTAGCACCAGGCCTGCTCCTGGAGGGGAGGGGTGGGGACCTCCCCAGGGGAGTGGAGGAGCAGCCACAGCTGCCTTCAAAACCTGAAAGCAGGAGGTGGGTGCCAGAGTCAGCGGGCAGAGCTGAGGACGTCCCACCCCTGGAGCCAGGGAGGTCCCGCCCCACCCCGGCCGTGAGGGCTGCAGACCTGCAGAGAATGGCAAGAAGGCCTCCCGCTTCACAAAGTGCCCGTCTGCATCCAGGAAGTGGCCTGGGTTAAACTGGCCCGGGGTCTGCCACTGTGTCTCATCCAGGAGCACCGAGGTCAGCAGGGGAATCACGGGTGTGCCCTGCGGGGGCAGCCGGGCAGAGAGGGAAAGAGGGGCCCCAGGGAAGATGGGATGGGACCGGGATTGGGAAGTTTCATTCCAGGCTGCCACACCCACCACACCTGGTGTTAGCCCACCTCGCAGGTAGGGTACCTGAACCCAGGGAAGCCAAGTGACCCCAGGGCACACAGCCAGGGGCTCTGAGGATAGAGAGGACCCCCCAGGACACACAGAGGGGACCCCCAAGACACACGGAGAGGGACCCTGCCAGGACACACACAGAGAGGAGCCCCCCCAGGGTACACGGAGGGGACCCCGCCCCAGGACATGCAGGGAGGTGCCAAGTCTGCTTGTCAGAGCCCCAAATCCCAGGCTGTGGGGTGAGGGCTGCCTCCCTCCTGCTCCTGGCTGGACACTCTTTCCTGCCTCCGGTCAGGGAGCCCTGGGCCATCAGGCACCCACTGGAGGCTCAGCCATCCCAGTGCCCCTGAACCCCTGCCGAGGCCTACCCCAAATTAGGTGGAAGGGAGAGGGAGGCCCGGCCCCACCTTGGGAAGCAGGAAGCCGCCCAGCTTCGTGTCAGCAGTGGTGCAGCGGGGCACATGCGGCAGGAGCGTGATGAAGCGCTGGACCTCGTGGAGCACGGCGCTGGTGTAGGGCAGCTCCTGCTGGTCCTCCGGCCGGGGAGGCCGCCCAGGACCCAGCACACAGTCCAGCTCCTCCTGCACCCGGCCTGGGGCAAGGGGTGGGCCGGGTCAGTGGGAGCGCCATCCCTCAGCCCTGGGGGGTCCCCGGGGGCAGAAGGAGCTGTCCTGCCAGGCACCAGGGTCTCACCCTGCACATCCAGGTGCTGGCCCATCAGAAGTGCAGCCCACTGCAGCGTGGCCGAGGTCGTCTCCGTCCCGGCCATGACCATGTCCAGGATGCAGGCCACTGCGTTGGGCTCAGCAAACAGGCTCTCAGGGTCATCCCCCTGCAGAGGCGTGGGGCAGGACTTGGGGGGAGGATCTGGGGTCTGTTCCCCAACCCACAGACCCAGCCCAGCCCTGGGCTCAAGAAAGGGGCAGAGGGCAGGCCTGGCTGGAAGGACCAGGAGCTGGTGCCTGCTATGATCTGGGCTCAACCTTCCCCAAGGCAGGCACCATGGCTATTTCACAGATGAGGAGACTGAGGCTCTGAGGGGCCCCCATCCAGTAGGTGGGGGAGCTTGGTGCAGGAGCAGGATGGACCCCTCCCCAGCCCTGCTCCCCTGGGTGGGCCCTCAGGACTTCCACAAGACTGGGAAGGAAATTGGCCCCCCGCGCACCTGTCCCTGCTGGATCAGGGCGTCCACATAGCTGCGCACAGGGTCCCCCCGGCGCACGTGGGGCCGCCGCGCCTCCAGGAGGGTCCTCAGAATGGCTTGGACCTCCTCTATCTTGCATAGGACGGGCCGGTGCAGCTGGAGCAGGGCCCCAAGCCAGGGGTAGATGTTGAAGAGCTGGGCAGGAGGCAGGGGGAATGGAGATAAGGGTGCAGCCTCAGGGCAGGGGGTAATAGTCCTCAGCAGCTGTGTTCACACCCAGGGACTCTGGGCAGAGGTGCTAGAGGTGGAGACTCACAGAACAAGGACCCTTTGCCCTCGAGGGAAGACCAGGGACTCCCAGGAAATTCTCCATCCGTGCCCTGGAAAGGGACAGCCAGTTGGGTTTGCACAACAGGGTCTCCTTCCATCTTGGAAAGGGAGGGAGGCGACTGCTGCCGTGGAAATAACCTTGAACCTCCTGTGAGTCATGGAATGGGAGACAGTGCAGAGCCCAGTGCTCAGAGAGTTGGGGCTGCCCTGGAGTCGGCTGTGTCTGAGAGGTGAGCCTAGCACCAGCCGGTGCTCCGTGACTGCCTGTGGCCGCCCCACCATGCCTCGTGCTGCTTGCCTTCCTGGGGCATCCATGATCACCAGTAGTGAGTTGCATGTGGCGCCTCTTGGTAATGAGCTGGCGCAGGCAGGGAAGGCCAGGGAACGCTCTGCTGCTGGGGGCTGCCCCCCGGACTGCACTGTGCCATGCAGCCTCCATCGTCCAGGTGGGCTCTGGGCCCGCCTGGCTCCACCAGCAGGCACGGTGGTCTCACCCTGGCGAGGACGGGTGGAAGCTGCGCTCCCTGATCTCTGCCTTGTGAACCCACTGCTGCCCTCACTCCCATCACGGCCCTGCCACCAGGAAGCCAGGAGGACCATGATCCATGGCCTCTTGGGTCCAGCCTTGATGTGCATATCGCACCTGAGATGCAGGCTTCGGTAAATGCACACCAAGTATGGTGAGGACCAAAAAGAGGGAAACTTTGCATTTTGAAGAAAAGTGAGACACATGTGAGTTCTGAACATCGGAAGGATCAACTTTCATGGTTCTGGGGCACTGGAAAGGACGTCGGCTGGAAGGTGCCTGGACCATCAGAGCCAGGGGGACATGGACCCCAGCAATCCTGAGTAAGCAATGCCTGCCTCCACCCCCACCCTTCAGCAGCTGCATCTATTACTGATGAGGGCATGTGGGGAGATCGGGATCCCCCATTTCCTGGAGAGCACAAGGGCTGGTCTGAGGCCACACGACCAGCTAATATCAGATGGGTCCTGATTCAGGCCCTTGAGTCTGATTCCTTGAGAGGGACAGTGCTGGGACCCCTGTCCTGCCCCTGCACGCCCAGCACCCCGGGTTCCACCCCACCCTAAGAACAGGAGGCAGCCCCTCACCTGCAGGCCGGGGGACCCCAAGAGGACCATGACCTCATCGATGAGACCCAGGAGGGACACGAACACAGGGTCCCGGTAGTCGAACCGGCGGCCAAAGAGGAGCGTGAAGATGATGTTGGAGGGAGCCCAGCCCAGCAGGGCCAGCGGGAAGGGCTGGCCTTCGAGAGGAGACAAGCCTCAGGTGCGTTGAGGCCCTGGGCAAGGGCATCCCCGGCCCCCCAACTCACCTTCGTAGCCATCCAGCTGCTCTGAGAGGCATTTCAGCTCCTGCAGAATCTTGTCAGTCATCAGCTCCCGGCCCACGCCCAGGCTGTGCAGAACACGCACAGTGAAGTGGCGGGCAGCCCTCCAGTGTGCCCCGGACGAGAAGAAGATGCCTGTGGGCAGACGCGGCGCCCATGTCTTCACCCCAGCCAGCCCCGCCACGTGACCGGGCAGGAAGTGAGCAGGCCAACCCGGAGGCAGTGGGACTGGCTGGGACCTCACCCCCATCCCCACTCCTGTCCCTCTGGGTTGGCCCCTGGCCCCTCCTGACTTGGGATGAAAAAAAAGATCCTCGCTTGCTGTTCTTGAGCACCTGACCTGCCATGTGGACACCTGGCCCTCCCCAGCACCAGCTCGGAGACCTGGCTCCTGCCTGCTCTTCCCCAGCCCCTCTGGGGAGCCTCTCCCCCTGCTGGAGCCCCCACCCCTCCTCGGATCCAGTGTCCCCACACCCAGCAGGTCCCTGCAGCGCCAGCTGGCCGCACACCTACCTCCACCTCGCTGGATGAGCTGGAAGATGGCGATGGGAGGCCGGTCAGCCAGCTCCTGCCCTGGGCCCGCCAGCGCCTCCTTGACTGCCTCAAACCCCGTCAGTACCACCGTCTTCTGGCGCCCCAGGTGCACGGTGAACACCGGCCCGTAGCGTTCCGAGAGCTAGCAGGGATGGCAGGGGTCACCTAGGCAGCCCTCACGCACAAGGTCCCCCTTGGGGCCCCTTGGGCTGGGCCTGTACTGGGTAGGGGTGGGGACAGAGGGGGAAATAGGGGCAGGTGGAGGGGGCGCTTAGATGCCATAAAGTGGGCTGTGCAGGGGGAAGGGCAGCGTCCAGAACCCCCTCGCCATCCGGTGCGTGGCATGGCTGTTGTGGTCTTCTCTTTTTAGTCAAAATTCCTGGAGGGTTCCTTTGAGCCCCGAGTCCAGGCAGCAGGGTGGGGAGCTGTCTGCTGGAGTGATGCGTTCTGAAAGGCCAGAGTCTGCACGGAGTGAGGGCCTGACAACGAGGCTCCCAGCGACCCTGACCCCTCCTTGGCTGCAGCCCGGCCAGGAGCATCCAGTTTGCAGTCGGGGGCAGCCAGAGACAGGGCCCAGGTGTGATTGTGAGTCCTGTCCCATTGACCCTGCCCGCCTGAGTGAGGACAGGATGACAGTGCCAGTCAGAGTGCCCCGTGCCAGGCCCAGAAGGTCATGCAGGAGGCCAGAGTGCCCACCCGTGCCCTCTGTCCTAAGCATCCCTGCCCCAGGAGGCACCAGCCGTCCTCTTCCCATTTCACAGATGAGGAAATGGAGGCTGGGAAGTGGGAGGTGTTTGCTGTTGAACACCTGAGGGTAGAGGGGGCTCCACCCTGGGCCTGTGGCTGCCTGCTCAGCCCCCAGCACAGCCAGATGGGTGGTAGCCTCTGGGGCCCCAGTACTGGGTGAGGCCCAGGCCACCTCGTTGATCATGGGCAGCTCCAGTGAGGGTCCGCCTCCACCCACCAGGTCCCCTGGGTCCCCTGAAGGCCTGGCCTGTGCTGGGCAGGAGTAGGGTAAGGCAGGGAGGGTCTGGGGGAGGTCACCTGGCAGGAGCCCCTGGGGGGGCAGGGCTAGGGAGGGATGGCCAGTCCCTGTTGAGGGCCTCAGAGGCTGAGCACAAGGGACTGCTTTGAGGGGTGGTGGCAGGGTGCCTGTCGGTCAGGCAGCAGGGCTGGCCACCTCTATGGGGCAGGGCAGGACAGAGGCAGCCAGCTCCTGGCTGTGGGGAAGGGTAGCCTGCCCTCAATGTGGGGGCCAAGGCCGGTCCCACCTCCAGCCCAGGAAGGAAGGGGCCACACTTGGGAGGCTCCCACCTGCCCGAGCCATCTCTGTGTGCAGTCCAGGTCCTGGTCTCAGACCATTTCCAGAGCCCCTGCCCTCCTTCCCTCTGCTGTCCCTCAGCCTGGTCTCCTGCAGGTTCTCAGCAGTCACCACCTCCTCCAGGGAGCCCTCCAGACTCCTGCTTCTAATCCCAGACCCTGGGCAGCACCTCCAGGGCTGCTTCCTAGGGTGTCTGCTTCCCTGTGGGATAGGGCGGCTTTCCCTTCCCAAACGCAGGGTGGGCACTCAGGCCTCCTGCATCCCCTACTGGGCCTGGCACCATGTGGGCTTGGACAGCGGAAATGGGGCTTTGCTGCCCCAGAGGTGGGGTGAGGACACAGGTCTGCCCAGGTGGTGGAGCTGCCGGGTTCTCTGACCTACCTCCATCAGGGACTGGTCCTGTTGTGACAGACGCAGCAAGTGTAGGTTCCCGATGAGTGGCAGTGGGCGAGGCCCCGGGGGCCACCGTGGGGCTGGGGAGGGGTCTTGGGCCCAGGCTTGGAGCAGCCCCCAGAGCCCCAGGAGGCCCAGAAGCAGCAGGATCAGCAGAGCCATGAGGACGTGGCTGGTGAGGCCCTGCTCCCCTCCAGGGCCTCATCCCCGCCGCGCCCTTATAGGCCTCCCTGGGAAGGCGTGCTGCACCCCACCCTCCCCACCACCCCTCATAGGCCTCCCCTGGAAGGCGTGCCCACACCTCACCCACCCTCCCTATCACCTCGAGAATGTGGAGCGAGCAGTTCGCAGGGCAGCCCCAGCAGGCGGCTTGAAGCTGCAGGCCTTCATGGAATGTGGGGCTGAGGCCCTGCTGGGGCCAGGAAGGGGAGGGCAGGACTGGGGGCTCTCTGGGGTCTGGCATCCATGTCCTCTGTCCAGGGAGAAGGACACAGCATGTTGACTGTTCTGTCCCTGGTTCTGGTGGACCCATCAGTCCAGGCCCCTCAGCCCTAGCCACCCCTCAGAACTGGGATTCACAGGGCATTGGGGCCCAGGCCCCAGCTTGAAGGGGAGCGCCATGCTTTCTCAGGCTCTGAGCGGGGCCCCTGTGGAGCTCGGGGTGTGCAGGCCTCTCCCAAAGCCTATCCATGTGCACCCAGCTCCTCCCTGATCAGCTCCCCACAGGGCAAGGGACAGGAGTGAGACCTCGGGGCAGTCCATGCGGGGCCTCAAATCCCACAGCCCTCACAGGCTGTCAGCTGCATTCCCTGAGGGTGCTGTCACCCCAGCGGCAGCCGCTCCCGGTGGCTGTTTGAGGGCTGCTGCCAGGCAGAGGATGCAGCAGTCTGAGCTGGGACAGGACAGTGGAAGGGCTGCCACGTGGCAGGTGGTGCGGTTGTCGATCCCCGTCCACCTGTCCTAAACCTCTGCGAGGGGCCGGAAGTCCACTGGCTGGCAACTGGCAAAGCTCACTTAATTAATTCGGGGAATGCAGTGCTGTGATCACGGCTCACTGCAGCCTCTACCTTGTGGGCTCAAGCCGTCCTCCCACCTCAGCCTCCCAAATAGCTGGGACTACAGGCACACACCACCAAACCCAGCTAATTTTATTTATTTACTGTATTTATTTTTGTAGAGATGAGGTCTCACTATGTTGCTCAGGTTGGTCTCAAACTCCTGGGTTCAAACAATCCTCCTGCCTTGACCTCCTAAAGTGTTGGGATTATAGGTGTGAGCCACTGCACCTGGCCTAATTTTTCAAGTTTCTTGTAGAGACAGAGTCTAGAGGCTGGCCTTGAACTCCTCCTGGGCTCAAGTGATCCTCCTGTTGCAGCCTCCCAAAGCACTGGGGTTACTGGCGTGAGCCACCACCGGGCCAGCCTCTTTTTTTCTTATTCTTTTTTCTTTTTCTTTTTTCTTTTTTTTGAGACAGAGTCTCGCTTTTGTCGTCCAGGCTGGAGTACAGTGGTGTGATCTTGGCTCACTGCAACCTCTATCTCCTGGGTTCAAGTGATTCTCCTGCCTCATCCTCCCAAGTAGCTGGGATTACAGGTGCCTGCCACCACGCCTGGCTAAGTTTTGTATTTTTAATAGAAATGGGTTTTCACCATGTTGGCCAGGCTGGTCTTGAACTCCTGACCTCAAGTGATCCACCCCCCTTGGCCTTTCAAAGTGCTGGGATTACAGGCATGAGCCACAGTGCCCGGCCATGTAATTTTTCTTGCGTGGACTCCTTGAATCTGAGTGGGCACTTGTGACCATGGTGGAGGCTGGATCATACCCAGTGATGCAGCTTCCTCCGGTTTCCCGGGGCACCTGTGCTAGGGACCCAGCCACCATGCTGTGGGGAAGCCCGTTAGATTGTAGAGGGGCCTATGTGGAGGGGAACCCAGACCCACGGAACAATGACCAGGCTCCCACCTGACCCTGAGCCCACCTGCCAGCCACATGCACCACCATGAGTGGATCCTCCAGTCCGAAGTGGAGCAAACCCAGTCGAGGCCTCATGGAGCGTCTCCACCAAGACCTGCCCAAGTGTGAGTTCATGGGTAATGACTGCTGCTCAGTATGGGGTGCTTTGTTACGCAGTGGCAGAAAATGCAAACACAGCCACGTACGCCTCAGCGATGGATGGGACCCCTGTGAGTCAGATGAGGCAAATAATACCTGCTTAACTGCGCTCATTCATTCACAAACTATAACAGAGCACTCCCAGCATCCCAGGCACTGTTCGAGGCTCTAGGGATCCCGGGTGGAAAATGTTGAGCGATACCTTGATGGCTGGGTCTCAAGCAAGCTCTGTTCCTTCCTCCGAGTTTTTCCTTTTCCTTTCTTTTTTTTTTTTTTGTAGACGGGGTCTCACTTTTTTGCCCAGGCTTCAGTGCAGTGGCACGATCTCGGCTCACTGTGTCCTCAACCACCAGGGCTCAGATGATCCTCCCACCTCAGTCTCCCAGGTAGCTGAGACTACAGGTGTGTGCCACTACACCCGGCTAATTTTTGTGTTTTTTATAGAGACAGGGTTTTGTTGAAACACGGGAACTTTGAATGAAGAGACCTTCCAAATAGGCTTTGTGTGAGCAACATAGCTGTTTATTCACCTGGGTGCAGGTGGGCTAAGGGCGTTAGCAAAAGGCAATGAGACAGGAGTTGGTTTTATAGGTTTGGGTAGTTTTTTGGGGGGCAGGGGTGTTGCAGAGTAAGTTCAGTTACAGTGATGAGGTTGGGTGAGAGGTATTTACATTATCATAAGAACAGTTAAGATGGCAGGTTGGGTTGAGGGGCTTATCAGGGGAAGCTCCGCCAGGGACAATGACGAATGTAGGCAGAGGGCGGGAGACTTTAGCAGAGGCAAGTGGGACTTCAGACTTTCAAGATCCAGGCTTTCTTATAGAGAACTGACAGGTTTCAGCATGTTGCCAAGGCTGATCTCAAACTCCTGTGCTCAAGTGATCCACCCACCTCGGCTTCCCAGAGTGCTGGGATTACAGGCATGAGCCACCGCCCTGGCCCCTTCCCCACTTTTTTACCCAGGAACTGCCCATAAAAATTCCTTCTTCTCTCCCAGCTAAAGATCTCATATAAAGCAATAATCATTTGCCAGGTGACAATCAATTAAAAGCTGGCTGTCACCTCCAGAGGCCACAGGTCTCTTGGGGCTCCCAGACAGAGAGGCTTAGGGCAGCCCCAAGGGAGGGGCTGTCCTTCCACTGCTAAGCGGCTGCTCCAGTCCAGTGAGTGAGCGCCCTTTGCTGGGTAATAAAAGCTCCCATCGTTTACATCCCTGGAAGCATATTAATGAGTAACCCTGTAGTAGGTGGGCCCCTGGTTCTAGCCCTGTAAAATAGTTGTTTATATAACAGGAACAAGGTGTAATTTTCCTTCTGTAGTTTTAAGTGGGCCCAGAGCCCCAGGCCGGTCAAGGCCCTGACATTGGGTTCCTGCAGCCCCAGGCCCTCTCTTTTGTTTTTTGTTTTTGTTTTTTTTGTTTGTTTGTTTTAAAGATGGGGTTTCACCGTGTTGGTCAGGCTGGTCTTGAACTCCCGACCTCAGGTGATCCACCTGCCCTGGCCTCCAAAGTGCTTGGATTACAGGTGTGAGCCACCATGCCCGGCACTTAGGCCCTCTCTTGGGGCCTCCGCAGTGAGGTTCCCACTGCCCTGTGGTCCAGAAACATTGAGGGCCACACAGAGCACAGTCCAACCTCCGAGAAGAATCTAACAGAGGTCTTGCAGAGGGGCAGGCTCATCAGGGCCCAGCGAGGGAGGGGGAGAGCTGGAAGCCTCAGTGGGAGGGGGCGCCTGGGCCAGGCTTGAAGAAGGGCAGGCCCTGCAGTGGGGGCTGTTTGGCCGCCTTGACCAAGCCCTTGTCTGCAAGCAACCCCTGGGAAGTGGCAGGAATTGGCTCCTAAGCAACAGTGGTTTCGGGCCATACCAGGGTCCAGAGAGAGCCAGGCTGCGAACTCAGCATTACTGGGGACCCGCTGTGCTTACTCTCAGGGCCTGGCATGTGGCAGCCATTGTGAAATGGGTAGGATGAATGAGTGGGTAGAGGGTGGAGGCTGAAGCTTCGGCAGCCTATGGTGCTCTGGAAGGGCCAGTGATCCACTTCCTCCAGGGCCAGGTCAGGTGGGTACAGGTTCAGGGCTGCAGGAGACTCTGCGGGCAGAAACTGGGGTCTCCACTGAGCCCTTTCCCTCCACTGCTGTTGCCAGGACAACATCGACAGGCAAATGCTGGGCTCTGCCACTTACAATACACTTTCATTCTGTAGTCTTAGCCCCTAGGACCTTAGAATGCTTTGGAAATTGGTGTGGGATACCGTGGCTCACGCCTATAATCCCAGCCTTTTGGGAGGCTGAGGCGGACAGATCACTTAAGGTTGGGAGTTGGAGACCAGCCTGGGCAACATGGTAAAACCCTGTTTCTACTAAAAATACAAAAATTAGCCAGGTGTGGCGGTGCACACATGTAATCCCAGCTACTTGGGAGGTTGACGCAGGAGAATCGCTTGAATCTGGGAGGTGGAGTTTGCAGTGAGCTGAGATTGAGCCACTGCACTCCAGCCTGGGCAACAAGAGAGAGACTCTGTCTTTAAAAATAAACCAAAACAAAGAAATAGGGTTGCTGCTGATGTAATTAGTTAAGATGAAGTTATTGGGATGGGCCTTAACCCAACATGACTGCTATCCTTATAAAAAGAGAAAATTTGGGTTAGGCATGGTGGCTCACACCTGTAATCCGGGCACTTTGGGAGGCTGAAGCGGGAGGACTGCCTAAGCTCAGGAGTTAAGGACCAGCCTGGGCAACATAGAGAGACTCCATCTATACAAAAAATACAAAAATTAGCCTGGTGTGGTGATGCATGCCTATAGTCCCAGCTACTCAGGAGGCTGGGGCAGGGGGACCGCTGAGCCAAGGAGGTTGAGGCTGCAGCGAGTCACGATCATGCCACTGCACTCCAGCCTGGGCAACAGAGCAAGATCCTGTCTCAAACAAATTTTTAAAAAGGAAATTTGGACACGTGGAGGACACCATGAGAACGCAGGGGCTGAGACCAGGTGGTGCTTCTGCAAGCCAAAGAACATCAGTGGCCGGTGGCCCCCAGAAGCTAGGAGGCAGGCCTGGGACCGTCCCCAGGGCCCCCACTCTGCCCACCGCTTGGACTCTGGCCCCGGGACTGAGCACAGTCCTTTTGTTGAAGCTGCTCGCTGGTGGTGTTTGGCTCCAGCAGCCGCAGGCAGCGCGTCCACACGGTCTCCTGGCCCTCCCGTGCTGCCTTCCTCCTTGGTTGGTCCCTGTGATGAGGCCTCTGTGCGATGGGGAAACCGAGGCCCTGGCCGACACCTGGGATGCAGAGACTCCCGGTACCGCTGTGTGTCCTCGGGCAATTTGCTGAACCTTTCTGGGCTTCAGTTTCTCACCCATTCCAAGAGCTGATGGCTGGGCTTCGGCCACCGACTGCTGGACGGCAGGGCCCACAGGAGCTCAGGAGCTGAGTCCAAGGGGGCGGGGTCGGGCCTGGGAAGCGGGGCGGGATGGGGGCGGGATGGGGGCGGGATGGGGGCGGGATGGGGGCGGGGCCTGCTCGACACGCTCGGTGCTCCGCCGCCCGCTCTGCGTAAGCTCGCCAGGCGCTCGCAGGCTCCGGCGTCGCCAACATGTCGACCGCCATGAACTTCGGGACCAAGAGCTTCCAGCCGCGGCCCCCGGAGAAGGGCAGCTTCCCGCTTGATCACTTCGGTGAGCGGCGGAAAGTCGGCGGGCAGGGTTCTGGGATGGGTGTCTGGGGCAAGGCCCAGCACAGAGCCCTATGGGGTGCCGGCATCTAGCACGGTACAGGCGGGGAAACTGAGGCACGGCGGGTTTCCCCACCCCCCAAGTCCTGGGTCACTGCTGCGGCCGTGGACCCTGCAGGTGGGAGCTGGCAGGGCCGTGGGCTCCTTGACGAGGGCAGCAACACCGACTTTTTGCGTCGGGCTTCCGGGTCCCGGGCTACGCTTTGACTCACCCGGGCGGGCTGTTGGTGCCCTGGGTTTGCAAAGCGGGGTATTTGGCGGCTGCGAAGCCCGCAGCTGCAACCGCGGCTTAGACGGTGCCTGGCGGTGTCTGCTGCAAAACTCAAAAGTGCTGCTCATTTCTTAGTGCTTCTGGCTTGATTCCGGTTTGGGGTTAGCCATTAAGTGAGCCTCGGTGGACATGAAGGCTTCGAAAAAGGATCTGTGGGCCGGGCGCGGTGGCTCTCGCTTGTAATCCCAGCACTTTGGGAGGCCGAGGTGGGCGGATCACTTGAGGTCAGGAGTTCGAGACCAGCCTGCCCTACATGGTGAAACCCCGTATCTACTAAAAATGCAGAAATTAGGGAGCCGCGGTGGCTCAGGCCAGTTGTTCTGGTGCTTGGGGAGGCGAGGCTACGCGTTCGAGGCCAGCCTGGGCAACATAAGAACCTCTCATTCATTTTAAAAAAAAGTACAAAAATTAGTCGGAAAACATAAGAATCTCTCATTCATTAAAAACAAAAACAAAAATTAGTCAGGCATGGTGTGGTTTGCCTGTAGTCCCAGTTTCTCCGGAGGCTGAGGCAGGAGAATTGCTTGAACCGGGAGGCTAGGTTGCAGTGAGCGGAAATCGTGCCACTGTACCCCAGCCTGGGCGACAGAGTCAGAAAACGTCTCAGAAAAAGGATCTCTGGATTACCATTTCTTTCCCAACATTTTGTTATGACATTTTCAAACACACAGCAAAAATGAAAGAATTTTTACCCTGAACTCTTCTATCACCTAGATTGCACCTTAACCTTTTAGTGGGCTGATTTTACCACGTTGTAGATTTGTTTTTTTCCAGTGTTGTTTTCAGCATGTTTCTGAAGGAAACAGGTTTGGTTTTTGTTGTTGTTGTTTTTGAAACGGAGTCTCGCTCTGTTGCTAGGCTGAAGTGCATGCAGTCGCGTGATCTTGGCTCACTGCAACCTCCCCCTCTCAGATTCAAGCGATTCTCTTGCTTCAGCCTCCTGAGTAGCTGGGACTACAGGCCCCCAGCACCACACCCAGCTAATTTTTTGTATTTTAGTAGAGATAGGGTTTCACCATGTTGGCCAGGATGGTCTCGATCTCTTGACCTCATGATCTGCCTGCCTTGGCCTCCCAAAGTGCCAGGATTACAGGCATGAGCCATCGTGCCGAACGTTGTTTTTTTGGGGGGAGGGGGGTGGGGACAGGGTCTCACTCTGTTGTTCAGGCTGGAGTGCAGTGCTGCAATCATAGCTCAATGCAACCTTGACCTCCTTCCTTTCTGGGCTCAGGGGAGTCTCCCGCCTCAGCCTCTGGAGTAGCTGGGACTATAGGTGTAGAGCATCACACCTGGCTAATTTTTTTTTTTAAGAGATGAGGTTTTCCCACATTGCCCAGGCTGGATTGATTATTTATTTATTTATTTATCTATTTTTGAGTTGGATTCTTACTCTGTTGCCCAGGCTGGAGTGCAGTGGTGTTATCTCAGCTCACTGCAACCTCCACCTCCTGGGTTCAAGTGATTCTCCTGACTCAGCCTCTCGAGTAGCTGAGATTACAGGCACCCGCCACCACACCTGGCTAATTTTTGTACTTTTAGTAGAAATGGGGTTTCTCCAAATTGGTGAGGTTGGTCTTGAACTCTTGACCTCAGGTGATCCGCCCACCTCAGCTTCCCAGAGTGCTAGGATTACAGGTGTGAGGCACCGTGCCTGGCCTGGATTATTTTTTTAAGAGTCAGGGTCTTGATCTCTTGCCCAGGCTGAAGTGCAGTTGTGTGACTAGCTCACTGCATCCTTGAACTCGTTTGATCAAGCGATCCTCCTGCCTCAGCCTCCTGAGTAGGTAGAACCACAGGTGTGTGCCACATCTGGCTAACTTTTAATTTTATTTATTTATTTATTTATTTATTTATTTATTTATTTGGAGAGATAGGGTTCTCACTATGTTGCCCAGGCTGGTCTCAAAAACTCCTGGGGTCAAGCAATCCTCCCAGAGTGCTGGGATTACAGGCATGAGCCACCGAGGCCAGCCTGAGAAAAGTTTTGAAAAGAAAAGCAGCGCAGCTCTCAAGGCCGTTGTGTGGTTGCATCATGTTTCACTTTGAAAAGAACATGCTGCCGGCCGGGTGTGGTGGCTCACACCTGTAATCCCAGCACTTTGGGAGGTCAAGGTGGGCGGATCACCTGAGGTCAGGAGATCAGCCTGGACAACATGGTGAAACCCCATCTCTACTAAAAATACAAAAATTACCCAGGCGTGGTGTTGGGCACCTGTAATCCCAGCTACTTGGGAGGCTGAGGCAGGAGAATCACTTGACCCCAGGAGGCGGAGGTTGCAGTGAGCCGAGATCGTGCCATTGCACTACATGCAGCCTGGTGGATAAGAGCGAGACTTAGTCTTTTTAAAAAAAAAAAAAAATGAACATGCTGTTTTCTTTCTCATTTTAGGTGAATGTAAAAGCTTTAAAGAGAAATTCATGAAGTGTCTTCATGACAATTATTTTGAAAATGCTTTGTGCAGAAATGAATCAAAAGAATATTTAGAATGCAGAATGGAGAGGTAGGTATGGCTAAGAGTTCTGACTTCCACCTCCCACTACTCCAACTAAAACATTTTTTTTTTCCTGCAAGGCCATGACGGCGTGTCTTTTTCAGGCCTGGGATTCAGCTTACGTGTTTCAGGACTGTAGAATTGTTTGCCTTTGAAATAGAGGCTTATCAGATGAAATTGTACCACAAGCTGTTTCACAATCTTGGGAACCTCTTCTTGAGCAATAGCATTACACAGGATTGCATTCTAGAGAGCATTTGCTTTCCAAATTTGGTTGCTACCGACCCATCATTAAGGTTTCAAAGTTGTGCATCATAAAAATGCTGACTGAGTCAAAAGACTGAAGTTCACACAGTTTATATCTTTCGCATTCTCAGACCTTAAAAATATGCACTGGGCTGTTTTGCTCCACTTAGAGTTGATTGGAATGTGACAGGGAGGACAATAGACTATTTAAGAAATGATGAAAGATGAATGATTCTTCCTGTCCTAACCAGAACTCACCAAGCTCACTTTTAAACAAAACAAATGCGTTTGTAGCTATGATCCCCACAGCTTTTACTTAAAATAAGAGCTATTCTCATCCCTTATGCAAAAAAGCATGTAGCGTATAATTATATGATGGTGGTGGGAGCTTTTATTTTTGCATTTTGAGGCCGTGATTAGCTCACTAGGCATTTCAGTCCAGTCCTCACACAGCTGTGTCTCTGCTGAAGACAGTTTGACGATTAACCCATCCACTTTGAACTCTCTTTTCATTTTCCCATGACACATTCAGACATTTCCCTCAAGGCAAAAATCAGTTGTGCCATCCCGGCCACGCAAGTGTGTTCAGGGTTATCTGTGTGGACATTTGGGGCCGGGAGGAAGGATGACGTGCCTTCTCAACAGTGTGGATGTCCTGTGAGGCCACGTTCTGCCTTCAGGGCTATTGGCTAGGCTCTTCCAGGGCTTCCATTTGTCCAGGGGCCACACTGAATCTGGCTCTCACCATCTCTAATTGTTTAAGTAGCACACTGGCTGGAGCCACATGTTTAAATTAGCCTTAAATTAATGCATCTTTAGAAAACTAGAACTGAGAATTTCCTCATGGCATTAGAGATGGTGCAAATTGGGCTCTGTTGATGTGAGGGTATGAGCAAGCCTTCTGCCTCGTGCTCAGCTTCGCCAGGAGACCTGCTGAAGATAGCAGGGAGAAGGGGGCCAGGCCACGGCCTCTGGTAGGTTCGCAGCTGTACAGGTGATGTCTAGGCAGACGAGCAGGGTGTGTGTTTCTCATTTCGTTGATTTTTTATTTTCCTTTTTAAAAATCCTTCTTCTATAAGTCAGTTATTTTGACTGTGGAATTTTGATTGGTTGTTTGTTCTCAAAAATCATCAAACGTGCAGAGGTTGAGGATAGCCTGTGTCTGGTAACCGGCGCCCACCCGGTCTTTAGCCATTTCTTTTCTTCCTTTTTCTGTGCTGAAATCCCAGACATTACTCTCACCTCCACATGCATCTGTTTTAGAAAATGGACCACAGTAGAATTTTTTTAAGTTGTCTCTTGAGGACTTGGCCCTTGTGAGCCTGATACGAAAATGTAGGTGTGTGGCGATCTCAAGCCTCTGCAGTGATTGAGAAGTTCGCGTCCCGTCCTGGGGATTGGGCACCGGGGGTCACAAAGATGCCCTGGTGGAGCAGCCTCAGTCCCTGTCAGCAGCACAGAGTGTGCGGGGGCCTTGTGGGATGGTGGTGGGGTCTCCTGGCTGGGTTGTGGGGAGGATAGAGGAGGCCACCCCTGTAAAGCAGGCAGCAGGATCCGGGGCACATCACCATGTGTGAATTCACATCATTGTTACTATTGTCCTGAAGAGTGTGGGGCACATAGAAAGTCATGCTGAGTTCTGACTTTCACGCCTCTAAGATGGCTGCACTGTGATAAACAGCTGGGAATTATTTGGGTGGATGTGGTGGCTCACGTCTGTAGTCCCAGCACTCTGGGAGGCCAAGCAGGAGAATCAGTTGAGCTCAGGACTTCAAGACTAGCCTGGGCAACATGGCAAGACCCTGTTTCTACAAAAAGTTTCTTAAAAAATTAGCTGGCCAGGCACAGTGGCTCACGCCTGTAATCCCAAAACTTTGGGATTTTGGAGTTCAAGACCAGCCTAACCAACATGGTGAGACCCTGTCTGTACTAAAAATACAAAAATTAGCCAGGTGTGGTGACAAGTGCCTGTAATCCCAGCTACTCAGGAGGCTGAGGCAGGAGAATCACTTGAACCCAGGAGGCGGAGGTTGCAGTTAGCCGAGATCATGCCACTGCACTCCAGCCTAGGCAACAGA
>NW_016107703.1:809665-811236 GCF_001604975.1 Cebus imitator
AAAAAAAAAAAAAAAGCTGACCAGGCATAGTGGCTCATGCCTGTAATCCTAGCTCTTTGGGAGGCCGAGGCAGGCAAATCAAATGAAGTCAGGAGTTTGAGACTCCTGACTTCAGGCTGGTTTGAGACCAGCCTGACCAGTATGGTGAGACCCCATCTGTACTAAAAATATAAGAATTAGCCAGGTATGGTGGTGTGTCCATGTAGTCCCAGCTACTCAGGAGGCTGAGGCACAAGAATCGCTTGGACCTGGGAGGTGGAGGCTGCAGTGAGCCAAGATTGCATCACTGCACTCCAGCCTGGGCAATAGAGTGAGATTGTCTCGGGGAAAAAAATGTTAGCTGGGCATGGTGGGATACACCTGCAGTGTCGGATACTCAGCAGGTTGAGGCAGGAGGATCACTTGAGCCCAGGAGTTCAAGGCTGCAGTGAACTTGAACTGTGCATTGCACCCCTGTGTCCCACCCTGGGAGACAAAGTGAGACCCTGTCTCGAAAAGAAAATTAGCTAATTGTTGACCTCAGTCTTAGTTCCGTCTGGGCAAGTGGCATCCTGAGGTCTTCTCTGCCAGGGTGCCGTGGAAGGTGACAGGCACAGGTTCCAGGGATTAGGGTGTGACCATCTTTAGAGTCATTATTCTCCCAACAAACGCAAATCTACGAGGTCAGCATGAAGCTGTTGTCCAGATACATCTTTTACCAGGACATGGGGAAGGGTTCTGGAGCCACGGGCGCAGTGGCCCCCTTGGGCATCCCTGGAGGCCACAGGCCTTCGGCCCTGGGATGGCCTTGCTGGTCATGTCCTCATGGCCCTGTTGACTCTGCCCAGTGCAGAGGGTGGCAGCCACTGGGGGCAAGGCTGAGGGGCTGCTCTCTGGGTTTCATTTTCCCAGGATGTAGATAGGGGTAGCAGGAACCCTGGTGTGCATTGAGAAGCAGGACCTGCGAGAGCGCCTCTCCTCCTCCCTGCACCTCCCGTCCTGACGGCATTCTCTTTTTCTTTTAGAAAATTGATGCTACAAGAACCATTGGAGAAACTGGGATTTGGAGACTTGATTGGTGGAAAATCAGAAGCAAAAAAATGAATTTTGATGAGAAGACTCCTGGGCCGTGTTCAGTGGTCTCTTGGGACAGAGGGTACCATCCTGCGTCTTAGGTTGGCGAAGGCCTGCATGTAGTGTCCTTAGACTGTGTGTGGTGTCCTTGTGAAGCCCAAATAGAGGCTTCTGCCCTGTGGTGGCATCTCCTGGGTAGGGAAGTAGTGTCCTGTTTTCCCTGAGGAAGGTATTTCTGCGTTGAACCCCTGAGTGGGATGGAGTTTCCCAGCAAGCCTGGAAGGGAGGGGAGCGTGGGGCAAGATCTCTAGTCTTCGAGGACCGGGGCGCTCTTGTGTGGAGTGGTTTTATGTTGCAGTTCTCTGATGCTTTCTGACTTCAAACAGGTAAATGGACATCAATTTCAGTCCCTTCTAAACACAGGTATCATCAGAAAATTACCATTCCCTAGCAGAATGTTTTCCTGTGTGTATTTGTTAGGCTAGTTCATTTCCTTTTTTTTTTTTTTTTTTTTTTTT
>NW_016107703.1:811246-812161 GCF_001604975.1 Cebus imitator
AAATATCAAGAAGGACAAAGTAAGATATTATTTTTTTATAAAAACAGTAGAACACAAAATAGGAAGTGAGAAACTTCTAGCTTTGGATGGATTTGACTTCCTGATTTTTTCTGGTTTTGCCTGAACACCAAGTAGCTTCATGATCAAAAGGTCATTTTCTGATTTGTATGAGACCATATTTATAAAGCTAGGTAATTAACTTTAATAACTGCCATATTTTAACAGAAAAAGAGAATGTGAGTCCATTTGCGGTCAGGCTCACACCGGCTGTCTTCTTTGCCAGCCAGCACCGCCCAAGACCCCTGGCACATGTTCCCAGCATGGCTGCACCAAAGTTGCCTGGGAGTCAGGGAAACACGGCCTGAGTCCACCCAGTGCGTCAGGGCAGCCGGGTCCCACACCTGCTGCAGGTGCCTCTGTGTCTGGGGCCTCGGCCAGACCCGTCCTCTTCACAGGTGCTGTCAGAAAGGGGCTGGCTCCTGTTTGGTTAGTGGAGGATGGCGGCAGGAGATGGGGTGGGGGATCCAGGCCACATCCTCTCTGACGACCCTCGCAAAAGCTGTCTCCAGGCTCTGGCAGTTTGGGGCCACCAACCTGGCCGACCTCAGGCTCCGGGAAACGGGCTGCCCTCGCCCCTCCTGCCTGTGGGTGACTGAGGCTTCTCAGCTCATCTCCAGCTCTCTGTAGCAAAGGCCCTCTGTTTCTGTCCCACAGTGGTGGCCCTTTCTTGGTTAAACATGTCCCCCTCAACCCCCGCCACAACTGAATACTACTGCAGCTGGCCCACCTCCACCCGCCTGCCCAGCGCTGTGGCCCTGCACCTGTGGGTTCCACCACCTGCTCCCGGCTGCAGCTGCCACTTGTCTCGTGTCTGCTCTGTTAGGCCTCTGGGTGCTGCAGACTTTTTAATGTACC
>NW_016107703.1:813000-834263 GCF_001604975.1 Cebus imitator
AGACTAAGTCTTGCTCTGTCACCCAGGCAGAGTACAGTGGCACAATCTCAGCTCACTTCAGCCTCCACTTCCCGGGTTCAAGCAATTCTCTGCCTCAGCCTGCTGAGTAGCTAGGATTACAGGCGCCCGCTACCACACCTGACTAATTTTTGTATTTTTGGTAGAGACAGGGTTTCACCATCTTGGTCAGGCTGGTCTTGAACTCCTGACCTGATGATCCACTGCCTCGGTCTCCCAAAGTGCTGGGATTTCAGGTGTGAGCCACTGCACCTGGCCGAAAAGCTGTTTTTTGTCATCAGAATATTTTGTGTAGGCATAGGATTACCGCAGCACTGTTTGTAGCAACCCCAGTGCCCTCACAGCACGTGTTAGCTGTGATGCATCCACCATGGAACCTGTGCTGACGCAGTGCGGCTCTATGGCTTGAGTTTACTGTAAAGCAGGGAAGGGCAGGGCCACGGGAAACTACAGACACCTGCTAATCCCCACAAACGAGAAACCAGAAGGATGAGCTGCAGCTGATGAGCATGGCCGGCCTCGGGGCTATGACAGGGCGCTCGGGCCTGCCTCTTCGCGTTGCACTCTGACCCACTGGGGCGTGGGGAAGAAGATGCCAGCCTAAATGACATGGAAAACTACTGACCAAAGCAAGAGACACACAGAGGTAACTGGATGGAGAAGTAGAGTGATTGATCACCCTCACCTGCCCAGGGTGTGCTCCATACCCAGCGGTGCCTGAAGCCTCGGATGGGCACCAATCCTGTGTAGACCGTGCTTTTTCCTACGTATCTGTGATAAAGTCTGAGGTATGACAGCAAAACTGACAGGAATTTCTTTTTCCCTCTTCAAAATGCCACAGATAGGAGGTGTGTTCTTCCCAAAGAATTTAGCAACCTCGGCATATGATTGTTTTTCTTTTAGGTCAGGAGTTTTCACCTTTTCCCTTAGAGGAAGTACTTGGCAGTTTCTCTGGCGTATCTGAATCGCCAGGATCACCACTCGTGGGTTTCGGGGCCTTTAGTAAGTGGAATAAAGGCTTCTTGGACCCAGGCACCGCATCACCGCGATAGTTGGCTCATCACTGAGGTGGCTGCTGAGTGCCTGGTGGGCAGGGTGGCGTGGATGGCCTGAGCTGCTGGATGGAGGGAGGTTTTGTGTCCCAGCAGGATGGCTGCTCAGAACAGCACAGAATCAAAAACTCCCAAATGGTTGATTTCTGGAATTTTTCACTTAGTATTTTTGGACTGTGGTTGACCATGGGTAACTGAAACCGTGTGTTGGGGGACTGTGTCGGGGGGCTGTGCACGAATGTTTCCCAGCTCTGCGCTGAGGGCCCAGATGCAGCCACCCCGGCACCCAGGGCTATTCGCTAACCAAAGGAGCCAGGGCCAGGCCAGAGAGTGAAGGAGGAGCCCGAAAGTGAAGAATTGCTGAGAGATGGTGGGACTTGTTGAAATAACACGGGGGTATGGAAAGGAGCACATGGTGGCCAGCCTGGGATAGTTCAAGCATGAAGTTAAACAGGCCGGGCGTCGGGCCCACACCTGCAAGCCCAGTACTTTGGGAGGCCAGGGTGGGAGGATCACTTGAGGCCAGGAGTTCAAGACCAGCCTGGGTAAAATGTGAAACCCCACCTCTACAAAAAATAAGAAAAATCAGCCGTGTGTGGTGTTGCCCCCCTGTAATCCCAAATACTCAGGAGGCTGAGGCGGGAGGATCACTTGAGCCAGAGGTTAAGTCTGCCGAGAGCCATGATACCCCACAGAATAACTTAATATCCACTAGTCTTGACGACATAGTAATTAGGTGAAGCATGTCAGTGGGGGGAGGGCCAGGTCTGTTGTGTTAATTCTTTTTTTTTTTTTTTTTTTTTTTTTTGACCCGGTTTTTTTCGTCTTTTTTTTTTTTTTTTTTTTTTTTTTTTTTTTTTTTTTTTGAGACAGAGTCTTGCTCTGTTGCCAGGCGCCAGGCTGGAGTGCAGTGGTGCAATCTCGGCTCACTGCAACCTCCGCCTCCAGGGTTCAAGCAATTCTCCTGCCTCAGCCTCCCAAGTAGCTGGGACTACAGGCATGTGCCACCATGCTCAGCTAATTTTTATATTTTAGTAGAGATGGGATTTCACTATGTTAGCCAGGATGGTCTCGATCTCTTAACCTCGTGATCTGTCCGACTCGGCCTCCCAAAGTCCTGGGATTACAGGCGTGAGCCACCACGCCTGGCCTGTTGTATTAATTCTAATGTGGAAGAAGTGTTGGGAACAGGAAATTGCCATTAGAGAAGCCACAGTAGTGACGGGTGCAGATTATGGCCCTCAGTAGGCCAGGGCGTGGCAGCTCAGGCGTGTACTTCCAACACTTCAGGAGGCCAAGGCGTGCAGATCACTTTAGGCCAGTAGTTCAAGACCAGCCTGGCTAACATGGAGAAGCCCCGTGTCTACTAAAAATACAAAAATTAGACTGGCAGGGTGGCTCACACCTGTGATCCCAACACTTTGGGAGGCTGAGGCGGGTGGATCACAAGGTCAAGAGCAAATGGTGAAACCCTGTCTCTACTAAAAATCCAAAAAATAGCTGGGTGTGGTGGTGCGCAGCTGCAGTCCCAGCTACTCAGGAGGCTGAGGCAGGAGAATCATTTGAACCCAGGAGGCAGAGATTGCAGTGAGCCAAGATTGCTCCATTACGCTCCAGCCTGGTGACAGAGCTGTCTCAAAAAATAAAGAACCCTCAGTGGACACGAAGTGAGGGTGACGTGTGGTGTGAAGCAGGTGTCTGCTGAGTCTTGAGAAACTTCCCCTGGAGATGTGCAGTGACCTCCAGAGAGACAGTGGTCACATAACAGCAGAGCAGCAGAGGCCCCTTAACCCCATGGTCACTGCCAGGAGCAAACTGTACAGGAAACGCCGACCTGGTGGCATCACTGAGAGCACAGTGTCACATGGTTCTTCTGCTGCACTGCATGACCCGAATCTAATCCCGAGGAGACATCAGACACAGACCCAAACCCAGGGACCTTCTGTGAAGTGACGGCCAACGCCTCCTAGTGTTACGTAAGATGTTCTTTGGGGAACTGGGTATACACACTGTCCTATTTTTGCAACTTTTTGGAAGTCTGAAATTATTTTGAAATGAGAAAAAAAATGCTTTGTATGAAACTGTAGTGGAATAGATTGAGTCAGTTCTCATTTAGAAATAACTTCAGTGAATTTCCAACAGGGATGATGCCGGCATGAATGGTTTTAGCGGGTCACAGGCAAAGAAGGCTGAGTCCCAGAATATTGCCATTGTGTGGACAGCCTGAGTCCTTACGAATGACCAGTGGCTTCCCGACGTTGCCTTTGATTTTCTAGGTCTGGTTGCTAAATGTACTCAGCTTAAGAATCCAGACACCCTGTTGTTCCCACCAGAGCTTCTCAGAAGATATTTCGGGTAGTTCATCATCTGTCATGTGCAGAATGCATTTTATTTTTCATATACACTTGTCATGATAAGCCAGCCACATTATTAAAAGGCTCCCAAAGAGAATTTCCGGAACATTTTCCAAGCGTTCCCCTTGGGCATGAGGTAAACCAGAGGTGGCTGTGGTTGCAGGCCTGGCCCCATGGTTCTTCCCAGGAGGGCGAGGCCTGACCTTGAGGCCTGGAGCCCCCCAGGGTCGGATCTGCAGCCCAGGGGCTGATGTGCGGGGCCTCATTTGCACAGGCCGGTTAGTTGGAGCGCTGGCTGTGTTCCACCCAGGCTTCAGAAGCAAAGCAAACCACCTTCCTGAAGCTTCCTGTATCGTTTCCTCTGGCTGCACTAACAGATTACTGTCTGCCAGTGGCTTAAAGCAACACAAGCATTACTATTCCAGAGCAGTGTCTAAAAGGGGCCCAAGCTGGACACCGTGGCCCCCGCCTGTCATCCCAGCAGTTTAGGAGGCCAAGGTGGGAGGATCGCCTGAGGCCAGGAGTTTGAGATCAGCCCTGGCAACATAGTGAAACCCTGTCTCTACAAACAAATTTTTTAAAAAACTTCCCTGGCATGGTGGCATGTACCTGTAGTCCCAGCTGCTCAGGAGGCTGAGGCGGGAGGGTCGCTTGAGCCTGGGACATAGAGGCTGCAGTACACTATGATCACATTGCTGCACTTCAGCCTGGAAGACAGAGCAAGACCCTGATTCAAATTATAAATAGCCCAACAGGGCTGTGTCCACCCTCAGCAGGCTCTGGGGAAAACCTGTTTCCCACCTTCTCTGGCATGTAGAGGCACCTCAGTCCTGAGCTGGGCCCTTCGTCCATCCGCAAGCCAGCAGTGCAGCCCCTCCCAATCCCTCCAGCCCCTGCCCCTGAGCGTGTGCCTCTGGCTCTGACCTCCTGCCTCCCTCTCAGGATCCCTGGGCCTGCACGGGGCCCTGCTAATCCAGGACCATCCCTATCGGTCTCAAACAACCCCATCTGCAGAGTCCCTCTTGCCATGTAAGGCACCATGTTCATAGGTCCCAGGGGCCAGGACGCACACATCTTCAGGGACTTCTGTCCCTACAGCTCCTGGTTGTGAGGTATGTGGGTGACTCAGGCTTGACCCGGAGTGGCACCAGGTCCTTCTGGTCGGTGGGGGGCTCTGTGGCTCTAGACAGCTGTGCGCCTCAGGTATCTGCACTCGGAGGGGAGGGTGGTGGCCTGCTTGTCCACTCTGAAGAGTGGGGCGGAGGTCATGACTTAGGGCACCAGGCTTGGTCTTCGGGGCTGCCCGCCTGACAGGGCCGGACAGAGTACGATGGTTTGGGGTAGGGGGCGGGAGCCCACCCCGCTTAGTCTGCAGGGGCTGCATGACCTTCAAGGAAGCAGAAGTGCTGTGGTGGGGCGGCCCCTGCTGGACGGTGGCAGCACTGAGGCAGCCTCAAAGGTCAATTGCAGGGGCAGGGCCAGGTGGCTGTCACCTGGGGCAGGGACTGTGTGGTTCGTGCAGGTAGGCCTCTGCCCCAGGACCCAGGCTAGGGCCAGGGCCGTGCATCCTGAAGCCCCATGCCTTCCTGACTCAGTAGCCCACAGGGGACTTGGGGATCTAAGTAGAGCAAGGAGCCCCTTCCCACCACCTGCCCCCACCGCTTCTGCCAGCTCAATTTTCAGGGGGTATGGAGACCCACGTTTGGTCCAGATCAGGGCAGCACAGGGTAGGTGCCTACAGAGTGTGGGGTGCAGTGAGGGACTGCAGGGGCTGACCCAGAGCCTGGGCAAGGCAGGGATCTACCCACCAGTGGGGGCAGTGATAGGGGCCAGGGCGGGATGGTCCAGGCAGGGGCCCTTTGGACAGCAGAGCCACAGACCCTCCCCGGGGTCCCATTTCTTCTCAAGGCAGATGTGGGAAGGCATCAGCCCTCATGGGCACCCGCTGAGGTGGGGCTCCTGCTTCACCAAGGCCTGTCTTTGAGGTGAGTGGCCTGGACATGGGGCTGGGGGTGCTGGGATTCTCTGAGGCCACCAGTGCACATACCAATCACTGTGCACAGACCAGCCAAACTTAGGGCCTCAAACCTCATCTTCTGGCTCCCACCTCTATGGCTCTGGGGCTGGCTGGGCTCAGCTGGGCAGTTCACAAGCAGGTATGAGGAGGCTGGAGTCACTGGGCTCCTCCCTTGCTGCATGGGTTCCAGCCCCTGAGTGGGCAGGACTGGGCTCAGGGCCCTGTTCCTGGGCTCTTTCCGCATGGCCTCTGCAGTATGGAGGCTGCAGAGGGGCCCAGCTGTGTATATGGAGGCAGGGCAGGGGCGAGGGGCCAGGCAGAAGCCACATCCTCATGTGACCCCATGTCAGAGGTCACAGGCCACCGTCCTGCATGATCTGGGACAGTCACAGCCCCCCACCACATTGCAGGTGGAAGTGAGAGGAGTGTCAGTCACAGTGTGGGGGGGGGCGGGGAGGGGAGGGAAGTGAAGGAAGAGGATAGGTTCATAGATCATGGATAGAGATGATGGTGGTGACGGATGAGTCACAGATGGCAGATAAACAGATGACACAGGTAGAGGACAAGGAGACTGCTTGATAATACAGACGATAGACATGGACGGTGGAGGACAGACAGGTGATATAGACACATGATAGATCACACAGATAGATGATGAACAGATGGACAGAAGGGGATGATGAGTGAGAGGGAGGAAGGGAGGGAGGGAGGGAGAGAGAGGGGGCACAGGCAAGACCCCTCTGGGAAAGGCAAGCCCCATCTAGGCTGCGTCCGCCTGTCCTGACTATAAAAACCAAGGAGAAGCCCGGCAAGAGTGGGTGTCAGCAGAGAAAATAAGGGGCAGAGTCTCCTACCGGAACGATCTAATGGAGAGTGCTGAATCCCTCTCTGTGAGGCTGTGGGGCTTCTCCAGCCTGACTCTGCGGGGTGCGGTCAGTGGGGGATCTCTCGTGCCTGTCTCTGGCACAGACAGGCCTGTGGCTCATTCCTGCAACAGCCCCCATGAGATGGGTGACCCAGCCTCAGTGTCCCCGTCTGCTAAAGCACATGGTATTATCTCGCCTGGGTGCTGAGGGGTGAAGTGGACTCCAGAGCAGAGGGGTCCATGTGGCCTCAGCCTGTGCAGCCAAGCAGGAAGAGCTGCTGGGTTCTTTTTTAAATGCTAGAGAAACGGCCTTCAGAACAAGGACGTGCATGCACAAAGCTCACATGCATAGCACTGCCTGTGTGTGACCGCACCCGCCACCTGACCCTCTGTGGTTGGCCCCTGTCACTCAGCACAGCGTGTTCAAGCTTCACCTGTGTCATGGCGTGTTCGTAGCTGAGTTGCATTTGGTGTGTGCACAGATGACACTTGGCTTATCCATCCATCAGCTGGTGGATATTTGGGCTGTTTGCATTTGGGGCTGTTATGAGTTCATGCTGGCCAAGCACAGGGGCTCATGCCTATAATCCTAGCGCTTTGAGAGGCTGAGGCAGATGGATCACCTGAAGCCAGGAGTTCAAGACCTGCCTGGGCAACATAGAAAGACCCTGTCTCTACAAAAAAAAAAACCCACAAAATTGAACTGGGCATGGTGGCACATACCTGTATTCCCAGCTATTCAGGAGGCTCAGGAGGGAGGATTGGCTTGAACCCAAGAGGTTGAGGCTGCAGTGAGCTATGATTGCACCACTGTACTCCAGCCTGGGTGACAGAGGGGGACCCTGTCTCGAAAATAATAATAAAAAAAGAATGATGCTGCCGTGAACACTGTCCGAGTACGTGTGGACGTGCTTCCTCAGTCATCGGGTGCACACCAGGGAGTGGGTTTGCTGGGTCACACGGCAGCTCCATGCCAGCCTGTTTTCCAGGGCGGCTGCACCGTCTCAACCTACCCGCACTATGGGAGGGTCCAGCCGTCCCACATCCTCACCAGCACTTATCTGTTTGTAAGTCCTAGCGCCCGCACATTTTCACTGCGTCCTGGTGTGGAGTGTCGTCTCATCGTGGCTTTGATTGACATTTCCCTGACGAGTAACTGTGCTGAACATTTCCTGTCTTTTCCTTGGAGAAGCGTGTATTCAGATTCTTTGCCCTTGTTTTAATTGGTTCACTTGCCTTTTTATTATTGCGTTGCATGGGTTCTTTATAAGTCACTGTTCCTTGAGGTTGTACCAATTTGGGTGTGAACTTCAACTCTATTGGCTGATAGTCATTGCTGAAAGGGACCAGGGCTGGGGGAAGGAGAGCACCTCCCAACATCCCATGTCGAGCTAGGCCTCCTCCCCATGCCAAGTGCGTGATTCTAGCCCCAGAGGACCCTGCTGGTCCCAGGCCTGGAGGTGGCAGCTGGGGATACCTGGGCTGTGACTGGAGCGGTCAGGCCAACGCCAGCTGCCCAACGTAGGAGGATAGGATGGGGTGATGGCAGGACCCCTGCCCAGGGACAGTGCCCAGCTCCGTGCCTGCTGCCAGCCCCTCGGCCACAGGGAAGACTCTCCACACCCACCTTCTCCATGCCAGACCCCATCTCTACTTGGAAAACTAAGCAAAAGATATATTCAAATGCCCTAAAACCCAGTAAGCCAACAAGTGCACCCACCATCCCTGGCGCATCATCTTGGGGAGGCCCCTGCAAAATCCCTGCTTCCCAAGGGGTTTCCACGTCTAGCCCCACTCCCAGAAAATGGGGCTAAGACCACCTCTGGTCCTGGGTGCTGTTTCCCCGTCCCCTGCATTTCTGGACGAAGCGGCTGTCTCTGAGGAATCCCTATGTCTCCTGTAAGCCTCTCCTGAGTGGAGCTCCTTAGAATCACTGCACTGCTGAGCTTCTATTCCAGGTGTTTGAGGGGCGGCGGGACCCCCACAGCAGGCAGAAAGCTGGGGAGGGTCTGTGCAGGGCCGAAGGCACAGATGCAGAGGACAGGGTGGAGGCCGCAGCCAGTGGGCTACCCTGGAGGGAGCCGGCCACATGGGGGCCCGACATCACGACCCCCATCCCCATGGCCTGGGCAGGCAGAGCCAGGAGCCGCCCACCCCTGTGCTGAGCCTAGATGTTGAAGGCCCCTCCCTGGCCTCCTCTCCCAAGGGCTGCAGGACGGCCTTCTGAGCTCACAGCCATTGGGGGAGGCGGTGTCCAAGTACAGATAATTGGACTGAATTAGCCCCATCCCCTTCGAGGGGTGGAGAGGGAAGCGAACCTCACCACCCTCCCCTTCCCTGAGGCCTGGCAGCTCCTGGGTTGAGCAACTCCTCCACTGGGTGTTAAGCAAGATGGTCGCAGAGCAGGGCTCAGCCCAGCCTCAGTCCCTTTGCCTAGTCCCTGGGGAAAACCCTCCTCCACTGGAGCTGAGAGGCTCACACTGCAGCTGCAGACCTCGGAGGGGCCAGCTTCCAATCAAAGTCGCCTGCGGTCCTACTGTGTGTGGGCCCCACGCTCAGGGAACACTGGAAGAGCCCGGCCCTGCTCTCAGGAGCTCCCTGCCTAGGGCCTGCTGCGTGGCCGAGTGATCAGGGGAGGCGGGTGCCTCCAGCCCTCAACTAGGGAGATGCTTGAGGAATGGGTGTTGGGGTCCCTGGTACAGCTGTGCAGGTCTGTGACAGATGGGGCAGGAGACAGCAGAGCTTGCGGGCTGCTGGGCGTGAGCAGGAGCAGGCAGGCTGCCTGTCCAGGCCCCTCGTCTGCCCCTGCTGGCCAGAACAGTCTTTGACCAGCGCTGGTCTGGGTCTGGCCCGCCCTGAACTGTGCTGTTACCTTCTGGATTCTTCCTGAGTCCTGAGCTGCGCACCCCTGCCTAACCCTGACCACAACCAGTGGGACAGCAGGATCCCAGGACAGCTGTGCTCTCAGGGGCCCAGACAGCCTCCTCTCCAGAAGAATCCACCTCAGCGCCAACATCTCAGATCTGCGCGGGTCTTCACCTCTGTCTCATCCTCATGCCCTCCCACCTCCCAGGTGATGTCATCTTTCCCTTAGTGAAATGGAAAGACAGAGAAGGCAGGACGCCCCACCGCTGGAGCCGCCCCACATGGGGAGGAGGCCCTGGAACAGCAGGTGATGGTCTTGGCTCGTGCTGGAAGCCCTGGCGTGTTGGACACCTGCTCACCCCGAGCCCTCCCTGTGGCCTTTTCTATGCCTCATACGAGAACTTCCCCCTTTGGGGACCTTGGGTAATGGCTCTGTCAGGGTGTGTCACTTGTTATATCATTTTATGTTTATTCTAGTCCTGAGGTATATGGCCTCCAGCAAGTGCTTGAGCCTCCCCATACCTCAGTCTTCCCAACTGAAAATGGGGCTTCAGTAAGAAAATACATGTCATGTCTGGCACGGTGGCTCAGGCCTGTAATTCCAGTACTTTCAGAGGCTAAGACGGGCAGATCACGTGAGGCCAGGAGTTCGAAACCAGCCTGGCCAACATGGTGTAACCCCATCTTTACCAAAAAATAAAAAAATTAGCTGGGCATGCTGGCACGTGTTTGCAGTACCAGTGATTCAGGGCGCTAAGGCAGGAGAATCTCTTGAGCCCAGGAAATGGAGCTTGCAGTGAGCCAAGATTGTGCCACAGCACTCCAGCCTGGCCAATAGACCAAGACACTGTCTCAAAAAAAAANAAAAAAAAAAAAAAAAAAGAAAAAAAAGAAAAAAAGAAAATACAAGTCAGGCTGTTTCTCTTTCTCCTAATGCCTAGCACAGAGCTGCTGCTGTTATTAATGCTCGTCTGTCTTTATTAAGCCACATTCTCAAAGCTCATGCTGTATAGTGGATTCCAAGCCTGGCACAGGGACCCAGAGATGGAAATGGCACTTGTCCTTGCCCCAGAGGCTCCAGTCTGAGGGAGGAGAAGACCTGTATGAACAGTTACAGGGAGAGAGCATGTGATGCCAGAGACGCAGAGTAAAACAGGCTGCCGAGTTTTGCCTCAGGTGGACAGAGCTTAGGCAGCTCCGTAATCCCTCATCTGCTGGAGCACGGGGACAGGTACCTTTGGTGGCACTCTGGTGGGTGCAGCCTCAGTGGAAGCCATTCCACATCCCATGCCATTGCCCCTGCGATGCCACTTGGAGTGCAGATCCACACAAAACTCTTGCAAAGATGTTGGTGCAAGGGGAGGTTGTGTAGACCATGATCTGATGCTCTAAATGCCCCTCTGCCAGTGACCAGGTGAACAAGTCATGGTCCAGTTGAACTTTTTTTTTTTTGAGATGGAGTTTTGCTCTTGTTGCCCAGGCTGGAGTGCAATGGCGCAATCTCGGCTCACTGCAACTTCCACCTCCTGAGTTCAAGTGATTCTCCTGCCTCAGCCTCCCAAATAGCTGGGATTACAGTCCTGCGCCACCACACCTGGCTAATTTTTTTGTATTTAGTAGAGACGGGGTTTCACCATGTTGGTCAGGATGGTCTTGAACGCCTGAACTCCACCTGCCTCAGCCTCCCAAAGTGCTGGGATTACAGGCGTGAGCCACCATGTCTGGCTGGACTTTTGAGTAGAATGAATGCAACCATTTAAAAAGAAAGAGTCCGGGTACGGCACTCACACCTGTAAACCCAGCACTTTGAGAGGCTGGGGCAGGAGGATTGCTTGAGCCCAGAAGTTCAAGACCAGCCTGCAACAAAGGTGAGACCCCCGTCTCAGGCTGGAGTGCAGTGACACCATCATAGCTTACTGTAGCCTCAACTTCCTGGGCTCAAATGATCCTCCTACCTCAGCCTCCTGAGTAACTGGGACTCCAGGCCCCCACCATCACACCTGGCTAAATTTTGTATTTTTTGTAGAGATGGGGTCTTGCCATGTTGCCCAGGCTGGTCTCAAATCCTGAGCTCAAGCAATCCACCAGCCTCCCAAAGTGCTGGGATGACAGCCCTTAGCCAAGAAACCCTGTCTCCCTGAATGAATGAATGAATGAATGAATGAATGAAAGTCTTCAGGCCGAGGACCTTCGTTCTCGAAGGTGCTGAGGAATTGTTTGTTAATCACCGCTGCCTGGAAGGCAGTGGCGGGAGGCTTTTCATTTTTCAGTCCTGCTGGAGCCCAGGGCGCGCGCTGCACTTTGGCAGACAAGAGCCGGCCTGTTTTCAGTAGCATGTATTGCGTTAACAATGTAAGAAGAAAATGGAAAGAATTGGAAAAATCGCTGGGGTATGCAGAAGGGCTCCCAAGTCTGGGAGGAGGCGACATCAAAGCCAGGTTCTTTGTTACGGGTCAGCCCCCATGTCAGGTCCTGGCCGAGACCCTCAGCCTGCCTGAGTGGGAGGGGTGCCCAGTGGGTCCTGTCTGTGGGTGGTGGGCGGCGGGGTGGGTTTCAGGGGGAGGCTCCACTTGTGCCCTCTGCAGCCTCAGTGCCCTGGGACGGTGGCGTTTGTCTCTTGCTGTCCGCCCCTCCCAGGCAGGGATGGTGTGAGCGCGCTGGTCCCCAGAGGGACACACATACCTTTCTTCCAGGAGCACCCCCGTGCCCATGGTCTTGGTGGGCTCAGCAGGTGCCCTCTGCGCCCGAGACCCCTGCGCGGCCCCACAGTGGGTATGCAGGCTCCGTCCTGGCGCATGCGGCTGCACGAGGGTCCCACCTAGGCCGGCCAGGTTTTGGGGGTGCCTCATGCCCGGGCAGGTGGGGCACTGCACCCCGGATGGGGGCGGGCGGCGGCGACTTCCCTGCGGGTTCCTGGGGCGCTGGGGCTGGGGGTGCTGGAGCGGCCAAGGGAGGAGGCCACACGCCCGCCCGCCCGCGCCGCTGGGGGCCGCCCGCGGGCCTTGCCGGCCAGAGCGCAACGTGCGCCCCGGGCCCCGCGCTGGCACTGGCTGAGCTACCGCGGTGGAGACACAAGCAGCGGCAGCGGCGGCGGCGGCGGCGGCGGCGGCGGCGGAGGGCGGGAGGAATGCGGAACCGGCTCGCGGGCTGAAGCCGCCCGGGATGGCGCAGGGACGGCGGCGGCAGGCGGCCTGCGCCGGGTCCTAGCGAGCCGGGCGGACGCTCCCGGCCCCGGCCCCGGCATCAGTATCGCGGGCGCATCGCGGCCATGGCCAAGGAGCGGCGCAGGGCGGTCCTGGAGCTGCTGCAGCGGCCGGGGAATGAGCGCTGCGCGGACTGTGGCGCCCCGGGTAGGTGCGGGCCGGGTGGGCCCTTTTGGGTGGGCGCGAGGGTCCCAGGTGGGTGCGGGGGTGCCAGGGACTGGGCGGGCGGGGTAAGCGGCGCAGAACACCGGGCCAGGTCGGCGCTCGGGTGGGGCCCGGGCCCGTCTGCACCTGCGGGGACCCAGACGTCTCCCCGGGCCGGGCGGAGCGGGAGGCGCCTCCCCAGGGCCCCAGAGGCCCCCCGGCCGCCGCCTCCCCTCCCCTCCCCTCCCCCGCCAGGCTGCGTGTCTCTCGGTCACCGTGGACCGCCTGCTACGTTGCAAAAGCTCAGGCTCGGCACAGAAAGAGGAAATTGGGGCTGGCTGCAGGGAGGGAACGGAGGGCGCTGCCGGGGCATGGGGTCTGCCGGCTCGGGGGCCACCTCTGGGTGACGTCATGCCCCACCCGCTTCCGCCTGCACTGGGTCGGGGCTCCCTGGGGGTGAGCGGCGCCCCTCCCCCGCTCCCTGCACCTGGCTGCTCCGGGGCAGGCACCAGGACAGGTGGGACCTCGGAGAGGTGGGGCTGGACGCAGGTCCTTGTCCACCTGCCGCCGATTTTCCTGGCCAGGTATCCCTGACTTGGTTCCCTGCGCCCCTGGTCTGTGGGATTTCAAGGCACTGGAGTCCAAAGACGGAGAGTCCCTCCCTTCCAGGCCTGGTCCTGCCATTGGCTGCAAAAGGGCCCAGCGCCCAGACCAGCCCTGCCCTGCCCAGAGCTGTCATCCCCAGGCCATCTGTCCTGTATGGAGAGGGACCTGCAGGAGCAGTCCCACCACCCCGGGCACACCAGGAATCTGGGGGCCAATTGCCTGAGCCCCTCGGAGCAAACCTAAACTCACCAGCAGTGGCCAAGGTTGGGGGGCAGGAGGGGAAAACCCTGCATTTGCCCCCAGGGCCCTGAATCAGCATGCAGCCTCTGCACATCCAGAAATAGGACCCGATCCCCTCAGCGATGGAGGGGTCTCTGCCAGCCCCAGGTCTTGGTGGCTGCTGTCCAGCCGCAGTGTGGCTGGAGAGGCCACAGCAGGAGCTGGGGTGGTCAGAGGGGCTTTTCTGGAAAAAGTCACAGGCTTTTCTGGAAAGACAGGTTGAACCCACGGCCTTTCCATGGCCTCCTGAAGCAGGATGGTGCAGGGTCTGTGCCATGGTGTGTGATGGGGCGGCACCGTGGGCTGGCTCACCCCAGACTCTCCCCACCAACCCCCAACCTTTATTTCCACCTGTTCGGGAATGCTTGGCCAGAGAGCCAGAGGAAAGGGCCCGGCCTGGGGTTGCTGTGGCCCAGTAGGAGGGAAGCTGGGCTTGTCTCTGAACCTCTGGCCACACAGCCTGGGAGCGGCATCTCTGGACATAGAGCTCCTCTCCAGCCGCCCTCTGGGCCTCCCAGCCTGGCAGGAGGAAGAGGGGACTTCCCTGGTCTGCTGGGCCCTTCAGTGGCCCCTCTCCTCCTAGTGGGTGCAAGTGTGCCCAGACCACCTGCTACGCTTCTAGCCTGCCCCACCCCCACAAGCAGTTCTCGCCCCCTCCATGCCCCATGCTGCCTGGCACAGGGCCACACCTCTGCTTTTTTAGAATTGGCTCATGACCTCAGTATCTTGCCTCCTCTGATGGGTAGCGCCATGGAGTGGGGATATTGTGAAGGGTTGCTCTCATTTCTCAGTCAGGGAGACTGATGCCTTGCAAACTGGAGCTGTCTTAGGGCACATGGGCCCCAAAGGTTGACCAGGCCTCCTAAGGCCGGGCCACACCCAGCCGCTGTGCTTATCCCCGCTCCCGAGGGCTATGTCCAAGGGGTAGAATGGAGGTGTCAGGAGGTGGGGGGCTGCCTGGACCCCCATGACCCCATGGCATATCCTGGAGGGCTCTGTGCTTCTTTGCTGATGCCTGCTGTGCTGGGGCCTCCCATTCCTGCTGTGGCCCAGCAGGGCGAAGAGTAGCCTCGCTCGTGTTGATAGGGGCTGGGGTGACCAACACTTTCTGCGGTCCTCAGAACACCTTCCTGTGCACTGGCTCATGGCCGGTGCAGACCTGGACAGCAGGACAGTGGGACATCAGACAGGCCCAGGCCTGGGGGTGCTGGGGTGGACTTGGACAAGCCTCACCCACTGGCGGTGTGAGGGAGGCAGTCTGGGGATTTCTGCAGCCTCCACAGAAGCTCCTTCCAAATTCTCCCCATTGTTTGTCCTAATAGTGGGTTCCCCTGACCTTGAACAGGGGGCCTCACCCAGCAGCTGCCCGGAGAGCCTGTCATCTCAGGCCTGGCGGGTAGGTGATTGGGGGGTGTGCTTAGATCCACTGTCCTACGAGACCTGGGTGGGGGTATCCATCCTGGGTGGGGGTTGTGGGAGGGAGGAGGTGCCTCTGCATCCTCGGAGCTGCCTGCCGAATTGCAACAAAGAAAAGGGACCGGGTGTGCTTTGGGAGGCTAAGCCAGGAGGATCGTTTGAGGCCAGGAATTGGAAGCTGCAGTGAGTTGTGATCACATTGCAGGCTAGGCCAGAATGAGACCCTGTCTCAAAAAAAAGGAAAAATAGATTCTCCTCTTTGAGTCTCAGCCTGTCTGATGCCCTGGCAGGACTGGGGTGTCTGAGCTCTTTTTTTCTTTTTTAAGATAAGGTCACCTGTCACTGAGGATGGAGTGCAGTGGCACAATCTTGATTCACTGCAGCTTCTGCCTCCAGGGCTCAAGCAATCCTCCCACCTCAGCCTCCTGAGTAGCTGGGACTGCAGGTCCATGCCACCACGCTCAGCTAATTCTTTTTTTTTTTTTGAGACGCGTCACTATGTTACCCAAGCTGGAGTGCAGTTGTGCAGTCTTTCCTCACTGCAACCTCCAACTCCCGGTTGAAACAATTTTCCTGCCTCAGTCTCCCAAGTAGCTGGGATTTCAGGTGTGCACCATCATACCTGGCTAATTTTTGTGTTTTTTATTTGTTTGTTTTTGAGACAGAGTTTCGTTCTTGTCACCCAGGCTGGAGTGTAGTGACATGATCTCGGCCCACTGCAACCTCTACCTCCTGGGTTCAAGCGATTCTCCTGCCTCAGCCTCCCAAGGAGCTAGGATTGCAGGTACCCACTAGAAACCCCAGCTAATTTTTATATTTTTGGTAGAGACGGGGTTTTACCATATTGGTCAGGCTGGTCTCGAACTCCTGATCTCAGGTGATCCTCCTGCCTTGGCCTCCCAAAGTGCTAGGATTGCAGATGTAAGCCACCGCACCTGCCATAATTTTTGTTTTTAGTAGAGACAGAGTTTCAGCATGTTGACCAGGCTGATCTTGAACTCCTGACCTTAAGTGATCTATCCACCTCAGCCTCCGAAAGTGTTGGGATTCCAGTTGTGAGCCACCATGCTCAGCCTAATTTTTGTATTTTTTTGGGACAGAGACGGTTTTGCCATGTTTGTCAGGCTGGTCGCAAACTCCTGGCCTCAAGCAGTTCTCCTGCCTCAGCCTCCTAAAGTGCTGGGATTACAGGCATGAGCCACCTCGCCTGGCCTGTATTGACTGGTACTTCCTAGGAAGCCCTGTGGCCTGGACCATCCCGTGAAGGCCCTGGTGGCTCAGGTGCTGCTCCCTCATTCCACACCTGAGCCCCAGCCAGATCCAGGCTCCAGGGTGGCCCCGGCCCCAGGGATAACTGGGCACGAGTGACCCTGGGGGCCAGTCCTCCAGGCTCAGAGGAATCGGAGCCCATGCTTATAAGGCCAACAGGGTGGACTTATAGCTCAGCCTTCTCATTCAACCCAGGAAGGCTTCAGGACAGAGGTGACGTTTCAGAAATTGCTGGTAGCAAATCCCTTGGTGGGGAGGAGTTTCAGGAATTTGGCCTGGCATGGGCGAGGGTGAGAAGAAGGCTGCTGAGTGGGAGCCTGGGCAGGCTTCCTTCACTCCCCAGGGCAGCAGCCCAGCTAGGTTGGATTTTTTTTTAAGATAATAATTTCACTTCTCATCATTTTAAGTGCACGGTTCAGGGTCACTGAGCATGTTCACCTCACCAAGCCACCGCCGCTGCCATTATCTCCAGAACCTCCTTATCTTCCCAAACGGAAGCTCTGTCTCCTTTCAACAACGGCTCCAGATCTCCTCTCCCCAGTCTGAGCCACCCACCCTTCTACTTTCTTTCTTTTTTGAGATGGAATCTCCTGTCGCCCAGGCTGGAGTGCAGCAGCACAATCTCAGCGCACTGCAACCTCCGCCTCCTGGGTTCAGGAGATTCTCCTGCCTCAGCCTCCCAAGTAGCTGGGATTACAGGCATGTTTCACCATGCCTGGCTAATTTTTTTTTTTTTTCTAGTATTTTTAGTAGAGACAGGGCTTAGCCATTTGACCAGGCTGATCTCAAACTCCTGACTTCAGGTGATCCTCCCACCTCAGCCTCCCAAAGGGCTGGGATGACAGTCGTAAACCACCGTGCCCAGCCTCTACTTTCTGTCTTTATGAATCTGATAACTCCAGGGACCTCGTAGGTTGAAATTGTGCAGTATTCATCCTTTTGTGACTGGCCAAATTCACTCAGCCTAATGTCCCCAGGTTCACGCATGCTGAACTCCTGACCTCAAGTGCTCCACCTGCCTCGGCCTCCCAAAGTGCTGGGATTCCAGGTGTGAGTCACTGTGTCCGGCCTAATTTTTGTATTTAATTGGTAGAGACAGGGTTTTCCATGTTTGCGTCAGGTTGTTTGGGTCTGTACCTGTGAGGTCCAGCCCTGCAGGGTTCTGTGAGCCCCTCCCGGCTGGTGCAGAGATGAAAAAATTGTAGAAATAAAAGACACATGGACACAGAGATAGAGAAAAGAGAGTTTGGGCCCAGGAGTCCACTGCTACCCAGATCGAGGAGACCAGCAGTGGCCCTGAATGCCGGGACAGACGCTCTCACTTTTATTGAGTTGCAAATCTGGGGGCAGGGTAGGTAAGGCATGGCCTTGGTGGTTGGTGACTGGGGGCAGCGTAGATAGGGTGTGGCAGTGATAGGGTCAAGTACATCACGTCTCATTCAGGTGGGGGCTTAGGAATTTCTGGCACTCGAAGTGAGGTAAGGAGCATAATGCATGAGCACCTTTTCCATACTTATCAAGAAAGAACTAAAACATTAATATTTATGTTACTATTACTGATTATCTTTTCTAAGAAAAAAGGAACCAGGTGCAGAAGCAGAACATGAGAGTAGACATGGAATGTGACCGCTGAAACACAGCATCACATAGAGACAGTTAAGGCCCCGGATGTCTGTGGGCTTACCTGACAGCCGTCAGGCCTTGCCACAAGAGCTTGGAGAAGCGGAGTTTTCTCCAAACTTCCCCAGGAAGGAGATGTCTTGGCCATTTTGGACGTCTCCTGCCCTAGCTGGCTAAACGGCGGGCACTTTCACAGCGCTGGCGCTGCCACACAGCCAGGGCGCCCTCCAGCAGCCCTTATGTGGGCGTGACAGAGGGCTTAGTGCATCTTGCCTTAGAGTCATTCATTTCACAATGTCACCCCAGGTTCACACTTCTGACCTGATAGGCATTAGTTAAAGAATTAAGATCACCTATGAATAACTAAGATCACATATGCATAACTAATAACTATTACCGTTATATTTCTAGTTACTTTCTTCTTCATTATTTGTATGGAAATAGGCTGAGGCCTTTTGCTCCTGCCTCGGTGCTTATGGGATCTCCCCACTACATGTACCCAGGGCTGGAGTTGCTACGTCCCATGGTGATTCTGCGCTTAGCTGGTTGAGGTTAACTGCTAAAGACGGTTTTCCCTACCTGGTTTTGCACTCAAGCCACAGGCCAGCTGGTCCCACGTGCCTGCCCGCCTGCCTGCCTGCCCTGCGGCCGGGCGTGGAGGGCTGGTGCAGGCCACCAGCTGGCCCTCAGGGCTGGAAGGAGTTGGAAACCTTTCCCTCAGCCCTGCACTTGGTGCCCAGGCCCTGGCCAGGCTCCCTGAATTCCAGCTTAGACCGGGTCCCTTCCCCAGATGGACCCAAGCTGTGGTACGGGCAAGGGTTACCCCTTTGTGGACTCCTTGAGCCACTGGGCTGGCCGTGACTGTAGCCAGCTTCCCTGATGCACAGGCGCTGCGAGTTGGACCTCAGCTCCAGATGCATCTCAAGTTAGGCGTGGCGCTTCCACCACCCCCATGCCCTGTGCTCCTAGACTGTTGCCGTTCTGGACTCAGAGGCCTTGGCCAAGCCTTCCTCTGTGGCAGCACCTGGCAGGCAGCTACATCCTGGCATCTTCTCCCCTGTCACCCGTCAGGTGTCCGCATGGTCCCATTTAGCAAATGAAAGAATGAGGAAATGGGAAGGAACTTGGCGGGGTCCAAGGTGGCCAAGGGGGCACGTGGCCGTGTGGCCAGGAGGTGTGTTCTTATGTGCCTGGGAGAGGCAGAAAAGACCCACAAGGGCTGAGCTCCAGCGTTGCCCTCCTCTGGGCTCTAGCGAGCAAGGTGCCTTCCCCAGCTCCGTGCACGTGTACTGAGTGCCTTGCCCTGTATGGTCACCGGGGCTCAGGGAGACCAGACCAGACCAGGCCTTTGCTCTCGGCATCTGCATTCCTTGGAGGAGAGACAAGGACAGGTGGTGACAGCACTCGGGGACAGGGAGGGCTGAGGGTACAGTAAGAATTGTGAGTGAGGATGATGGCGGTGGGCATCTGCTCTGTGAATGGTTGACAAGGATGCCTTTCAGCTGAGACCTGGGTGGTGAAAAGGGGTGGGGCCTGCAAACCTCTGGAGGAAGGACATTCTGGGACGTGGGACCAGCTGAGTCTAGAGGCCCCGGGTCCAGGCCTGGCCTGTTTGAGGAACAGGAAGAAGGCTCAGAAGGCAGCAGAAGGCTCTGGAAATAGCAGGGAAGAGGCCCATGCTGGGCAAGGGCTGCCTTGGTATGCTGGCGAGTCGGCTTCGGAAGGCCTGCTGGGGACACTGTTCTGTGTTCTGAGCTCTCCCATGCTACAGAGGTAGAGGCTTCTGGGAAGGCAGGTGGGAGAAAGACAGGGTGGGTGCTGGCCCTGGCACTCCCAGTGGCCAGACCTGGCAAACGAGGTGGCAGAGGAACAGCCAGGGCAGTCAGGGGAGACCCCAAAGAACTTAGAATCCCGGGCCGGGCACAGTGGCTCTCACCTGTAATCCCAGCACTTTGGGAGGCCAAGGCAGGTGTATCACTTGAGGCCAGGAGTTTGAGAGCAGCCTGGCCAACACAGCGAAACCCCGTCTCTAATAAAAATGCAAAAATTATCCGGGCATGATGGTGTGTGCCTGTAATCCCAGCTACTCTGGAGGTTGAGGCAGGAGAAATGCTGGAACCCTGCAGGTGGAGGTTGCAGTGAGTGGGGATTGTGTCATTGCACTTCAGCCTGGGTGACAGAGAGAGACTGTCTTAAGAAAAAAAAGGTTGTAGAATCATGGATGCCACGTGAATGTGTTTTCAGGAAGGAGGACTGGGCGCCTGCTGGCTGGGTGGTGGGAGAGGGAGTATCAAACTGACCCCAAGTCACTGTCCAGGTGGCGGTGGTGACAGCTTGGCCAGGGGGTGATAGGCCAGAGGGGGTGGTGACACCTGGAGATGCATTCATTGGAGGAGTTTCCACTGAGACCGGGGCAGAGTCCTGTGGTGGGAGCTGGGCCTGCCGTACAGGGGAAGGCCATGGAAGCGACCATGTCCAATTGCTGTGGTTTTCCTCATGGAGGGTGATGCCAAGCCACAGGCTGGGGGGAAGGCAGCTGAACCTTGGCCACCATGGAGCGCCTTCTGCAGGACATGCTCTGTTCACAGTCTGGTCTCGAACTCCTGACCTCAGGTGATCCTCCCACCTCAGCCTCCCAAAGGGCTGGGATGACAGTCATGAGCCACCGTGCCCGGGCTTTACTGTCTGTGTCTATGAATCTGATGACTACAGGGACCTCATAGGAGTGAAACCGTGCGGTATTCATCCTTTTGTGACTGGCTGATTTCATTCAGCCTAACGTCCCCAGGTTCACAGATGCTGAACTCCTGATCTCAAGTGATCCACCCGAGTCGGCCTCCCAAAGTGTCCCAGCCTATGACGCACAACAGGACCTGAGGCCTGTGGGCCCAGCATGGGAGCTCGGAGGTGTGTGGGACGCTGCACAATGACTGCGGCCGGGTGGCAGTGGCTCCGTCTAGGGTGGGGAAGTCAGTGTGGGGAGGGTCAAAGCCTGGATCGTCTTCAGATATTTGCTGGTGAGCAGGATGTCGGGGTGTGGTGGACAGAGAAGAAATGAGAACGTCCAGGCCTTTAGCCAGCATCTCATTTGCTGAGGTGGGGGATGTGGGAGGAGCGGCCAGGAAGATGAGCCTGCGACGTGAGGCTCTGTGAGAAGCCTCAGTGGCTCCCTAAGGGCAGAGGACAGAAGAGGCCCAAGGTAGAGACGGGTCATCAGTGTGTGAATCTCTCTCTCTCCTTTTTAAAAAAATCAAGGTCAGAAGGCCGGGTGCAGTGGCTAATGCCTGTAATCCCAGCACTTTTGGAGGCTGAGGCAGGCCGATCACCTGAGGTCAGGAGTTTAGGTGAGACCAGCCTGGCCAGTATGGCGAAACACTGTCTCTACTAAAAACGCAAAATTGGTAGGGTGTGATGGCACATGCCTGTAATCCCAGCTACTCAGGAGGCTGAGGCATGAGAATTGCTTGAACCTGGGAGGTGGAGGTTACGGTGAGGCAAGATAGCACCATTGCACTCCAGCCTGGGCAACAAGAGCAAAACTCCATCTCAAAAAAA